>NC_044042.1:23598259-23922977 GCF_901765095.1 Microcaecilia unicolor
CCATGCTGTGCCAGCTGTGTAGTGCCAGGACCACAAGCATACCCGGTTCTCACAGGAGCACTTGCTAATGCTGATATCACCAGAACAACTTAAGACTGTGCTTGCCCACCCATACTCAATGTGCTGGCAGTGCTAGCATCAGCTGCTCAAAGTACTGCCCAGTGGCGAAGCTACGGGTGGGCCTGGGAATTGTATGTGCAGGACATCAGAAACAGAACGAAGAAGCCCTGCGCGGGAAGGAAAAGGACCTCGGCTGGCGAGAATTGGGGTCCCTCGCCAGCAAAGGTAGGCGGCGACAACGAAAGCGGTGGGGGAGGGTCGACGGCGGGAGGGGGGATCGAGAGGTTCGTCGGCAGGGGGGGTTCAGGCCCAAATCCATGGGGGCCCAGGCCCCACATAGCTACGCCACTGGTGCCAACTCTGCCCCCCAGAATAGCCGGTTTCAGCTTGAGCGCTAACTGGGCATTTTCAGTGGACCTATCCAGTTAAGTGCCACTGAAAATGCCCAGTTAGCCCCTGACGGGCGATTTAAACAGGGATAATCCCAAAAATAATGTAGCAAAGCTGGCACTGAAAACGGCAAAGGGGGAAGTCCTTGACACAGCC
This sequence comes from Microcaecilia unicolor, assembly GCF_901765095.1. Taxonomy (NCBI): domain Eukaryota; kingdom Metazoa; phylum Chordata; class Amphibia; order Gymnophiona; family Siphonopidae; genus Microcaecilia; species Microcaecilia unicolor. The sequence continues at coordinate 23,598,866 of NC_044042.1, forward strand.
TAGCAGGCGAAACATGCATGTCGGACAGTTTTGAGCCCCCAGTCTGACTATCTATAAAAAGTGTTTAAAGTATTACATTTCTATCAAAATGATTGTATAAAAGTCGATGAAGAATTTGGTACTAAATATATTACAAAAAAAAAAATAATAATTATTGGTAAATGAGCACTACTGAGGCAAAAAAATGAAACAAATGGAATAAAATGAAAAAGCAGGAAAATATGGTGGAGATAAGTGTATGAGAAACAACCATCTAGGACCGAGTAAGTCGGAAGGGGCGATTTAAACAGCCAGAAGCCTCTCCTGGATGTTAAAATCGTTTTGAATATTGGGCCCAACAAGATTAGTGAATACGCTATAGCTCCTAATGTTACTGCTTGATGTGATGTGATGATATGAGCACCCTTATTTTCTCAGCAATCACAGTGGGAGGTGACAGGCTGGAAAGCCGTTTGCACAGCACAGCAAGGGAGAGGCGGGTTCCACAATCAGTTTATAAGAAAAACCTTAAGATTTATAATTGGCCAAGATACAGCTTATTCACAGTTTGACTGCTGGTGGTGCAAGGCAAAAGTTTAATACAGAAGCAGTACTTCAAAAAGAATAACCAGGCCGCCCAGGATCTCCTCTTTCCTTCTCCCCTTTCACTTGTGCCTCCAAGGCTCTGCTGCTGCTAACCTTTAAGGATGACAGGTACGACACTGCTAGTCCGCAGGCTGCGGGCAGGAGGCAGCTCAGGCGGCTCCGTGTCCAGCACTCTCTTCACATGGCTCATGCTGTACCCATACAGAGAGTCACTGCTCAGTCCCAGTGTCGATGCAGGGTCCATCTTGGCAATGTAATCCTAGGAGGGGAAAAGTGGTTAGATTGCACTGTCTCTCTTTAGATGTCCCATCCCAATGCACAATGGTAAACAAACGGAATCCCAGCACTGTATTTATCTACAGTAAAAGAATTTGGGGGGGAGGGGGAGATAAGGTAGCAGCAGAGGGAAGGAAGCGGAAAAACAAAGCAGAAGGGCAGAGAGAGGTTTTTAAGTTAAGCTTTTCCTATACCTTGAAGACCTGAACCACATTTTCATCCACTGTCTTCCAGTCTGCTTTCAACCCGACTTTTGCATAGCCCAGGAAGAATTCCTGCTGTTTCAAGTCCTATAACACAAACCGACGAAGGTTACAAACAACAGTCTTGCCCCCATATAATAATCCTGAGGCCGCCATACGGTCTGTGCCAGAGCCGGTGGTTGGGAGGCGGGGCTGGTGGTTGGGAAGCGGGGATAGTGCTGGGCAGACTTATACGGTCTGTGCCAGAGCCAGTGGTGGGAGGCAGGACTGGTGGTTGGGAGGCGGGGATAGTGCTGGGCAGACTTAGACGGTCTGTGCCCTGAAGAGCACAGGTACAAATCAAAGTAGGGTATACACAAAAGTAGCACATATGAGTTATCTTGTTGGGCAGAATGGATGGACCGTGCAGGTCTTTTTCTGCCGTCATCTACTATGTTACTATCACTGGAACTGAACTGGATCTCTGTGTAGAAGTACCATGCAGCACCGAACCCCTTCAAATAATAATTCCCTGCTGCTCCAGCTTTTAAAATGTTCACATGTGTTCCTATCAGCCATGTGTTTTAACCCTTGGATAGTCTGGTTGGGAACATTTTAAAATAAATGGGGGTGCTAAATCATCTCAAATCACCCCTCTTTGCACACAATAAAGGTATTTGTTCAATACTGGGGGTGCTCAAGCAGAGCTGGCATTTATGGCTGCATGTTTGTGTCTGCATGCTGCTCTCAGTCTGTGGTTGGGCTTGTGTGTGTGTATCACAACACATTCCTGTGTGTGTCTCTCACCCCCTTCAGAATGTGCTGGAAAGGCAGACGCACAACCACTCGCAAGGTGATGTCCTCTTTCTGGGCACAGCTGGCATCCATAGGTGACAGGTCTGAAAATAGCAAAGAGAGTACAGGTCATGTGCTGGGAGAAAGGAAAACCATCTGTGCCACCATAAACAACCTGGTTAACGTCTGGGTTTACATTGTTGTACTTACTTTAGAAGCCCTAGACCCAATTTTACATGTGTAAATACTGGAATTTACTTGTGTATATGGAATAAACATTGAATACCTTATTTTAAAAACACATGATTTACATGTGTAAATCTGCTATACCGCAAAGGGGGTGTAGTTTGGGCAGGACTAGGGTGGAACCGAAAAACATACATATATTCCCCATTTCAGAAAGGGAATGCACGTGATTTATCATAGAGATCTATGTCGGGATTTACAGCTGCTCCCGGGTACATCTATGTTTATTTTTTTTTAAGTGCTCATTTTGGACAGCATTCTACAGGAGGGAGTAAGGGAAGTCACCCCCTTAATCCACCAAATTTTTACCCCAACCCCAACATCGATTATGCCGAATTATTGCAGAATCTGTACTTAATTAGAAGCATTCAGTCATGTAGGTTTCCAAATGTGGCGACACCAACACATGCATGCATATGTGTCGGCATCACCATATTCACGTCTAGGTTCTGAAATTCTAAAATACCAACTTACAAAGCTATGTGCCAACACTTAGGGGGGAAGTTATCAATGTGGGCTACTGTTAAAATGTGTTATTTTGCTCTTAACCCCCAGTTGTTAGTAACTAGATCTCATTACATAAAATGGAACCCGTGCTAAAATAGTACAAGTTAGTGGTAAAATAACCCATCTTAACAGTAGCCCACAATGATAACTTCCCCCCATTAGTGTGAAGAGTTTCAGTCTCTGGTAACCAGAGCTGATATTGTGATGTCATAATGCCTCATTCCACCAATGCCTAAGAGCCAACCTCATCAGTGATGTCACAATGGCTTGATTGCCCTATATTTGGCAGTGATTTCAATTTCTAGAGATTTCTTTTTTTCTTTAAGGGGGAAAGTAATCAACGTGTGCTACAGTTAAGACGTTATTTTACTTGTAACCCCAGTTATTAACTAGGTCTCATTGTATAAAATGGGACCTATGCTAAAATATCATGAATTAGTGGTAAAATAATACGTCAGCAGTAGCCCACATTGATAACTTCTCTCTTTAGTGTGAAGACTTTCAGTCTCTGGTAACCAGAGCTGATATTGTGATGTCATAATGCCTCATTCCACCAGTGCCTAAGAGCCAACCTCATCAGTGATGTCACAATGGCTTGATTGTGCTGTACTTGGCTCACTTTTATTACATACAGCAGTGATATCCGTTTCTAGAGACTTTTCTTTTTTCTTTAGTTAAGGGGGAGAAATTATCAACACAGGCTTCCGTTAATATGTGCTATTTTTCTGCTAACCCAAGTCATTAGTAACTAGGTTTCACTACATAAAACAGGACCTGTATTAAAATAGTACAAGTTATGTCATTTTACCACTGTCTTAACGGTAGCTCACAGTGATAGCTCCACCCCTTTGAAGTGTATGTTGCTGAGTTACCTCTGTTGATGTTTTAGATGTTGATACTTGTAAAATGAATGCTCTCACCACACAACTGGTGCATCCCCACAATGCGGGAAGCTTGTGTGACTATTGATTGGCTAATCCCTGATGTTCATATGACCCAGCTCTCCTCCAGCCTTTCCATCGGACCGCTGGCATCTCAGCTTGACCTCCAGACCACGTTAGTCTTCTACGCTGCTTGCTGCCGGTTGCTGGGCATCGAGGCCTACTTCGCGTTGGGAAGACTTTTTGGGTATAGCTGCATCTTGTGGGGGACTTGCTTCCTTTTGAGTCGCCACATGTTGCGGGGGTCTGTTGCCTTTAATTCAGGCAGATTGCGGTCCCTATTCCTCGGCAGTGTTATTGCCGACCTGCCGGCATTGACCGCCTCCAGCTGCTGTCGTCTGCCTCCGGTGACCTCTTCCACTATCCAGGTCACATACTGCTGCTTCTTCTGCACTTCGTCTGCGCTTCCAGGGTTTTATAACAGTTCCCAATTATGGATTGCCTTGCCGAGAGCTGTTCAAGCCACTCTGATCCATCTCAGCATCTAATTCCCACAGTCCATTTTAGACTTTCTTCCCCTTCCCTTTTACCTCTTACCCTGTTCCTTCCACCCTATCTAATGTAATTGTAATTGAATCATCCGTACATTGTAAGCCACTTTGAGTCTGCTTTATGTGGAAAAAAGTGGGGTATAAATGTTCATAAATAAATAAATGCACATGTATTCCTGCATATATTTTTAGAAAAGGCACTATGTCAGCAGATCCTTTTTTTTAAAGTAACATAGTAACATAGTAGATGACGGCAGAAAAAGACCTGCATGGTCCATCGAGTACTAGTGAAATTGCACATGTCCAGACCTGGATATCTCAATTCCTAATTCCATCTAAATTGGGGCAGTGTGTATAAATCACGCATCAAGCATGAACACACCTGATCTCATAAGGAAATATTTTCCCATCATTTTGGGTGCCACAGACTTGATCAAAAAGAACATCCAAGTGCACCCGGATAACTTTTCTATAAATTTTATAAACTCCAAAAAGAAGTTCTTTGGCACAATGCATGTACTATGGCGAGCATTAGTTGGAGAGACTGAAATCATACTCCACATACCCTGGCTTAGGAGTGAAGTTCATTACTGTCATGGTATGCGCAAAAATAACCAGCTGGAGATATTGCCTCTTTACACCGAGTAACCATCGTGTCCTATTTATTTATTTGTTGCATTTGTATCCCACATTTTCCCACCAATTACATTATGCCGTAATGGCGATCGCCATTTCCGGATAGAGAAATACAAGTGGTATTGCACTGAAGTTCCTAAATGATAAAGTGAATTATAGAATAAGTCAGACAATCAACTATAGAAAGTTCATTTCCGGTATGTGAAATAAAGTGGTAGTGCGTAACTTTCATTAGTAGAACGTAGGTTATCAGTCTAGTGTGGAGATTTCAGTTTTGTCTAGTTCATGTAGAGTCTAGTTGTCTAGTATTTAGGATGGATCATTATGGTATGCCTTTTTGAACAGGTTGGTTTTCAGTAGTTTTCGGAAGATTGCTAGGACGTGCATTGTTTTTATGGCCTTTGGTAGTGCGTTCCACAGTTGCGCGCTTATGTAGGAGAAGCTGGATGCATATGTGGATTTATATTTAAGTCCTTTGCAGCTGGGGTAGTGGAGATTCAAGAATGTGCATGCTGATCTTTTTGTGTTCCTAGTTGGCAAGTCTATGAGGTCTGACATATAGACCGGGGCTTCACCGTAAACGATTTTGTGGACCAGGGTGCAAACTCTGAATGCAATTCGTTCTTTTAGCGGGAGCCAGTGTAGTTATTGTGTGTGGGTAATAAAAATTAGTTACACACACATCTTGGTTAGTAAAGGGAGGGATGGATGGATTAATATCACCCCTCTGTACTGCTCTGCAGACAAATTTTGGTCTGCCTCAGTAGGGAAATTAACAGCAAGGCAGCTGGAGCAGTGACCACAAAAGAAGCTGTATGCATGGCTTCCAGATGTTGCAAACTAACCTTATGTAGAGTTGATTCAGTCTGGCTGGCATTATAATAGAATTCACACAATTTTAATAAAAGACAGCACTGTACTTCCACAAATTGCAGAGTGACTTGGTTTATGTCACGATGGGTGTGTCAAAGTTGGGGGGTGGGGTAATGGTACCTTTGTCCATGGCCTCCACTAAATTCAGGCTGAAAGGCTGCGTGTGCTCGAGTCCCACAGAGCGTCGTGGTGACAATGTTGCAGATGAAGCCCCTGGTGCTGCTGAAGCAGTGCCTGACTGGGGAGCAGATCCTGGAACCACCTTCAGGCGGTCATTCTCCGCTTTCAAGATCTCCACCTCCATCTGTGAAGAAAACACAGAATGCAAGGGGTTAATGCAGAGGTGCCCCAACTAAGGCCCCTGGACCGTGCTTTTTTGGCCCTCCATACTTTTTCTGTCCCAGAATCCAGCACTCACAAGTATGTTTTTTTTAAATTATTTTTAACCGTACTCTGTCCTGCCTGGAGATTCCAGGCATCATACTGTGAACAGCCCAACCTCATCTCACGGGTTCTTCCCCCTCTCTGTCTGTCCATACTGGGTGCTCCCACTGCTTGGATTCTCCTCTTTCTCCTCCTTCTCCCCCTTCCAGAGAATAAGGTTTGAGCAACAGAGCTAAGAATAGCCACTGTCTCCGGAACTCCTGAATTCACCCTACAGCCTTGAGTCTTGCATCCCCCTCGATTAATTTTCACGCCCCTAGAAACACCCCCATACTCCCAGACATTGTGATAGTTAAATTCAACCATCATGATCTGCCCAACACCACATCTCCAAGACCAATCTCATAAAAATATAGCATTTTACATGATCCGTTTGTATGCATAAGAAAGGAAATTTCAAATAGTCCAAATACCGGGCTACAAGATAACTGCCCACCCTCCCTGCAGGAAAAAGTACACTTTGACAATTCTTTGAGTTAATGACACTAGAAGATACCTAATCCAGCCCCATTCTTGGCAAGTGATAAAACCCACCTGTTATCAAATGATAACATTAAATTGTAATCAGTATTAAAATACAATACAATATGAATTCTTGTATACTTCAATTACCCATTAATTTGTGGGGTACAAAAAAAAAATTATAGACACTACCTGTACTTCAGGAAGCAGGTGAAAGCCTACATCTTCTCCCAAGTCTTAAACACATGTGGTGACTGACCAGCCACTCACTCCACAACACCTGGACTAATTTGCTGCACACCCTGTAACTCAGACCAGTTCCTTTTATCTTATTCAACTGCACATATAAACTGCCTTCAGTTTAGCCACTCATCTATTTATCCCAATTGATTTTATAGTACTCACCTTGTTCCCAAATATATATCTCAGCTACACTCCCCCCTCCCCCGGCTCTACAGTAAGATGTTTCATTGTATTGTACAAACAGCATTGGTATCATATCTATGTTATTTGAATGTTCTTCCATGCTGTTCATTATGGTATCATTTGTATTGTACTGACCAGGGCTTTTTTTGAGAGGGTACTTGGGGGTACTGAGTACCGGCACCTTTTCCACTGTCTGCTAAAATTGACCTATGGTCCCCAAGTTTTAATGAAAGAGCTCAGGCTCTACACGCCAATTCTGCCTTGTCATAGATTCTGTGACTGGTTGTAGGGGGCCTGGCTATTGTGGGGTGGGTCTCTCGGTGAAGGGTGGCCTGGCATTTGAGTACAGTCACCTTTTCGCTAGAAAAAACGCACTGGTACTGACATTTACCATATTTTTGTTATATGATTGTTCTACAATGCTGTTAATTAATTGTGTATATTTCCGATATTCTATCATGTTAGTCATATTACTAGGATTCAATTTGCCATCTCCGTTTATGTCATTGACTGTATCTATGCTTATATTTGGTTATTTTAGTGTTGTTATGCTCTTAACAACGCTGTACCTGCTGTGCATCTCTTTGGGTGAATCTCTTCATAAAGGTGGCTAATAAATCCCAATAAATAAGTACAATTAAGAGACTAGAACAAAACTAGTAATTACAAAGGAACATTTCAACAAGCAACAGAATGTTCTAGTCTGGCATCTCAAGGAAGAGGATTCCAACCAGTAGTGAACTGTTGAACCGTGTCCTTTTGGAAGTTTCACTTGCAATGCCCAGATACCCAAAGTTAGAACAGAACAAAAGATATGACTGAAGGGTTTGACTGCTTTGTTGTTTGGGATATTTGCGACATCCCAGCTGCTATGGACCACATTATCTGGAGCAGTGGTTCCCAAGTCCAGTCCTGGAGTACCCCCCTTGCCAGTCAGGTTTTCAGGATATCCACAATGAATATGCAGGAACTTGATTTGCATGCACTGCCTATAAATATGCAAATGTATTTCATGCATATTCTGAAAACCCAACCGGCAAGGGATACTCCAGGACTGGACTTGGGAAACACTGATCTAGAGTACATGTAGTCTGTGTACAGGTAAAGACACACCCCACACACAGATCTGTGACTAGAGGGGCAAATCTAAAGAAAAAATGAATGGCGCTTTTTTGCACATTTCCACGTCCCCTTTCATTCCTTTTGCGGTCTCTGAGAAGACCACAGCTCTCGCCCATGGAGCCGGCGTCACATGTACTTTCCATAGACCTGTGGCAGCTGCAAGACAGTTAATAAATTAATGACTCCAGGAGACCTGGCAGAGGAGACAAGTCACTGTACCACAGAGCAGCCACGTAACACTTGTACTGTCGGGATACTGTGACAGGTTTCCTACTATGTTGCAGCACAAGGCCACGTATCTCAGATACTTGATGTTATTCTACTGGAAAATCATTTCTCTCAAATAATCTGTGCAACTCCTGTACCTGCTACGAGGAAGAAGGGACACTGCACTGCAGTAACATAGGTACTCTGAAAGGACTGGTACCCTGCAGAAATATTCAGTGCTCCCAAATGCAATCCTCCCTCCATGTTTTAAATTAAGGCTGTGCCTTCCCATCCCAAGCGCTTTGGGTTAGTCTTGCTTGGACTTTGTTGAAATAAAAATAAAAAATTTTGGGAAGTTTTTTAGCCTATGATGATAGTAAGCACTCCTACGATTGATCGGCTCTGTTGCCAAGAAGGAGTCTGTTGAGGCTTTTCCTCCTTATTTTTAGAAAAATTGATAGAAATAGATAAAAACTGATAAAAATATTAATTCAGTAGTATTCATTGGAGGAGACTTATTTCTGAGTTGTTTATGATAGTAGCTATCCTCGGAGGCGCTCTAAAATTGATTTGTACAACAGACTTGTTAAGTCCCATGTTGTTTTATGACATTTTGGCCCTAATTATTGTGATAGTTACATCCAGGATAGTTGGGTTAAGGCAGTATCAGTTTGAAATACAAGTCCCATAAGGCATTGCAGGCAAGGAGCCAGAGGGTGAGATGAAGAACCCGGACTGGACTCCTAGCTGCAATCGGGGAAGACATGGATGTAAGCTGGCAGGATGTGTAGAGTGGCTGCCACTAGGGGGAAAGAGAGATAGGAAACCCTGTGTGCAGGAGCTCATCATGTCCCCACTCTCTGGGTCAGTGAAGAGATACCTGCACACCCCTGACATTCTGAGGAGCTTAGAAGTTCAACCACTACCCACCCCCTTCCCTTCAAAGCTCTGGGTCAGTCACGTATTAATACCTGCATGTTATGCATAGTTTCTCGCAGCTGGTCCAGCTGGTGAGCAGAGTTCAGGGCTTCCAGGCGGATGTCAGTCAGCTTCATCTCTTTCTCCCAAAGCTCGGAGCGTAATTCTGACACCACCTTCTTCTCTGGTTCCTCTCCATCATTAGCCTCAAAAATCCTAAAAAAAAAATTTTTTTTTAAATAAGTATGTAACTCCTGTTTCATAGTTCTGTTACTAACTTGGAAGGCAGCATGCCCAAAACCATCCTGGCATACTAGCTCTGTACAGACTCAGACAGGAGAGAGAGAGAGCTGCCTGATACCATGAATAAACACCTACCCAAGCTCTGACCAGGCCCAACTTTGCTCATCTTAGCTGCTGCGCTCTCCTGGGACCAGATCCAAGGAACGCAGGCGCTAGAGGCTGTTAGCACCATATTAGCGCCTGCGTTTGCTACTGCCCCGTGATCAGAGCACCTGAGCGCATGAAACAACTCGTTTGTGGGCTCTGAATGCAACTAGCATGCAAATGCATGCAAAACAGGGCTCTTAGCACAAGTAGCATACAAATTCATGCTATACCTATTCATCCCCAATGATCAGCGACCAGCACGCTAAGGACTGGCTCGCTGGCCGCGGCAAACCCTACACCAGCTTGGAGCTGGTGTTAGGATTTGCAGACCATTGGGGAGGAATAGTGAGCCTTGTCCAACATACATTTGCATGCTAGCAGGCCCCTATTCCCCCCAATGCAGCAGCAGCCCCCCCCCTGCAGAAACCCCCCCCCGACCCCCCCCCCCCCCCCCAGTGACAGGGGGCTAGAGGTCTGTTGGACCTCAGGTCCCACCGACACAGGTCTCCAGCCTCCCATAACCCCCCCAGCATCCCATCAGATGTCCCTGGTGGCCCAGTGGGCCGTTGGTCAATCCCCCCCCCCCCCCACTTGATGGTCTAGCGGCCCTTCCCCACCCCCTACCTTCAGTTTCTCCTTTATATGGTATGAAGCCCTGCCCAGTGCATCCCATCGAGGCGGCCACCTCCCTCCTCCAACTGAAGGTAGGGGGGTGGGGAACGGCCGCTAGACCACCAGATGGAGGGGATTGACCCGCAGCCCACTGAGCCACCAGGAACATCTGAGGGGATGATGGGGGGGGGTTAGGGGGGCTAGAGACCCCCCGGACCTCCAGCCCCTGTTTCGTTTGGCTCAGGGTGTATGTAATTGGGGTCTGGTGGTCCCATGGACCTCCAGCCCCTGTGATTGACAGGTTTGGGCTTTTGACATAACCCTCCCACACTTCTACCCTATGATCAGAGAGAATAGCGTGCTTAAATTTGCATGCAATTATCTCTGATCATAGGGTTGGTAAAGCCCCGCGCTGTTCTAGCGCTATTTTTAGAGCACTGTTTGGAACACCGCGGGGCTTTTGATCATCTCTACCCTTCAGGGCATTTCTTATTTCTTACTCACACAGAAGAGGAGTTGGAGGACTTTATGGAAGGGGAGGTATTTCCAGGTTCGGCAGTGCTATGTTGCAGTTTTGGAGATGATGGGGCAGAGGAATCAGGTGTGGCAATCTCCTCGATATCAGAGTAGGATGAGGCAGGCTTTGGACCTTTCTTGATGCTGAAGGCTTTGTTGAATGAACTTCTTAACTAAAAAAATAAAAATAATATATAAAACATTTTGATTGTGAGACCTTCAGTAGATCTACCAGGATCTTATATCTGTGATCAGAATCACCTGAAGTTCTAAGCAAATCTTAAGGTTCTAAATGAGGCAGAATTTCACCACAGACTGATCTAGGACTCTTCCACTCACCACAGGGCTCTGTGTTGGATTAACACATGTTTAGAGGCTAATGAAACACAGCTCTAAATCCCAAGTAAAATCAGGGTTGATGCCTACTGAGATGACATGTGATGGATTTGCCCCCAAACACCTGGGAGACGCATCTTAATCTTTAAACAAAATATTCTTTTCTTGGGTTCTCCTCCACTTCTTCTTTCAAAGACAGAATATGGAGACATATTTTGTCCCCCCCCCCCCCCCCTCAGGAGTCACAGAGCCAGGAACAGCCGGGGCCAGGGAAGAGCAAGACAGTCATGAAGTACCCAAAGCTTCTCTACATTATGTCTGCCCAAAACTGCTATACCAAGACTCTACCCAACACAAAATGAAGCACTAGCAATAGTTATGCACGCATGTAAATACAAAATTAAAAGAATTGCAGACCACTAGGAATATCTCCCAAATGTGATGCTCAGGGAACCCCGCCAATCAGGACATCAGAACAAACCATTTGCATATAAAGAATACGCTTTGTATCTGTACAAGCCAGCTTGCTCACTAATGACCCACTTTTTAGGTTAATCTAACTCTTCCTTTCTTATTTCAGTTTGGAAGTTCTGGATATATTACCTCTCACTTCCTGTCTCACTGGTAGCATGCACAGGTCACAGCTATTTTGGCTTGCTTATTTACACACAAAATTAAATTTGAACGCAGTGGCTAAACCTTCTGGACAAATAATATATAAAACGCAGATATTCAAAATATTGTCTACACTCCTTTTCAGATTTTTTTTTCTGTTTAGTTTTCACAGAACCATTTTTAACTGTTTATATTACGCATGCTATGTTTTTTTTCTCTGATCTCGTATTTTTCACATGTTCATTTTAACTGCACGGTGATCGCCATATTGACCGACAGTAGAAGGGAAATTCATGGTGTTATGTACCTATTTGATCAAGTTTATAGTTCTGTATGAAGACTTTTCCTTGAAGTAGCCCAAACAGTGGGGTGAACTAGATGCCCAGGGTTGGACAGCTTCTTTGGATTATATAGTGGACTCTCTATGGAATCTCTTCAGTGGTTTTCAGAACTGAACTTTACTATGGCGATGTTTGGAAAAGCGTGTGGTTACTATGCTTGAAACCAGCATGCACCCAAACCTGGCCTGAGCCCTTAACGCCACCCATTGATCTAGCAAGTAAAAGCTCACGTAATACATCGGCGCGCGTCAAGTGCCGATTACCGCTGGAACCGGCGTGCGTAGGAGGAAATAAATAAATAATTCATCCACGCATTATGGGCGTGCGCCAAATCTGAAATTACCGCCAGGAGGGCACGCTGGCCTGGCGAGTCTCATTTGGGTGCGTGCTGCACACGCGTAGACCCTACCGCGGCTTAGTAAAACAGCCCCTTATTTTTTCATTTTTTGATAATTAAAATGTTGAGTAACAAAGCAAAACAGCTATTACTGTCAACTCTGGTAAGAGGCTAAGGTGGGGGGGGGGGGGGGGGGGGAATTCATCAAGATGTGGTAAAAGTTCACCTTTTACCGTACCTTGCTCTCCCCCCGTGGAATTCGGCAACCTGTGGAATTCCGCTACCGCCCTCTGCAAAAACATAAAACTTATTTTTCGACACATAGTTTGCGAATGTACATTGCAAAATTACTGCAGGATGCCTTAGTTTGTCTTGCGGGAAGCCCTTTTAAGCTGTACTGCTAGTGTTTACTGCAGCTTAGTAAAAGGACCCCTATGTGGGATGGGCTTTTTTTTTTTTTTTTTCGTTTTAATGAGCACATTTTTACCAAAAAGAACTTTGCTTATATAGATCTCATATGAGTAAATTACAGGTGGTAAAAGCTTAAGAAGTTTAGGGCCCTATTAACTAAGGTACGTTAGTGTTTTTTAACGCGCCTACAATTAGCGAACACGCTGTGTTGGCGCCTATAAAAATATTGTAGGTGCGTACGCGGTTAATGCACATTAAAAATGCTATCGCGCCTATAACGCGATTTAGTAAACTGGGCCCTTAGTGGTTTAAAATGAACATGTGAAAAATACATAATAGAAAAAATATAGCACAAGTAATATAAATGGTTAATAATTGTTTTGTGAAAAATTTTAAAAATCTCGAATGTGCAGAAAATGTTTTGAATGTCTGTTGTTGTTTTTTTTTTTTTAATATATATGGTTTGCTGATCTTTTTTTCACAGAATAAATAGATTCTTCGTTGTTTTTGAATCTTACGGACTAGACCCCAGCGTGGGTAGCGTGGATTTTCAATTCAGGTGTATAAGATCCAATTTAGCTACTCTGACGCCCTGCCCTGCAGGGGAGGGGGGTTCTCTGAAGACCAGAGCTGAGGAAATGTACTGCAGACCTAATTATGGAGGAATGACCCATGGTCGGTGACATGAGTGAGCCATAAAGTTTCTGTGGAACATTCCGTGAGTGATCCCGTGGCACAATCACTGAGCACAAAACACTGACTGCCAGTTGTCCTGTGATTACAAAGAAAGGGATATCACTTTCAAAATGCTATTGTGTGTTATCCTGCGACATAATCGCAGGCTCTCACTTTAGTAAGCCCGCTGTGGCATATTTCTTGTGCAGGATAACCCCAGTCTCTTTGAAGCTGACTCATGACACACCTCTGGTCCTAGCGTGGGTGTGACATTTCTCTAAACAGCCTTGCCTTCATGGCCATTAGTGAGCGTGGGATGGACATGATGGTTAGTTTCATGAGCACTGGCCAGAATGGCGGACAGACCCATCACTCGGTGAGAAGAGAGGAGGGGGTGAAAAATACAACAGGAGGAGAAGGAAGAGGACATTGGGGAAATTAGCACAGTACTTACCTCATAAACCTGGAAAAAAAGGTTTTGGTCAGCGTAGGGAGGGAAACAAACAAAAGCAACACTTAATCACATTTCACCTCATCACAAAAAGAAATTTGTTTGCAACAGATCTGTAAATCAACCAGAACAGGACAAAGTGAAGCCACCTTCCATCAGGTATGGGAGACACAGCAGGAACAGATACAGAATAAGGACAGTACGTGGCACAGTAACGCAGAGACACATCATGCATGACCGTTGATCACAGTCCGAGATCTTGGCTACAAAACCCAGCCCTTACTTTCCTGGCAGATAAGAACTGTAAGGCTTGTCCAGTCTGCCTAAGCACTTTCCCTGGGTAATGTCAATCAAATCTAGTGTGTCTCACGTTCTCATAGCTAAGGATCTTTGTGCTCATCTCAGGCTCTCTCAAACCTAGTTTTTTGGCTCTACCACCCGCCCAGGAGCCCAGTCCATGCATCCACCCCATTTTTAATATTTTCTGGTGTTACTCCTGAGTTGGCACCTTTCTGAGCCTCATAGCAAAATCTCCTATTTATACAGCCTAATTTCCTCTGGAAAAGGTAGTCTCTTGAACACTGTAGCACTGAGGTATTTGAATGCCTCTGTTTTCCCCTTCTCTCTCTAGGGTCCTACATCTTAGTACATATTTAGTGTTAAGGTTATGGGCAAGGTACAGCTTGATTCCTGGTATCTGCTACTACTGTTTATCCAGGCTACTTTTCCCCCTCGTTACAACACTACATTCTGCCAGCCAGCACCATCATCATCTCACTGAACTAGGTGGCTCAGAGAAAATAAAGACATGTGTCTTGTGGCTGAGCTGCTGTGGACGAAGCCGTGGACACAGCCTCCACAGCAGAAGGAGCATCAGCTGGAGCAGCACCGGAGAAAGTACAATGGTAGAATTTCGAAGCAGAGGCTGACAAGAACATAAGATGTTCAATACTAGATCAAACCAAAAGTCCATCAATCCCAATATTCTAATAGTGGCTAATCTAGGTCACAAGTACTCAGGGCTTTTTTTGAGGGGGTACTGAGTACCGGCACCTTTTCCATTGTCTGCTAAAATTGACCCAGGGACCCCAAATTTTAATGGAAGAGCTTAGGCTCTACACACCAATGCTGCCTTGTTATAGATTCTGTGACTGGTTCCAGGGGGCCTGGCTCTTGGGGGGTGGGTCCCACAGTGATCACCCCACCCCTGAAGGGTGACCTGGCTTTTG
The DNA here is from genome assembly GCF_901765095.1 of Microcaecilia unicolor. NCBI lineage: Eukaryota > Metazoa > Chordata > Amphibia > Gymnophiona > Siphonopidae > Microcaecilia > Microcaecilia unicolor. The sequence goes on from NC_044042.1 coordinate 23,613,890, forward strand.
AGTACCGGCACCTTTTTTGCTAGACAAAACGCACTGCAAGTACTTGGCACAACACCAAAGATTAGATCCATTCCTTATTGTTCACATCCACCATCAACATGACTAATAATGGTTTATGGACTCTTCTCACAAAAATCACTGCAACGCAAAGGTTGAAATGATCCTCTAAAAAAACAACTCAACAATCCTTCCGACACGGCTGGTTCAAGAGTTTCATCACATACCTTCACCCCTCTGTGCAATAACTGGTTCAGGATGATCTCCCTCCCATTTTTTTTTTTAACCAATACACATGGAGGATATTGGGCAGTGGTCAATCTGAAAGCTCAATGGTGGATAGAGGTAGCTGGTATTTTTATTATTTCATGGCAATACCCTGAATTTTTTGTTTTGTTTTGTTTTAGCCTGTGACATGGCAAAAAAGTGCAGAAGTGGTTCAGAGGCTGGTGCTCCTCCCCCTTTTCCAGAGAGCAAAAGGGGTCAGATTCTGATAGCACTCATGCCCAGACGCTCAAAACTCTGCTGCTGTTCCGAACAGTGCTAGAGAATACCGCCGGATCAGCATGGCTCAGCAGCTCCCTCATGCTCAACGCTAATGACATGCAAATTTAAGTGCGGTCATAGCGTTGAGCTTGAGGGACAACTGCGGGAGGATTGTGCCTGGGTATGCACTCAAGAACTGTGCCCAGGATACACCGGGCAGGGCAGAGTGCCGCCATTTTGAGAAGCCCAGCAGGAGGAGGGAGTTCTAGTCTTTCCTCCTTTCTTTGAGGAAGAAGGGGGTTGGGGGGCTGACGGTAAACCACTAGGGCTAGCCCTTTGGGGGGGGGGGCGTGTCGGGGTCCCACTGGACAACCAGGATGTTATTTAGTTTTTGAGGGGAGGGGCTTTATGTCCACTGGAGCACCAGGTCCTCACGTCTTCGGGGGGGGGGGGGGAGGATCTGGGGTCCACTGGACCACCAGGGATGGAAGTCTTTGGGGTAGGGGGGTCTGGGGTCCACTGGACCACTAAGGATGGAAGTGTTTGGGGTGAGGGATCCACTGCCACCAGGGATGGAAGTCTTTGGGGGTGGAGGGGGTCTGGGGTCCACTGACCCACCAGGGATGGAAGTCTTTGGGGTGGGGGTGTCTGGGGTCCACTAGCCCACCGGTCTCCCTATTCCTCTCCTGCTTGGCAGAACCCTAACGCCATCTCCGAGCTGGCATAGGGTTTGCTGCGGGAGGAGCCTCCTTGTTTGGTGCGCTGCCCACCAAGCGTTGGGGAGGAATAGGTAATGACCAGCTTAGCGTGCATTTACATGATTTTTCACACACTCACTGGCTCTGAGCATTTCGCAGGAGCAAATGCGAGCGCTAATGGCTTCTAGCACCTGCATTTGCTCCTGAGCATCAGGGCCTCAGATTCCAAGATGCTGTCACATAGCTAATATTCTTTTCAAAAAATAAAGCAGCAGAACTGAATCTTTGTACACAAAGTATCAGCCGGCCTCTCTCTTAGCTCCATCCCACCCTCTCTCCTATCTGCTTACCTTTTTGATTGCCTTTTTGCACTTTTCAAAATAGGAGGAGTGTGGAAGCCCTTCACTGTCACTTTGGTCTGTATTTTCAGAAACTTCCAAACTCTAGTTTCTAGGATGTGGTGCAGTGGTTAGAGCACAGGTCTTGTAATCAGAAGATTGCTGGTTCAAATCCCACTATTACTATTGTTTCCTTTAGACTGTAAGCTCTCTTGAGCAGGGACTGTCCTTCCCCACGTTAAACTTGTACAGCGCTGAGTAACCCTGGCAGCGCTATAGAAATGCTAAGTAGTAGTAGTAGGATGTGATGGATGCAAGGAAGCAGGTAGGAGACAGATATCCATAAGGGGGCTTCAATGACTGAGCCCATCCTTTTTTTCTTGGGCCAGGCTCTTCAGGGGTTTTATCTAAGCATGGCTGGATAAGAGATTTTGGTGGAGTATACAATGGAGGTTCTGACAGAAATACAGAACAGAGGAACGAGGAGGGGTTTACACAGTAGTCACTGATTGGGGGTGGGGGTGGGGATTGCTTCAGTTTCTTTGGAAAACTAATGACTAGAAAGTTCTAATAGGAATCATAACAACACATTCACAAAGTTTCCTACCAAACGACCAATGAAAAAAAATGAAAACCTGCCATGAACGCACCGGCAGGATAAGCAAATGCTGTCTGGGATGATATAAGGGCTGGAGATCTCCCCACTCCTGACCACCCTGGACTTACCCAGCTCTTTTTCTTCTTCTTTTTGGCGTCTGCGTCCTTGCCGCTGCCGCCGCTGGAGTGACTGGTGATGCTGTTCAGGCTGGAGATGCTGTCAGACGAATTTTGCCTCTTGATTCGCAGTTCTGTGGCACAAAGGAAAGAGGGGAAAAGGCTGAAGGACATCCCCAGGATGGTGGAATAGATGATGCTAAACCTTTTCATGCACAGACTAGATGGTAAGTAGGAAAAGGTGTACAGAAGAAATAACTCAGGATGCAGCAACTACTCAACAGAAAAATTGACTCTCAGGCCAGTCAGATAGCTCAAAGGCAGTGCTGCCATGTGGAGAAACTTGGATTTGTTTCTTAGACTCAGCCTCTGTGCTATCTAGTTGGTAGGATACTGGGCTGTTGCACTCACAACACCCAAGATTGGAAGGAGGAGCAGCTAGTACTCAAGGCTGATTTTCAGGAGTATCATACTAGGTTCGGAAAGGAGCCAGCGTCTTTATAATCCTCCTGAGACCTGTCTCCCTGATGGCTGAATTACAGTAGAAGGAGAGGTAGGGAGTAAAAATGGTGGAATGTTCCCAGGTAGTTGTGACCGAAGGCTCAGTGTGCCACAGCCCCAGAAGGGGGTGGGTTCCAACTGAGCTGAAAGCTTCCAGGTGTACATGAACAAAATAACAATGATCTGGTCAATAGTCAGCTGGCAGTGGTCAGTTTTTATCAAATGTTGACAGTGGCTGGCTAAATTGGGTCTGGATACTCAATGTCGGACCATGTCTGGGCACCAGCATTACATATCCAGGTATGACTGGATATATCTTGGGTGCCACATCTTATGCAGATACCAGTCAATATATTTAGCCAGGACCCACATAAGACACTTATACAGGTCCCAGCTGAATACAGGCCAAGACCAGCATGAGGATATCAGGTGTCCCCCCTCCCCCCGACCTGATCCCCTGCCCAACCAAAGATATCCCCAAATATGGCCTACCTGACCATCCCTGATCGTCCAGTGGTTGTACCACACAACTGCCACTAGACATCACAGCAGCTATTTTCCTGTTGGAGCCACTAGGAATAGAAGTGAGTGGGGTTCACTCCTGCCCACCAGGTGGGGCCTACTGGAATGTGTGATATGTGTGTGTGGGGAGATAGAAAGGCTGCTTGACTGGTTCAGGGGGTTCAAGAGAGGGAATTGGGATATGTGGGGGGGGGGGGGGGTGCTTGAGTGGTTCAGAAGACGTCAAGAGGGGAGATTGGGTCATGTGGGGGAGATACTTGACTTGTTTAGGAGGGGATAGGGTCATAGGCAAGGGAAAGAAAAGAACAAGGCGAGGTACATGCCAGTAGCCAGAAGCTCTGCGGACACTGGCTGATATTTTGTGCTGGCACCCACATAGCTGAGCAGGTACAGTTAGAACTATCTTCCCACTTAGCTAAGCGTGCACTGGCTCTGAATATTGTCAGCGCCCCTAACTACCTACTCCTCCCCAACTCTGTCCCCTTAACACCCCTCTCTTGCCCAGTATCAAGATGGCTGGTTAGTGCCAATGTTCACTGAATATCGGGAGCCGGCCCACTGAGAGCAATTTAAATGGGCAGGAGCCTATTCTGCCTGCTGAAATCACGTTTGAATATTGGGCCTGATATTAATAATCTAACTGCACATCACATAGTGTACGTTAATCACAAGAACACAAAGCATTTTCTGCATTTATTCTGCAACTCTAATAAGATGTAGCTAGAAATTCACCTCTCGGTGCATTGTCAGCTGAGTTCAAAGCTCCCTGGATGACTGCATGGGCCTCTGCATTCTTTGTCTTCAGGAAATCGATGGTCTCTCGTAGGTCATTCAGCTCAGAGTCCTAAAGATAAAGGAAATGAACAGAGGTGAGGCATATTCTGGCCTGAAAGGACACAGGGGCACTGGGGTCCACAAGCTGATGTAGGAACACTACTATAGAATGTTTGTACGTTTGGGTAGCTTGCCAGGTGCCCTTGACCTGGATTGGTCGCTGTCGGGGACAAGATGCTGGGTCTTTTCCCAGTATGGCATTACTTATGTACTTATTACATTTATATTAGAGGGATTATTTGCATATGGTGTGACGGAGTAACCAATGGTGGCACCACTTGACTAAAGCTAATTAGAGTGAAAGTGTCGTGCATCTTTGGCCGAATAAGACTGCTATCAATAAGAGAGAAGTAAATGAAACCTGCATTCAAGGTATTAAAAGCTGTAAAGCCAGCACCGGTACTCCCTGGGAAGATGCTTGAAGTCTTCCGAGAATAAAGCATTTCGTCAATGAAAGTGTCCAAGAAGGCAGGTTGGCAAAAGCTAGGGTTTTCTCAGTCCCAGATCTTGAGCTATAGAATGTTCTCCCACAAAGGTGGTCGGTGACTTAGATTTGGGGGAGGCTAAAATGGGGTGGGGCTAATGCAGGGTGAGATGGGATGTGGCATGACTAATTTAAATCTTTGAGGTCATGACCTATGTGCCTGTGGAGGCACTTCTGTCTCTTCCCCTCACGTCCGGCACGCTCCTTTTAGTGAAACTGAGCATGCTCAATTTCACTAAAAAGGAGCGTGCCCGATGTGAGGGGAAGAGAGAGCAGGACAGGCAATGCGACGGCGCCGCAGACCAGCACTAGACGAAGTCTCCAGTTGGTGGGGTTTGGGGACCCCCATCAGCCAACCAGGGGCACAGAGTAAATTTGGAGGCCCACCATTGCTTACAAGGCACAGAGTGCAGATCAAGCCCATATGGGTATTTCACGCAGCTGATGAGAACAATTAGTAAAATTTACTAGAGAACCCCCCCAGCCTTCCCCTCACCTTAGCCTCTGCTGTTTCTGCCAGGTGCCTGAGGCGACTCGTCATGTTCACCAGGCTCTGTTCGAAGGCTGCCACCAAGTTGGCCTAAAACAAAAATGACAATTGGAAAAAGACAGTCAGAGTAGCATCTCAAGCAAAAGTGATTTTGTGCTCCGAATCAAGAGTGACATGCCGCACAGTGGAGGCTCTGTATGTTCTACCAAAGAACACTTTAAATTAGGAGTCTCGAACCCTGATCTTCAAAACGGGCTTTCAGAATATCCCTAATGAGTATGCAAGAGAGAGATTTACATATAATAAAGTCAGTAAGAATGCAAATCTCTCTCACATATTCTTCAAGATCAGGGTTCGAGACTCCTAATTTAATGATGTTTTGACTTTGACTTTGTCTTCCCATAACTCTTCACAATGTAACCCATAATCGTACTGTAACAAATTGTATTTCCATCATTCACAATGTATTGTAAGCCACACTGAGCCCGCAAATAGGTGGGAAAATGTGGGATACAAATGCAATAAATAAATAAAGGAACGTTTTGATAATTGACTCAAAACAAGGACAGCGTCGGACATCATCCGTTTGGTATTGTTTGTTGTTTGTCATATGTTTTGTATTTTTTCAATTTTTGTATTGGTTATTGTATTTATTTGAATAAGTTGGATGATGATATATGCAAATTGAATAATGTATGAGTAGTTTATTATTAGAAACGAGGAAAATCAAGATATATTAGCCACAATATTAGGATATGTCAAATTACCCCTTGCAATTTTGTAGTCACATATTCTTTAGGGACATCCTGAAAACCCAACTGGTTTGTGGCTCGAGGACTGGAGTTTGAAACCCCTCTTTTACAATCTTTACCAGAGCAACATCCCAAGCAGATGTTCTGGGCTCTTTCCCAGAACAGCTTCAAGAATGCAGAACAAGTTGGACAAAGATGATTCCACCACACTCCCTGGAAGCACATTTCTAGCCAGAGAAGTGAGCACAAGCCACGTCGTAGCGGAACAAAATTCTGAGCAGTATCCTGAGAAGAAAATGTTCCAAAAGACATTCAGGGGCGCTTTTACCAAGCCGCGTAGGCACCTACGCGCGCCAAAATGGAGTTGCCGCCTGGCTACCGTATGACCCTCGCGGTAATTTCATTTTTGGCACGCATCCGCTACGTGCGTCTGAAATTTTTATTTTCGGGCGTGCGTAGCGGACGCGCATTAAGTGGCTTTCTGTGTGCCTATGTTATTATTGCACGGTTAGCGTTGGTCTTCAGTAATTTTTGGAAGGTTGTTAGGTCATGCATTGTTTTTATGACATTTGGTAGTGCGTTCCGTAGTTGCGTGCTGATGTAGGAGAAGCTTTATGCATATACTGATTTTTAGTTAAGTCCTTTATTCATTTATTGCATTTGTATCCCACATTTTCGCAGGCTCAATGTGGCTTACATATTACCGTTATCAGCTTTAGTCGATTTTGGTCTGAACATAGTGGGAGCCAGTGTAGTTTTTCTCTTAGGGGTTTGGCGCTTTCGTATTTCGCTTTTCCAAATATGAGTCTGGCTGCCGTGTTTTGGGCAGTTTGGAGTTTCTTAATGATTTGTTCTTTGCATCCGGCGTAAATGGCATTACAGTAATCCAGGTGGCTTAGCACCATTGACTGTACCTTAACATTGGTAACCTTGACTACATCATATACCTTCTGTCCACACAAATGCAGTATGTCAGCTCTTTTGAGTCATGAATATTCTAATCATGTGAACTGTCTGATAGGTAGGGGTAGAGGGTGTTAGAGAGGTGGTGATATTAAGAGGTGTCCCTTCCCTCCCACAAGATTTTTATTTCATGGTCAAGGTGGCTCAGAACCAGGGGCGTAGCCATATTTCGGCGGGAGGGGGGTCCAGATCCCGAGGAGAGGGGGCACATTTTAGCCCCCCCCCCAGTGCCACTGACCCCCACCACCACTATCGACCCCTCCCGCCATTGCCGACCCCCCCCCCCCGCCAATTTTGACGACCCTCTCGACCCCCCCTCCCGCCATCAACCCTCCCCCACCGTCGCCTACCTTTGCTGGCGGGGGACCCCAAGCCCCGCCAACCGAGGAGGTCCTCTTCTTCCTGCGAAGGCTTCGTTCTGTTTCTGATGTCATGCACGTTGTACGTGCAGGACGTCAGAATCACAGGAACAGAACGAAGCCTTGCGCCGGAAGAACAGGACCTCGCTGGCTGATCTGCAAGGCTTCGTTCTGTTTCTTTCAGTCTGACGTCCGAAACAGAACGAAGCCTTCGCGGGAAGAAGAGGACCTCCTCGGCTGGCGGAGATTGGGGTCCCCCGCCAGCAAAGGTAGCCCAGGGAGACGGTGGGGGGAGGGTTGGCGGTGGGAGACGGGGATTGAGAGGATCGTCAGCAGGGGGGTCCAGGGCCAAATCTACGGGGGCCCTGGCCCCCCATGGCCCCACGTAGCTATGCCACTGCTCAGAACTGATTTTCAGTGCTAGAGTCCTAACAAATTTACCTAAACTTAGGTGATCCAATAGCAAGCTTGTCTAAGATCCTAAGGGGTCCTTTTACTAAGCGGCAATAAGCCCACCGCAGGCTTATCATATGCCAATCTGGAGCTACCACTGGCCCAACGCAGGCGCCAGTGGTCCCTCCATCCCCAGCATGCAACATTTCCGGCACTAGAGTAAATATTCAAAAAATATTTCCACAGGGGGTTACCCGGCGGTAATTGGGCAGCGCCTCGAATTACCCGATTACTGCTGGGTTAGCGGGGAGCCCAGTGCTTCCTCCTGCATGGTCATGCGGTATGAGCAATCTTACCGCACAGCCTTGTCTTTTTTCGGAATTTTTAATCAATGCAGTAAAAAGGGCCTCGGCACGCGGCGAAAACGGCCCCTGCTGTTAGCGTAGGGCCGTTTTTACCAGAGCTTAGTAAAAGGGCCCCTAAGTTTCACAGAAAATCTTCCTAAATTTAGCCATCAATTCTGTAATATTTAAAATAATTTTTTTTTAAGTTTAAGATATCACAAATGTTTCTGGGAAAAAGTGACTAAAGTAGCAGATCCAAAATGTTGAGAGAAGCTGATTTTTTTTGTGTCAGGGGTCCACAAGCAGCCTCAAAAAGTTACGTTTGAACTTCTGTAACTTTATTTATTTTATTTCACATAAAAGGATGGGATTTGGACGTATTACAAATTCTTTGCTCTAACAGAATTCATTAAAACCTCATTTTATGGTTCCGAATCTGGCCGTCATAAAACTTCTTTAATTATGAAGAGACTCGAGAATACTTTCACAAAATAAAAGTAAATTTTTGTTGTTGATCACTGGTATGTATTTTCTCTCTTCTGTTTCTTGGCACTAGATAATTTTATTCTTTCTCTCTTTCTCACTACCTTTCACCTATGTCCTCCCCAGCCTGTCTCTCTCTTTTATCTGACCTGTCTCTTCCTGCCTTCCCCTTTCTTCCATTTGTCTCTACCAGAGTCTCTCTATGCTGCTCCATCACTGCTGACTCTCTCCACAACCATAAGGAAGGTGTTGCAAGCTCTTGCAGACCAGGAAAGAGAAAGAATATTCTCTGTCACCCTTCCACTTCCTTACAAAGAAAATATCTATCTTGGTTCTTCCAGGAAGGAACATTAGTGAGAGGTGGTTTAGAGGATGGCTGCTGTGTAACTTTTGTGCAAAGTGGTGAGAGCCAGGGGAGTAGGACATAGCTCTGTGTTGATTTGGTGCTTTAAGGGACCCTTTTACTAAGCCTCGTAGGCACCCGCGCGCGCCAATTTTGAGTTACCACGTGGCCCTTGCAGTAATTTCATTTTTGACATGCATCCGATACACGCAGCGGAAAATATTTTTATTTTCTGGCGCGCGAGCGCTAATCGGCATTTTATGTGCATAGACCACTTCCGCCTGGTTACCGCGGGAGACCTTACCACTAGGTCAACGGCTGGCGGTAAGGTCTCAGACCTAAAATGGATGAGCGGAAATTGTCATTTTGCCGCATGTCCATTTTTGGCAAAAATTCTAAAAAAAGCATTTTTTTACAGGTGCGCTGAAAAATGATTCTGCGTGTGCCCAAAACACGTGTCTACACTACCGCAGGCCGTTTTTCAGCGCACCTTAGTAAACGGCCCCTCAAGCATGTTAGAAACATATAACAGTGTACTGCTCTCCATCTCAAACATCTCTGTGGCAGCGAGACAGAAGAGAATTTCCACCTTGGGATGCCAAGTGTGAAACCTCCCCCATGCGCACGACTTACATTGGCTGACAGTTGGGTGGTTAAGGTAGCCACCTTCTCTTGCGACGACTCCAGCTCTCTCCGCAATTTACGAATTTGCTACAGGGAAGAAAATGCACATGTTGATGATTCACAGTTGTTTTTCCCAGTGGTGGGGGGGGGGGGGGGGGGAGCTAATGGCTGCTAATATAGAAGACATAAGAGAGAAATACACAGTACCTCCGACTGCATTCTTTCTTCAGCCTGAGAAGCGGAAAGGAGAGAGAGCGCGGTGCAGAGAAGAAAGAAGAAGGCAGCTGGTTACAAAGGAAAATATAGAGAAAAAGCACCAATCCCTGACCAATCCCTTTTGTTAGCTGAACACTGGGAAAAGTTAGAGCTTAGCAGTAGGGATGTGAACATGGCAAAAGTTTTCCGTTTGTTTTTTTTTCCTCAATTTTTGGTATTTAGTAATGTCCCTTCTCTCCCAAAAGATTTTCTTTTTCACCCTCAATGTACCTGCTTTGTTCCCAACAAAGGCATCTAAATTAAGGTGAACCAATAGAAGGCCTTGATGTAAGTCACTAAGTTTTGGCCTCCTAAGTTTAGAAGAATTTTAAGGCCAAAATGTAGGTTAACAAGCCTGGCAGAAAATTTCCCCAAATACAATCATCAAATTTGTCTGCCTAAGTGAACCATGCCTGCACTGTGCTCTTTAAAATTGCAGGCCTCAGTATTAAGACACCAGCAAAGCACAGAAGACAGAGCAGGCATATGAGTTCACAAAGGTGAACACAATGCCAGAGCTACTAAGGCAGCATGATCCTTGAGGAGAAACCCCACAGGTTCTGGAATAGTGGGAAGCTACGTAATGGAAGAAAGAGATTTTAAGTAACACCCCTGGCTCCACCCCACTCTGCCCCAGCCACGGCCCCAGCTGTGCCCCACTCTGTCCAGTCACACTCTCAGACCTGCCAGCTCCACCTTCTGGCTCCAATGCGAAGTGCAGTACAATTAAAATTCATGGGTATGAAAGAGAAACACATCTATCTGAACCACCCTGCTGGAGGGGCCACTCATTATATCAGGCAAACCTAGGGTTACCATATTTTGTCCCCCGAAAAGGACACATGCCCCGCCCCTTTCACACCCCACCCCTCCCCCTTTCACACCCTCGCTCCTGCCCCCTGTCACATTTCCCCTTCCCCCTGTCACACACCCCGCCACTCCCCCTCCCCGTCACCCCCCCTCCCCTTACCTTACTACTGCCCTGGTGGTCTAGTGACCTCTTTGGGGCAGGAAAGAGCTCCCTCTTTCCTGCCCGAAGCGCTGCCCTGCATGTATCCTTCCTGTTCGTGATCTCGGCACTGATTCAAAATGGCTGCCGAGAGTTGAAGTCTCACGAGGTCACGTCAACTCTCGGCGGCCATTATGAATCGGCACCGAGATCATGAACAGGAAGGATGCATGCAGGGCAGCGCTCCGGGCAGGAAACAGGGGGCTCTTTCCTCCCCCAAAGGCGGAAGAGGTCATTAGACCACCAGGGCAGTAGTAAGTAAGGGGAGGGGAGGCTAGCAATCTGCCCATTTGTCCGGATTTCTGGACAAACGGGCAGATTGGCAAAATCTGCCTGGTTGCGGTAACCCTAGACAAACCACTACCCCTGAAAGCAATTCCCACCCTGTCCCTTTCAAAGTGTCATCAGGGACAGAGGGGAAGAGGAGGAACCGGGCAGCAAAAGCAGCAGCCAACAATTGGTGAAATAATATGTAGCTCCATGACGTAAAGTTCAGGCTGAGCCAGTCTTGGTTTTACTCCCATGGCAGCTCTGGCTTTATCAATTCCTTATTTCTCTTAGAAAAACTAGAGCTGCCAGTCCAGACGTGTAATAGGACACATGAGGACTGAACCAGGCTGTTTCTTGGCTGTCACCCATGAGCACCCTTTGAAATGTGAACAAGATGACAATCCACATCCAAAGCCCTCCAGTACTTGACCAGAGGGGACAAAAAAAAGAGGTGGAGAAGGGCAGCAATCAGTCTTACCGAGGAATACGTGGAGGACGCACTGGACGCCAGAGACAGCACAGATCCATGAACTGGAAGAAAAGGAACACAAGAACATAGAAAGGAAGAAAGAGCAGATCAGCCTTCTGTCATCACAGCCTGTACTGGTGAGGGTGGAGCAGAAATCAGAGCTTCCCAGTGCTCATTACGCTCCTACACTCCGGGGCCATTTTACTAAGCCGTGTAGGCGCCTACGCACACGCCCAACGTTCATCAATTCAGAGTTACCACCCGGCTACCGCGTGGCCCGGGTGGTAATTTCGTTTTTTACGCACGCTAGAAAAATAATTTTTATTTTCCGGCGTGCAGCGGAAACCGGGCGGTAATCATCATTCTTTGCGTGTAGACCATTACCACCCGGTTAATGCGTGAAACCTTACCGCTAAGTGAACGGGTGGCGGTAAGGTCTCAGGCCCAAAATGGACACGTGCCAATTTTTATTTTGCCGCACGTCCATTTTCAGCCTCCCCCCCCCCAAAGGCCTTTTTTTCAGCTGTGCTAAAAAATGGACCTGCGCGCGTCCAATACACGTGACTACAGCAGCGCAGGCCATTTTTCGGCGCACCTTAGTAAAAGGACCCCTCTGTCACCAGCTAAGTAACACCAGTATATAAAATCATGAATAGTCAAACAAACTTTGTATGAAATGGATCAGGATAAGAAAGCCTAGAGTTTTGTTATATATTTATTTATAATTAATTGAAATAAATTTAAAATCAAATTCCAGCTCTTCAGAAAACCCACAACATTGCTGCCGCTCAACATTGATGGGCAAATGGGGGGTGACTGGGCGAAAGCTGGCTTGAAAAAAGAAAAAAAATTAAAATTAAAAAAGGGCAATTCTATAAATTAGTATCTAGGTTACAAAATAGCCCCACTAATTGGCGATTACGAGCATAAAGCGCTGGGCGCTATACTATAAGATCCATGCCAAAATCACTTAGGACTGCATTCAATAAATGCCACTCAAAATTCAGCTCTGAGAAAGACTAGCGCTGAACGGTATTCTATGACTGGCATTCCGGGATCGGCGCCCTTTACAGAATAGCACGCAGTGCCAGGATCCGCATTGAACTTTGGCTAAATCCTGGTGCGCAAGTAGGGCATGGATCCAGGCTATTCTATAACACTACATGCATTTTAAGGGAATGCCCTTGACCCACCCATGCTCCTCCCACAGCCACACACCTATTGCAGATCCGCCCGGAAACACTTAGGCGCTATTCTACAAATGGGCCTGTGTGTTTTCACACAGATCTGCCATTTCTGTCCCGTTCCGGCACCTTGCATCCATCAGAACGGTTTTTTGTACCGAAAATTCAGCATGGAAGTAGCACCTAACATTCAGCACTGTATACAGTAGTTATTCTACTGCAAGGGGGTATACATACGGGCAGGTCATGGGTGTGTCTCAGAGATAGGTGCACAACTTATAGAATTCTTCAAGTTATGCACACTTCAGGGCACGATTGGGTGCCAACAGTTACAACTGCTATTGACTTGGCGTAACTGTTGGTGTCAACCTTTAGGCAGACCAATGCCGACTCACCCTAGTGAAATCCCCGCACCCAGCAACACAGCATAACTAATGACCGTACTGGACAATTTATAATCTTCACTTCCTTCGACCCCATGATGCCTGATCCACACCTACCTCATCTGACCACAGTATAACTTTGTATCTGCTATCAACCGAATTGGCAAACGCCTCTACGGTACTATGTAAGCCACATTGAGCCTGCAAATAGTTGGGAAAATGTGGGGTACAAATGTAATAAATAAATAGTGTTTCATAATGGAATACTGGTGCCAAGATGCCATTAAAGAACTGACGCTAAGCTTACAGCATAGAGGCGCTAAATCTTGACATCAATTTATAGAATTGCCACCAAAGAATCTGCAAGTTGGTTTGTTCTGTCCAAGTTTGCAGTAGAAACTCTATTTTGTCCAAGGATTTAACCTCCTGCAGCTTCAGGAAAAGAAAAACATCCCTCATGTAAACACTCGGATCAGTGGCATCGCGAGGGCAGCTGACACCCGGGGTGGGTCGCCGCTGCGCACACCCCCCCCCCCGGGTGCAGTGCGACACACCCTCCCCCCTCCGTAGCGCAACACCCCCCCCCCCCGCGAGAGCATACCTGGAAGGCGGTGAGGGGCGGGTTGGAGGGCCAATCCGCCGAGTGCATGCCGCCTCGCTGGTTCCTTGCTCTCTCTGCCCCGGAACAGGAAGTAACCTGTTCCGGGGCAGAGAGAGCAAGTAACCAGCGAGGCGCCGACACCCCCCAGCGGCGTGCACTCGGGGCTGACCGCCCCACCGCCCCCCCCTTCCTACGTCACTGACTCGGATAAAGATTTCACCGAGCGAAGCTCTACTTTGTTTTGTTATTTTAAAGAACCTTTTTTTTCTCATGAGTTTTTGGTTTTTTTGCCCATCCAAACTCTTTAGGAAATTAAATCCTTGGGCAGAAGACATGCAGCAACCCCAACCCTCCCCTCCTCGTTCCCCAAATATAAATCCGACTGAAAACTCATATTTGATTTTTTGATTCCTGCCATCCCAGTGCATCCCACTCCTCATCATCTCCACGTCTTCGCTGAACAAAATCAATGCTAAAAAGTCTCTTATCCAGTCTCCCTGACACATACAGTGGGGGAAATAAGTATTTGATCCCTTGCTGATTTTGTAAGTTTGCCCACTGACAAAGACATGAGCAGCCCATAATTGAAGGGTAGGTTATTGGTAACAGTGAGAGATAGCACATCACAAATTAAATCCGGAAAATCACATTGTGGAAAGTATATGAATTTATTTGCATTCTGCAGAGGGAAATAAGTATTTAATCCCTCTGGCAAACAAGACCTAATACTTGGTGGCAAAACCCTTGTTGGCAAGCACAGCGGTCAGACGTCTTCTGTAGTTGATGATGAGGTTTGCACACATGTCAGGAGGAATTTTGGTCCACTCCTCTTTGCAGATCATCTCTAAATCATTAAGAGTTCTGGGCTGTCGCTTGGCAACTCGCAGCTTCAGCTCCCTCCATAAGTTTTCAATGGGATTAAGGTCTGGTGACTGGCTAGGCCACTCCATGACCCTAATGTGCTTCTTCCTGAGCCACTCCTTTGTTGCCTTGGCTGTATGTTTTGGGTCATTGTCGTGCTGGAAGACCCAGCCACGACCCATTTTTAAGGCCCTGGCGGAGGGAAGGAGGTTGTCACTCAGAATTGTACGGTACATGGCCCCATCCATTCTCCCATTGATGCGGTGAAGTAGTCCTGTGCCCTTAGCAGAGAAACACCCCCAAAACATAACATTTCCACCTCCATGCTTGACAGTGGGGACGGTGTTCTTTGGGTCATAGGCAGCATTTCTCTTCCTCCAAACACGGCGAGTTGAGTTCATGCCAAAGAGCTCAATTTTTGTCTCATCTGACCACAGCACCTTCTCCCAATCACTCTCGGCATCATCCAGGTGTTCACTGGCAAACTTCAGACGGGCCGTCACATGTGCCTTCCGGAGCAGGGGGACCTTGCGGGCACTGCAGGATTGCAATCCGTTATGTCGTAATGTGTTACCAATGGTTTTCGTGGTGACAGTGGTCCCAGCTGCCTTGAGATCATTGACAAGTTCCCCCCTTGTAGTTGTAGGCTGATTTCTAACCTTCCTCATGATCAAGGATACCCCACGAGGTGAGATTTTGCGTGGAGCCCCAGATCTTTGTCGATTGACAGTCATTTTGTACTTCTTCCATTTTCTTACTATGGCACCAACAGTTGTCTCCTTCTCGCCCAGCGTCTTACTGATGGTTTTGTAGCCCATTCCAGCCTTGTGCAGGTGTATGATCTTGTCCCTGACATCCTTAGACAGCTCCTTGCTCTTGGCCATTTTGTAGAGGTTAGAGTCTGACTGATTCACTGAGTCTGTGGACAGGTGTCTTTCATACAGGTGACCATTGCCGACAGCTGTCTGTCATGCAGGTAACGAGTTGATTTGGAGCATCTACCTGGTCTGTAGGGGCCAGATCTCTTACTGGTTGGTGGGGGATCAAATACTTATTTCCCTCTGCAGAATGCAAATAAATTCATATACTTTCCACAATGTGATTTTCCGGATTTAATTTGTGATGTGCTATCTCTCACTGTTACCAATAACCTACCCTTCAATTATGGGCTGCTCATGTCTTTGTCAGTGGGCAAACTTACAAAATCAGCAAGGGATCAAATACTTATTTCCCCCACTGTAAATACAGCAAGATATTATAAAGGAGAGAAATATAACTCCCAAAACACATGATCATTTCATGCAAACACACATGCAGCCAGGTCTGGGGTGGACAGCCCTGGCAGCGCACTTCTGGCACCTCTGAAGCACAGAAGCTTCCAAAAGGAAAAGGAAAGGCAGCACATCGTTAAATGCACATAGAGTCCCTGGTGCTGGGAAAGTGAGGGACAAAGCTGGAGGCTGAACAGCATCACTGGCAGAGCAGTAGAAAGGACACACAGGCAAGTGGGATGGGCCTGGACATCTTTATCTGTCATCATGGTTTTCATGTAAGCACTAATGTTATTAACTTCTGATTACAGTCCTTTAGATTGTAAGCTCCTTCGAGCAGGGACTGTCCTTCTTTGTTAAACTGTACAGCGCTGCATAACCCTAGTAGCGCTCTAGAAATGTTAAGTAGTAGTAGGGTAAACAGAGTCATCTAGTGGTTAAGAATATAACATAAGAACAGCCATGATGGGTGAGACCAATGGTCCATCTAACCCAGTATCCTAGCCAATCCAGGTCACATTACCTGGCAGAAACCCAAATAGTAGCAACATTCCATGCTACCAATCCCAGAGCACTGACTGTGTGGAGATTGATCTTAGATAAATACTTCACCGAGCATGTCTGGAGATTTGAACTTTGCCTTACTCAACACAGAGTATGGCATCAAACAATGGATGTTATGGGCACGTTAGCTTCTTATCAATAGAGTTCAGAATGAAGCTGCGACAAGCAGTTAGGCCACGTAGCTTGGGGCAAGGCTCAATGAAAGAACAAAGGAAGACCATCCAGATGTGGACAACTAACAAGCATTTAAAGAGCTGCTGTCGCTTTAAAAGTGAAGATATATGTAACGCAGCCTACCAGGCCTTAATAGACAGAAGCAATCTAAACGCAACAATTCAAGGATCACTGGTATGAGGTGCTCAAAAAATGAACTGCAGTCATGTTCCATACTCTGGAAGGTGCCGCTGCAATCCTCCATCCCAGTGATCTACAGACCAAGGCTTGAATTACAGAAGAACTATTTCTCGAAATGAATGGATTTGGTATTCACCGGACATGGCGTTAGTCTCACCATCCTCTGCAGGGTCTCGGAAGGACCCAGAACGTGTCATCATCCCCTTGGGTCTCTCTGCCAGGGACAGGGTGCTGCCCATTTGGGAGGTACTGTAGAGTTCGAAAGTGGAATCATGGGTAGGAATGCTGTTGGAGCGAGAGATCCTTGGCGTAGAGGCAGTAGTGGGGCTCACTGGAAGGACAAAAAAGGGGAAAGGGAGCAAGAGAAAGGGAAAAAGGAAGGAAAAATCAATCCAAGGGTTCTCATCCAGGGAGCAACCGGCAGCCAACGAAGGAGAAGCAGCTTAAGGTTATTTTGGCATAGCTTACAAAAGCAGGAGGCATCATACCTGTTGCAGAGCAAGAATTTCAAGCTCCAAGACATGCATATCTTTCCCGCATCCTTGGATTTGTGTTATGTCAGCTGTCAGAAGCTCCAGTGAACAGTGCTGATTTTCTGCCAAGTCACTGACCTGGAACCTTTTTGACCTGCAGCAAAAATTTCTCTTTTCCACACTGCTACTGGAGTGGAAGGATATGGCCCGATCTGGAACTTCTAAGAAAATCAGCACTGTCATCGACAACATGCACTAGATTAAAATACTGGAGGCAACAACTGCAGACACATGTCCCTGGATCACTTAATTAGAAAATTATCAATTAGAAATACTCGAATTCTGGTCATGCAATAGCTCCCACTAACGCCTGTTTAGGCTCACAGAACCAGTGAAAACACTGAAGTGAAATACTCGTTAACATTTCTTTGTGAATTCTTGCATTTTAATCATGGACAAGCTGATAGCAAGCACCTGTACGGTGGTGGCAACTGGCGAGCCATAAACTAAATAGTGGCACAGAGTGATCTCTTTCCCCTTCAACCCACTCTTTCCCTCTCCTCCAATATTGCCTACCATCCCCACTCCCCAATTTCCATCTCTCTCTTCCCCCCCCCCACCCCCACTGGGCCCTGGATCAACAGGAAAAGGATAGACTTAGCCCCTGTGTGTTGGGCTCAGTTTTCTCCTATGGCACTGTCTTGCTCTCTCTCCCCTAAGTTCATCTTCAGGTGTCCCACTGTATTAGCCAAACACTTCTCTTGTCTTGCACCGCAGCTTACTTCTGCCCAGTGTGTTTTTTCTAGCAAAAAAGGTGCCGGTACTCAAATCCCAGGCCACCCTTCAGGGGTGGGGTGATCACTGAGGAACAATAGCCAGACCCCCTGCAACCAGTGGCGTAGCTACGTGGGGCCACAGGGGCCTGGGTCCCCATAGATTTGGCCCTGGACCCCCCCTGCCGATGACCCTCTCGACCCCCCCTCCTGACGCCAACCCGCCGTCGCCTACCTTTGCTGGCGGGGGACCCCAACCCCCGCCAGCTGAGGTCCTCTTCTTCCGGCGCAAGGCTTTGTTCTGTTTCTGAGTTTGACGTCCTGCACGAATGTGCAGGACATCAGACTCAGAAACAGAATGAAGCCTTGCGCCGGAAGAAGAGGACCTCGGGTGGTGGGGGTTGGGGTCCCCCGCCAGCAAAGGTAGGCGGCGGCGGGGGAGGGTTGGCGGCAGGAGGGGGGGGGGGTCGAGAGGGTCGGCGGCAGGGAGGGTCAAAGTTGGTGGCGGCGGTCGGCAATGGCGGAGGGGGGGGGGGGGTCGGCGGCACCGGGGGGGGGGGGGGGCTAAAATGTGCCCCCTCGCCTCAGGCTCTGGACCCCCCTCCCGCCAAAGTCTGGCTACACCCCTGCCTGCAACCAGTCACAGAATCTATGACAGGGCAGAATTGGTGTGTAGAGCCTGAATTCTTTCATTAAAACTTGGGGACTATGGGTCAATTTTAGCAGACAATGGAAAAGGTGCTCCCAACTACCCCCTCAAAAAAGCCCTGCTTCTGCCTACCAACAAACCTCTGAGTTCAAAGGGGCTGGTTTTGTCACACTAGAGGGTCTGGTTACAGTGAGGTTGCTTCTGGAAAATAGACCATCCTTGTTCACAGGACTCCCCCCCTCCCCCAGTAGGACACAGTGTGGCTCATGAAGTGCTTAGCAGTCTGACTTCAAGGGAAGTGCAAAGAGAGAGCAAGTAAGCTTTTGGGTTCCGCTGTTGAGATTCAGTCCTTCAAGTGGGTAAATTGTTTTGATGGCTCTATTATGCTACTGGACTTCAACATCAGCCAGCACTATTGTATACCGTTACATCAAGAAATCCAAGCCAACAGCAGCAGGGAGAAAACTGGCACATGGGAGAAACAGGGGTCACCAAAATCCATTTGCTTTTATTTCTGCTGTTATAAGGCTCATCCATCTGAAGCTGACATCATAGCGATGGCTCTCTTTCTGCACTACGACCTTGCCAATAAGAATAATAAAAGCAAGTGCTTTTTCTTTCTAACTCTATTTGAACTCTCTGCACCAATTTTTGTCCATTTGGACTGCAAGTGTTCTGCTCCAGATCTGTTCCAGCAGGGTGGCATACTGAGGGACTGAAAGTGACACGGTACCAAAAGCAGCTCAGATGTCTGGATCTCCTAATACTGTCCAACAGTGTTATTTTCACAGCCACACTGTTCGCCACAAAAGACGTCCCTGGTATTTTGCTCTAAAATCTCCCTTCCCCACATTTCCACATTACACTCTTAAATCCTATAATTGCTCCCAAGATATAGCCTAGTAACCAGTGACACCATAGGTTAAGTGATATACACACCAAGATACGTAAGTATTGCCACACTGGGACAGACCAAAGGTCTATCAAGCCCAGCATCCTGCTTCCAACAGTGATCAATCCAGGTCAGAAATACCTGGCAATATCCCAAAAAAGTTCAATACATTTTATGCTGCTTATCCCAGAAATAAGCAGTGGATTTTCCCAAGTCATTTTAATAATGGTCTATGGATTTTTCCTTTAGGAAGCCACCCAAACCTTTTTTTAAACCCCGTTAAGCTAACCACCTTTATCACATTCTCTGGCAACAAATTCCAGAGTTTAGATGATTGTGGATTTAGACCACCTCATAGAGAGAGCAACAAAATGTGGACAGGGTGGGCAACAGAAAGCAGAGGAGACACTGACCTATGTTAGTCAGTGGGGTTTTTCCAACTGGTGGCACAGCAAGAGGCGGAGGTGACGGCAGCGGGTGTGGGTTACTGGCCTCCTGCACCCCGCCAATCGTATGAGACTGCCGTCTCTCTTTCGTCTCATCCTGGGAATGTGATTGGTACCTGTTGTGTCCAAAGCAAGAGAGAGACACATAAAAGTGATTTTCTTAAAAAGATACCCTTCAACAGACATTTAATTTGGGATTCATCGATGTGTCTTTCCCTGTGCAAGAAAGAACCTGACAGCACTGACTGCTGTGCAGCAGAGTAAACATGAGTGTGGTATGTGCTTCTTATTACAATTAACAGACATCCTCACCTTTAATTACCAGGCTACCAGGACTAAGGATGCTACAGAGGCAACACTGGGGAAGAGGAGAGGCGTTTCAGACATCCCTTAACAGCAACACTGGCTATTAATGGTCCTTGTGATTGCTATGAAAAAGGGCTTTGTTTTAACCAGGGCTTAATTTCTGGGGGAAGGAACACATCTTTTCAGACTCCAGAACAGCAGGGATGTTCTGTCATAGTGCTTCCCTTCCAGGTAACCTGCAGGGGAAAGGGTGAACCTGGAGCACAACCGAGAACAGTCCCTCTACTCCAGTGGTTCTCAACCTAGGCCTTGTGACAAATCAAACCCGTCAGGTGGATACCCACCATGAATATGCATGAGATAGATTTGCATAGAATGGAGGTAGCTCATGCATATTCATGGTGGATATCCTGAAAAACTGACTGGCTAGGTGTGTCCTGAGGACTGGGTTGAGAACCCCTTGCACTCCTTAATCCAGACCCTCTTCCACCTAGCTTCTTTCCCTGCCCCCCCTCCCCCCCCCCCCCCCATCCTCTTCTCCTGTTCCACAGCTCTACTTCCTTTTTATTCTACAAATTAAGCCCTGGTTATAACTTACAAGTATTAATATAAACACATTAATGGCTGTTATGCAACTACATCTCCTGAAGGTGTAGTTATATTTTTTACATGAATGAGTTTATGTTAAAGTGCACATGTTTTCATGTGTTATATTTCTGTGCTCTAATAGGCAATAAGCTGTTTTGCCTCTCATTACTTCAGCAAAGATTTTTCGTATTAAAGCTCTTGAAAACTAATTTATGCTAATTAAAAGCGTCATTAACCGGCGTAAACTAGACTGTACTTGTTAATGCTTTCAACGGATGGTCCTGGGGAACTGAGGAACTGAGTTCGATTACCAATTCAGGCACAGGCAGCTCCTTGTGACTCTGGGCAAGTCACTTAACCCTCCATTGCCCCATGTAAGCCGCATTGAGCC
Source organism: Microcaecilia unicolor (assembly GCF_901765095.1). NCBI lineage: Eukaryota > Metazoa > Chordata > Amphibia > Gymnophiona > Siphonopidae > Microcaecilia > Microcaecilia unicolor. Next base: position 23,634,954 of record NC_044042.1, read on the forward strand.
TGCCATGAGTGGGAAAGCGCGGGGTACAAATGTAACAAAAATAAAATAGATACTACTGGAGATTATACATGGAATGTTGCTACTATTGGAGATTCTACATGGAATGTTGCTATTCCACTAGCAACATTCCATGTACAAGGCTGCGCAGGCTTCTGTTTCTGTGAGTCTGACGTCCTGCATGTACGTGCAGAATGTCAGACTCACAGAAGCAGAAGCCTGCACGGCCACATTGGTGATCTGCAAGGGCCGACTTCTACATGGAATGTTGCTAGTGGAATAGCAACATTCCATGTAGAATCTCAAATAGTAGCAACAGTGGAGGAGTGGCCTAGTGGTTAGGGTGGTGGACTTTGGTCCTGGGGAACTGAGGAACTGAGTTCGATTCCCACTTCAGGCACAGACAGCTCCTTCTGACTCTGGGCAAGTCACTTAACCCTCCATTGCCCCATGTAAGCCGCATTGAGCCTGCCATGAGTGGGAAAGCGCGGGGTACAAATGTAACAAAAATAAATAAAAATATCAAGGTTTGCAAAAAGTGCATGTTACTGCATTGCCCCCTAGTGGCCGGATCCAGGATTTGAGTTACGCGAACTGCAGAGAGCTGGAGTTTGTGGCCTCCATCACTATCGCCCAGATGGCAGAACTGATTTTGGAGGGGAGTCATTAAATGGGGGCAAGAAAGCTTGCATTAGAAATGAACAATAACTCATGTGGCCTACTCAACACAGGCCCTGCTGCAGATAACTCGAGCTAAGCTTTAGTAAAAGATCCCCATAATGCACTACCCCCTCAGGAGGCCATACAAGCAACTGGTCCTATACACAGGAAGTCTAGAGACAACGAAAACTTATTCAACACTCAGGGTCCTTTTACTAAGCAGCGGTAAAAAGCGGCCTGCAGTAGTGTAGGCGCGTGTATTGGGTGCGCGCTGGGCCAGTTTTTACCGCATCTACAAAAAATGATTTTTTTAAAAATGGGACAGGAAAAGTGCCTGTGGTAAAAATGAAACCAGCGCCCGCCCAAAACTGGCCTGAGCCCTTAATGTCACCCACTGATCTAGCGGTAAAGGCTCACACGCTACACAAGCAGTGACCGGTCGGCACACACCAAGTGCTGATTACTGCCGGACACGTAGGAGGAAATAAATAGAATAATTCATCCACGCATTATGGGCACGTGCCAAATCTGAAATTACCGCCAGGAGGGCGCGCTGGCCTGGCGCTAGTCTCATTTGAGCGCACGCTGCACGTCTGTACAGCCTACCGCGGCTTAGTAAAAGGGCCTCTCACTTACTTATGGACTCTTCCACACAAACATAGCAGGAAACCTTTTTATCCCAAAAGAAAACAAGGGGGCAATTCTCTAAAGTGAAGGATTAATGAACCAAAGAGTGAGGATTGGGAAATTATGGAATGCATGTACCCAGAGAAACCGCTGTGGTTGAAAAATTATCCTGAATAAGCACATAAGCACCGCCATACTGGGAAAGGACCAAGGGTAAATGAAGCCCAGCATCCTGTCTCCGACAGCGGCCAATCCAGGCTTCAAGAACCCGGCAACCCACCCCCCCAAAAAAAAAAAAAAATCATCCTTTTTTCTAAGTTTTTAATTTATTGTTTCACTCAGACACATTTCAACAACAACACATATACAGCGGAAATACTGCAGTCAATTTCTTATATTGCTGGGGGTTGAGGGGGACCCAGTCCCTATAGAAAATTAAAGGCCCAATTGAAAATCAGACTTTTTTTGTTTAAAGATTGCCAAGACTAAAGAACACAAGAATAAAGAATTTTACCTGAGTCCCTTTTTGGGTAATGTGTTCCTGTCACGTTGAGAACTGTAAGAATTAAAAACAAGGGATGTATCAGTTTACATGCTTGTCTTTTTGTGAAATTCAGCCTCAGGTTCATGGAATGAATTAGGGATATGCAGAGAAATAAAAACAATTATGTCACTAGGTTTATATCATGCTGTTTTTGCATATAGTAGGTCCTTCCATTTGGTGGGACTGAGGGGCACTCCAGAGGCAGCTACACGCAATGTTAATGTCTGTGGCTAAAATGTTAAATTCAGTGTTGCCAGAAGGAAAACATTTGTAACGCCTAAAGCCAGCCCAAAACCACACAAAGTCAATTTGCATGTGAATGACATCATTAATAAATATTGAGTCCATTTGCATATAAATGGCATCATTAATAAATATTAATGAGTCCATTTGCATACAAATGACGCCATTAAGCCTGCCTCTGTGGGGCTTCTACTGGCCGCGGCCGTGGGAAAACCAGCCAACCCTCGGTGGGCGAAAAAACCGCTGGCGGGGCTTTAAAAAGCCGCCCAAAATCCCGCAACCCACACGCGGCGTAAAAAGCCGCAGCGGCTCACGGAAAGGAGCCCAATTGGGCGAGAAACCCGCAGCCCTGGCAACACTGCTTACATTCCCCAGTCAAAGCTGGCTGAAGTGTCTCTGAAGAGTTTTGGAACAATCCACAATGGGAAAAACACTAGGGGAGGCTGGTAGGGATGAGCATTTAAAAATCCAGAAATTGGGCCCTCCCCAGGTGAATAAAAATGTATAAAAGCAATAAGCCATATAAAATAAAGTAAGGTGATGGAAAAAATATCAAAATTGTGGCCGGTATTAATGCTCCTTGCTTTCCTTCACCGTATGCTCTCACTCCTAGTCTCCTGCATCTCTAACTCCTGTCTCCTCCTGTAGACGGGTCTGGAACGCTCTTTTCTAAGTGCCTCACAGTTGACAGACTTGGGGAAAGCTCCTGTTCTCCTACTCCTTAGTTTTTCAGCACTATCTTAGTACAGGGCATGAAATATGCCCAGGTCTCCTCTACTGCGCCTTCTCTTTCTTGTCTAATGGTGTAGAGTGACTGACCATAGAAAGTCTGTTCCTTCTTTGTGGGACCAAATTCTCTGTCCCTTCAAATCACTTCATGCACGATCTCTCTGGACTAAGGCAAGCAGATGCACCCAGTACTTGGGTCCTACCTTCTCTCACACCAGGTCTTGTAGCATGTACATCAGATAAAGACAATATGGCCTCTCCATACAACCTTTCTTCTCTCTCCCAGAAATTTTCTGTGCTTGTCCCAAGCTTTCTTGAATTCACATACAGTTCTGGTCTCTATCGTTTCCATGGGAGGCTGCTTCAGTCATGCAAGACCTCCTGAGTTTGAACCCTTTCAATTGAAAGTGGCCCACCTCCTGTTCATTTATGATCGAGATATTAAACACCTCTGTGGCATATCTCCCTCTCCAGCCTTTCTCCACAGTATTCATATTGAGATCTTTAAATCTGTCTTCATATGCTTTATGATGAAGACCACTGACCATTGTAAGCTCTTTGAGCAGGGACTGTCTTTCTTCTATGTTTGTGCAGCGCTGCGTACGCCTTGTAGCGCTATAGAAATGCTAAATAGTAATAGTAGTAGTAGTAATTTTTGTAGCCACTAGGGATCGGCTGCCAGAAAATCTGCGTTTTTGTTTTTTTCAGGATTTTTTTTTTGGGGGGGGCAGGGTTGTTTCAAAACAAATGCATAGATTGTCACTGTTCCCTACCTGTCTCCCCTCCCTTTCCCTGCTTTACCAACTTTTTGACCCCTTCCCTCCCACACCTCTCTGGTCCCCGCCTTTTCCTCTTTTGTTATCTTTGCTGCTGCAAGTCTCTTGTTTTTATTCTTTCTTATCGAATTTTGTAGTTCCTTTCCATACTGTTACCTGCACATTTTTATTGTTTGTAAACCGCCCAGTTCTGTGTGTCAGCTTGGGCAGTATAGCAAGTTTTAATAAACTAAAAACTAAAACCTTGAAATTGCTTTCTCGTTCCCACTGCAGCCGGAGTGGAAGCTAAAGTGAAAGGAAGCCCAACTTAAGGCACAGCTCCTTCTCAACGAGATTAAAAAGAACTAGAAAGCATTATAACAAAAGGACTGATTTACAACTTTCTAGAAACCACCCACAACTCTACTTATGTGAATGTTTACCACAGAACAGCATGACGACCCAGACATGATTTCAGGCGCCTCGCATTCAGCCAAAAAAAAAAAAAGACCATGAGTTACTGATGCACTCAGCACATGATCATGGAAACACATGGCAATTCAACAACTTGGAAAGCAGAGACTACAAATCCCTCCTCAAAAGCCCACTCCCAAAAGAGGAGAAATTTTGACAACACCCTGAACAGAACCCACTAGCACAAAAGAAGACTTAGGGCTGCGTTGAATAGCGGCAATGTAGAAAACAACAACTGATTGCCAAGCGACCTCGCTACACATTGCTACCAGAGAATGCTTTGCTAGCCAGAAGACTAAAGCATCTTGTCCCTACTCTTCCCTCTCCCCGAAGGTATTTCATAAGATCAGATACTTTGCGGAAACAGAATACCTCCGGCAAATATTTCTTTTAATGATTTTTTTTCCACTATTAAGCAAATTACCACACAAAGTTCATCAAAACGCTCTGGGCCCAATATTCAGACTGTGGGAGTTAGTTGGGCTACCTTCTGTGGTCGGCGTTCAGCCCAAATAGTCAGTGCCAGGCCGTTTCAAGTGACTGGCACTGACTATCTAGTTTATTTTTGCCTGGTTTAAAACATAACTGGTCAAGTAGATATTCAGCATTGGTAGGTTAAGTTTAAACCAACTAAAGATAGGCCTGCTATTTTGGCGGCCCAATTTGGCTGGCAAACTTAGCCGGTGATGCGCTGAATATTCATGATATAGCCAGTTATCCGCTAACCCCCAGTCTCTATCTAGTGCGCCTAGAGATCTGTGCCGAAATGCAGGCATAGCAGTGCCAATCAGCAATGTTAACAGCTCTTAACAAGCATTAATGAGCACTAATTGGCAATAATTAGAACATATGCACAACTGGCTAAGCGTATGGTAAAATTATGCCTTACCCACTGATAATTTTCTTTCCTTTAGTAGCAGCAGATGAATCCAAGAACTGGTGGGTTGTGTCCATCTACCAGCAGGTGGAGATAGAGATTACAAAGCTGAAAGCAGTGATACCAGAAGGCCAGCTCCTCCTTCACCTCAGTACATGTCTCATCACCAAGCAGAATCAGACAAGAAACCAGGAAGCCTTCCTCACCAACCATACAAAACAGAAACTTGTCAGACTGACTTAAGAGAAACCACGACTGTGATGGAGTCCTCTTCAGTGGTTTCTGTCCTCTTTCCTCTTCTTTTTTTTTTTGGAAAACTAAAGACCAGAACAAGAACAGATAGGCAAAACAAGAGCGGCTGACAAAGGGCAGGATCCTGGATTCATCTGCTGCTACTAAAGGAAAGAAAATTATCAGCAGGTAAGGCATAATTTTACCATCCTTAGCGTATGCAGCAGATGAATCCAAGAACTGGTGGGATGTACCAAAGCAATCCCTAAGTAGGGTGGGAAGTCGCCGTTCCCCGAGACAGAACCGCCGCTGCAAAGGCAGCATCTGGATAGTGAAAGCACACCCGTTCCGCCCAAGAAGTAGATAGCAAACTCGTGAAACGAGCCTGGAATGCCACCGGTGGGATGCAACCTTTCCAAAAAATCCACAAATTATCTGCAATCCAACGAGAAAAAAATCAGATCAGACCAGAGGCTGCCGTCCCACAGCAAGAACCAGCGACAACGACAAAGAGAAGATCTGAATGTTGAAAAACATGCAACATCTGCAAATATCGGAGAGCCCTCTGAACATCCAGAAGATAAAGGGAAGAAAGAGAGGCTGAAAAAGAAAAACCAAACCACAGCCGGAAAAGAAAGAAGGAACCGAAAGCAAGGTCACTCCAGACTCAGCAAATTGCAGAAAAAAACAGCTTGGAATGGCTGCACTAAAAATTCAGACACTCTGCGTGCCGAAGAATTGGCGGCCAAGAACACTGCTTGTAAGTGTTCCTAAGTGAAGCATTCTGCAAAGGAACAAAAGGAGTCCAAAGAAATGTTCGGCAGACAAGGAACCCCAAGCTATACTCCGAGAATATGAACGCGGTTTCAGGGAGAAGAAGGTCGCAGCAGCGGAGGAGCAAAGCACTCTGCAAGAAATGCACCACCTCCGAGTGCAAGGCCAGGCCCTTCTGCAACCCATCCTGCAGAAAGAACTCAATCGCTGAGGAACAGATGCCCACAATGAAGACCAAGCTTGGGCCACAACCAGCCTCAAAAAATCCTCAACCCCTGAAAATTCGCGGTTGCAGTGGACCGTGGCCCACATACAAGATCGCAACAGAAAAGTAACCATAGCGTCCAAAGAACTCTGTTCCTCAGAGTCGACCTCTCAAAACACCAGGCCGTAAGACCAAAGCGAGAGGGATCATCCACTCAGGAGCGGACCCAGAACGAAGAGCCCAAAGTAAAGTGGATCCAAAATGAAGGCACCACCAACAGCCTCACTATATCCGCATACCAAGGGCGCCGTGGTTAATCCGGGGCTACCAGAATGACTCGACCCCAGTGGAGAGCAATCTGAAAAGAACTCGGCCACAGAGGAAACACTATCAAAGAATGTCCTCCGGCCAAGGATGCAATAGAACAACCAGCACTGCCGAATCACCCTCTCTCCGATGACAGAAGAAAGAAGGCACCTGGGCATCCAGCTGGGACGCCATCAGATCTACCTACGGAGCTCTCTACCTGAGACCATGTTGGAGAAGCACTGGTGCGGAATAACCATTCTGCCGAGATCAGAAGATGGCAGAAATGAGAACTCACCATAGGAAAAGCCCGCAAAGTGGGCCGCGTAGAAACGGAACACGAGGTCCTCTGCCCATTCCATGGGGGCGACACGCCCTGATGGCCACAGTCTGACCCCGAGTCCCACTCTGTCGAAGAAGCAGCCACCGCCTCATCTTCTCCGACGGCAGAAGCACCGCCTAGCCCACAACGTGTCCTGAAGTGCTAGAAGACTAACAGCACCAAAAGCAGGTCGAGGCAGGGGGGATGGCACAAGCACCGCCTGGCCTGAAATGTTTCCTGAAAGGCTCCGATGCTGTTCACTGTTTCCCACACCAGGAACAGCCTTAGCCAACGCAGGAACTATAAGAAAATCTAAACTCACCACAGACAGTGAGGCCTATTGCTATCAATGTACCCACTTAGGCAAACATGGCTTTCCAGAGGAGATTCTTGCTGCCTTTGTGCAGAAAGGGACTGCCATGAAAAGACTCCCTCCGAATAGAGGACGACAGGGGAGAAATGGACCCTACTGCTCAGCTGGAGAGAAAACATCCCCTCTTCGAGGCAGGGTCCATCAGAAGAGACTGAGACAGGGAACAAGCCAGAAAACTCCAAAGGCTGAACTAAAAAGTAACTGTTAGCTCCCCTACCAGACTTCTGCAACATAGAGGCATACAGAGCAGCAGAATGAACTCGGGGGGGGGGGGGGGGGGGGGGGGAGGTCAGAAATCCCTGCCCCAAAGAAGCCCCCAGTGGCTGACGTGCATCCCGAAAATAACAAGGCACATCGAAGGACCATCAGATGCCTTCTGGAAGACTTAGCCCGCTAGAACCCATCTGCCCGAGATGGGCATAAAAACTCCCCCAATCACGAAAAGGGCTACTGAGGCCAAGCTCTCTTAAGAAGAGAGGTTCAAATTAAGGGTCCCAGAGCAGAGGAGATCCAGCTCATAAGATGTAGAAACATCTTAAAGTAATTCTGTTCTTTCCTTGGATCCCCTTGCACAGTGGGGGCAGTTTGCGAAGAATTTGTGCCACTGCCCCAGCTACATGCAAACAGTTTCTGACTCTACAGTGATTTTGGTAAAGGAAACCAAAGGCTGGAGAAAATAAAGGGGAATCCCCTGGACCAGCAGTCTCTAATGGAACACAAGGTCCTTTAGGAGAAGCCGCCCCTCCCCCCCCTGCCCACATCAAGGCCGCAGGGCGGGAAAGGATCAGAGCTGATATCAGGAGAAAAGAGAGGGCCACGCCAGCAAAAAGGTGCGCGTTCCCGCCATTTTAAGGCTGCTCGGGGAAGGGGGAACTTCAGCACTTCCCTCCCCAGCGTTCAAACACGCCACCACACAGAATCCCGCTGCGCAGCATCTGCTACCATAGTGGGAACTGTTTTCAAATGCCAGCGTCGCCCATATTAAAGCACGGTACTCCCGCGTCGAAAGAGAAAGGCAGGGACTCACCGAACAGCAGGTGTCTCCAGAGGAGAAGCAGAGTCCCACAGACGCAGCAGCCTGCTGCCTAACCGGCACACAGACTGAAAGCACAGTACTGTACTTCCCGCTCCTGTCAGAAATCTTCTGGGTTTTTTTTTGTTTTTTAACACCAAATGAAGGCAAAGGAGCTCTCTTGGTTTTTTTTTTTACTGGTGAGGATGGCTAGAGCTCTAAAGACCGGGAGGCAAGGGGGGAAAGGGTGAAGCAGGGACCCAGAAGACTGAGTATGCCCTCAAAGTCGGCACCACCAGCCAGACACCCCTAAACTCAACGGGCCCGCAGGACCCAGGAGTATCCCCAACAGACAAATCCAGGAGCTGCTGAAGCGCCGTCCACCACCTGCTGGAGATAGAGATGTACTGAGGTGAAGGAGGAGCTGGCCGTCTGGTATCACTGCCTTCAGCTTTGTAATCTCTATCTCCACCTGCTGGTAGACGGACACAACCCACCAGTTCTTGGATTCATCTGCTGCATACGCTAAGGAATCTGTAATGAACTGCGCCTAAATTCTAATGCACACAGTTCAAAAGGGGCGTGGCTATGGGCGTGGAAATGGACGTTCTGTGGGAGTTCCCAAATTTATGCATGTAGTTATAAAATATGGCCCAATGTTCGTAAAACTACGTGCATGGATTTCCACATGTTTTCATTGGTGTAAATTGAGGCGCATAGTTTTAGGCGCTGGGATATCAACTATGCATATTCTATATACCGTGCCTAAATCTAGATGCCGCTTATAGAATATGCTTAGGTGGAAATGTTTACCGCATGGATATTTTAGGCACCTTATATAGGATCTGGCCCTAAGCACTGAAAGCGAATATTCAGCAGGAGGTAACTGGCTATCTTCTGCTGGATATTCACGGATAGGCGGGTAAGCGCTATATAACCGGCCAGGAGCCATTCCTGGCCAGTTAAATAGAGCTGAATATCAGATGGTCTCACTCTTCTTCACAAAGGTACACTTCATATTAACAAGGAAAAAGAATGTTTTTCCCCAAATTTATTAAATGGTGTGCAATTGGGCACAAAGTTAGGGTCAGTTACCCGTGTTAACATAATAAACTAATTGGCACTAAATTGGCAAATAATAAACAATCTGCAACACAACTTTATACCATGGAAAGAAATGAAAACCCAGCACATTTCACTATAAAGACACTAGCTGACTACATGAACGAAGACCTGCAGACTACTGCCTGCTGCATCAAAGAAATCAAAGCATCCCATAACAGCCTGCAGAAACAAGCTAGACCTGGTTCTCCAGTCTGCCTCCTAGTCATAGACAGCTGCTTGGGGAGGACCACAGGGGCCATAGCTCTATACACAGCATCAGCTATAAGAGAGATAGGGGGCGGGGACAAAGCTTGGAATGTTTGGCCCTCTCATACAAAAAGGCATTCCGTTGCCCCTGCTCCTAATCCTTCCAGAAACCTCCAGACTGGCCAGCCCTAGGAATCTCTTACAAGAATAGACCATGAAGCCTTAACTTTAACAACTGAACTGATACCTGTGATTGTGATATACTTATGAATCAATAACAGAAATAACTTGGCTTCCTTGATGCTAATTGGTTGAGACCTTTCCATTACAGTACTGTATGATTCTCAATACATTTTTACTGTGGTATTTAAACTCACCTGTCAATCTGAGCTGCTTTGAGGTTACCAGTCCAGCCTGCATCAACCGTCTCCTCTCCAGAGGGTGGCACAACAGTCCCCGGGTAGGAAAGAGGCACACTCATTGTCATTTGCAGGGACTCCATACTCCTGTGTAAGCCAGAGAGCTTAGGGTACATCCTGGGCTCTTTGGGGACACTGAAGTTGCTCATGAGCTCCAGGCCCTGGGAGAAACTGGCTGAGTTGATGTTGAGAACTGGAGCCGGGCTGGGCGTTAGGCAAGGTGTCAAGTGACTGCTTACTACAGAAGCTACCGGGTGGATATCCTGTAGCTTGTTAGAATGTGGCTGAGGAGAATCAGTGGAAAAGGGCAAATCCAGGCTGTTAGAGTTGACTTTGTCCAAGTTGGCCAAGGATGGAGGCTTGCCTAAGGGCTTAGCCGTTGACCTGTAAGAGAATAAAGAGACCATGTAGACAGAGTACTGTTTCACTTACATTATTAGTTGAAAAATCTTTTCTTCCAATTATTAAAAATGAATCCGAGAGACCACAATTGTGTAAAAAAAAATCATCCGTTTTGATCTTTGGCAACAGAACATCTGACATCATGTCCCTTCTTGGGAAAACAGTGACATCACTAGAGGATCCTTCAGCAACAAATGCTGTGGCCTGGTCAAATTACCATAGGGATCAATATTCAAAGTTTTATGGATTTATGGGATTAAGAATGATTTTAATTGCATAAACCTAATCCCATTGTCTCCCCACCACAGATTTAACTAGACAAAAACAGTACCTGGGTAGAGGGTATACCCAAGTAGGGTGTTTCAACATTAGTGGGTTAGCAAAATATTCTTTCAACACTAAACTGGTGAATTTACCTGCCCAAGGTTTGCATGGTTAGATTTAACCAGATGCTCAGCTTCAACTTTAGACAATTAGGAGCACAGTTATCAACATGGGCTACCATTAGGATGTGTCATTTTACCACTAACTCATGCCATTTTTAGCACAGGTCCCATTTTATGTAACAAGACCTAGTTACTAATAAATGGGTTTAACAGTAAAATAACACATCTTAAAGGGGAGCCCACATTGAAAATTTTCCCCTTAATTAAAGAAAAAGAAATGTCTCTAGAACTCAAAATCACTGCTATATGTAATAAACATGAGCCAAGTATAGGGCAATTAAGCTATTATGACATCACTGATGAGGTTGGCTCTTAGGCATTGGTGGAATGAGGCATTATGACATCACAATCTCAGCTCTGATTACCCGAGATTGAAAATCTTCACACTAAGGGAGAAAGTTATCAATGTGGGATACTGTTAAAATGGGTTATTTTACCGCTAACATGCTATGTTAGAACAGGTCCTATTTTATGCAATAAGGCCTAGTTACTAATAACTGGGATTAACAGTAAAATAACACGGTCAGCAGCAGCAGCCCATGTTGATAACCTCATCCCTAGCTGCAGCTGAACATCTGGTCAAAATGAACCAGTTAACATCGATGCTCAACAATTCCTTGAAATCTCCATTCTATTCTAATCTATCACATGCATGTTCATTGTGGATATCCTGAGAATCTCAGTGGCTAGGTGTGTCCAGAGGAAGAGGTTGAGAATTCCTGCTCTATGGGTCTGCCTCCATTTGGGTGCACAGATTCTATTTCAGAATACTAGCGCTTGTCGGAAGAAATGCACATACAGTTAGGTGTGCGTTCACTTATGCCAGGTCTATAGGAGGTATACATTGGCGCGCCTACATGAAGCACTTACACCCATAACTTACAGTGTTCCGTAAGTTGGGCGCATAAGTAGGAAACACACCTGTGTCATGCCCATGCTCCACCCTCTTACATTTACGTGCTAAGAAATTTGTTGGCGTATGTTACGGAATATCGAAGAGTGCACATCTCACACTTAGGCACATAAGTACAAGTATTCTATAGTACAGGCGTACAAATGGGGCTAGATTCTATATATCACATGTAAAAAAAAAATCGATGCCAAAAAAATACGCCCAAGTGTATTCTATAAAGTATGCCTAAATTTATAGAATACACTTAAATTTAGACGCAGTTTATAGAATACACCCTGTGCCTATCCACGTGTCTATATTTAGTCGTGGGCAGTTACGCCAAGTAAAACTTGGTGTAAATGCCGACACCTAAATTAGGCGCGGACCTGGTGTATTCTATAACAACCCACATAGATTTTAGAAATGCAGATGAACCGCCCATGGCCACACCCATTTTTCAACTATGCGATAAAAATTTACGCACATCACTTTACAGAATATGCTTAGTTGAGCACGTAAATTGTAATGCCAATTAGTGTCAATAATTGCTGGTCAATTGGCAATTATCAGCGCTGATTGGCTTGTTAGCTAATTAAGTTGCTTGCGCAAATCCAGAATACGACCGGATTTGCAATCCGGGGGATGATGCCTATTTAGCACTACATTATAGAGTAACAGGATACACATATAAAGCCCAGGAAAATGTTGTCTTTCCTGCTTCATTACACCCAAATTCAATCTGAATAAAAAAAAAAATAATGTATCCACAAACCTTTGATCTTTATATATGATCTTCAACCAGGTAAATGTATATGTATATGCATCCAAAACCTAAATAACAATTCTGTGTCAAACATTCCTTTCAAATGTTACAAAAACATTAAAGGGTGACAGAGGGATTAACAGAAAAAATGTTGCAAGCCCCCATGGAACTACATATTGCTGTCACATTCACTAATCATAGGTTCCACAGCTGTGTTTCTTAGCATAATGGTTTTTCTTGGAGGCAATTTCTCCAGATGGGTTAGTTTTGTGCATACCAGGAATGAACCCAACTCCTAAGCCAGGGTATGTGGAGTATGATCTCAGTCTCTTAAATTTATTGCTAATGCTTGCCATAGTATTTACATTGTGCCAAACAGAGTTTCTTTCTGGAGTTCAGAAGATGTTAGCATGTATGGTAGTGCATATCTATTGGGTCTCATCACTAGGAGTGGCCTAGTGGTTAGGGTGGTGGACTTTGGTCTTGAGGAACTGAGTTTGATTCCCACTTCAGGCACAGGCAGCTCCTTGTGACTCTGGGCAAGTCACTTAACCCTCCATTGCCCCATGTAAGCCGCATTGAGCCTGCTGTGAGTGGGAAAGCACAGGGTACAAATGTAACAAAATAAATAAGATGACACCCATCTATTGCCATCTACTACTACTTAACATTTCTAGAGCGCTACTAGGGTTACGCAGTGCTGTACAATTTAACAAAGAGAAACAGTCCCTGCTCAAAGAGCTTACAATCTAATAGACAAGTGAACGGTCGGTCCGATAGGGGCAGTCTGGATTCACTGAACGGTAAGGGTTAGGTGCCGAGTTATTTGAGATCCTAACTTATTTTATTCATTGCAAAGGGGCAGCTTCATTGTTTTGCATTCCTCTTGCTAATAAAATTTTGTTTATTTTGTTGTGATATCATCTTAGAGCAGTGATTCCCAAACTTGTCCTGGGGAAACCCCTAGCCAGTCAGGTTTTCAGGCTATCCACCTCCTTCACTGCATGTGGAGGTTGGCAGAGAGTAGCAGAATGACATGGTGCCAGGATAGGGATGCCTGTATTGTGGTAACAAGAGCTATGAGTGCGGATTCAGTATTGTAATGAGGTCTAAAACTGGTCTGGTTGGGATGGGGAACGGACGCAGCCTCAACATGATCTGCCAGAGGCATCAGCGCAAGTGAGTCCGTTACTTTGGATAGAAATGGAAAATTAGCTATAGGGTGATAGTTGGCAACATCAGAGGCTGGCAGTTTAGCATCTTTCATTTGAGAACGAAAGAATAATCACACACAAGAAAAATTAACATCTTTAAATAATCTTCAGAAAGATTCCTCCATTGTCATCTGTAGAGCTGACAAGGGAAGAGCAGTTGTCCTGTGGGATATTATTGCTTACTAGTAAAAAAGGCCCGTTTCTGTGAGCAATGAAACTGGCGCTAGCAAGGTTTTCCTGCGGCAATGTCGTGAGGTGTTTGGAGGGCAGTGTCGGGAGGGTGCAGGTGGGTAGTTTTTTTGTGGAGGGCGGCAGCTTCGGGGTCCCGGCGGATCAGGTGTTCGGAAGGCACTCCTCCCCCTGCGTAGCGGTGTTTGTCGCTGTGCGTCGGGGGGGGGGGAGCGTCGGAGGGCGGTGGAACTGCCGATTGGCTGAGTGTCATAGCCCCACCCTCCACGTCACCACGTTGTGACGCGAGGGCGGGGCAGACACTCATGGGATCTTGCAACTACAAATTTACATTTAGAATGTTGGGGTTGTGAATTATGTGTGGATGGGGCGTGGCTGAGGACGGGTCTATGAGTGAGAGTGAGAGTGAGTGGTGATGACAGCCTAGAAGACTACAGGGCTTCAGTGCTTCCCTGCCACACAGTGAGGTTCAGAACATTGGAGATGGGAATTATTTATATAGATAATGAAGCATATCGACAACTACAAGACACTACTAATTATAAATTATTGACTGAAAATCCAACTAGTCAATTAAAAGCTCAAATTTTGGATATTACATTGCAAAGTTTAAATGGAGGTTATTTAACTGGAGCGAGCATCAATTTCTGAATTTGCAATACCATCTTTTTATTTTGTACCGAAGAGCAATAAGAACTTGGAAACACCCCCAGGATGCCCCATCGTATCCTTGGTTAATTTTATATTTGGAGTGGGAGACTTTGTAATTGAATTGAACACAGATGGTACCTGGGATTGGAAAAGAAGCAGCCCAGTGAAAGCAACAGCAATACATAGTTATGTAGGAGCTTGCAAGATTTTTCTGCCAAGTATGGAAATATTAGAAAAAAGGACAAAAAAAATTAAATACATTTTTTCACAAGATTTACTGAAGTAAAAGAACCAGAATTCCAAGGACACCCATAAAAATGGATCTGATCTGTGGTTTCTATCAAAGGATGTATCATGTATTTATCTAAGGTAAACTTCTGTCATTTCTGAACACACATATTTAATGGTTCCTAAGATGGGAATTCAATGAAAATCTCTGCTGGCTCATACCTGACAGGGGTAGTTGGGGGCACCTCTGAGATTTTGGTGGAAGGCTGGATGGTGGGTAGAATTTTAGCACCAATGTCGGGAGAGGAAATTGGCTTCAGAGAGCCGCATTCGGAGTCCAAAGCTACAGACTTGGCTTTCGCTTTTTCCTTTTCTCTGTCTGTCTGGTTCACTGGGACCACAGATGTGCGCCCAGTGCCTATCTTAGATGGTTCCTTCAGGCGTGACAACGTGATGCCTCCTGGCTTGCTACTGAGAAGACTGGGGTCAATACTGCTGCTGACTGGGCGATTACTACCACGTCCACCCGTCACACTCATAGAGCTGGACTTTGCTGGCCGGGGCAAACTTCGATACTGGATGTTAGATCGTGCCCCTGGGGCAAGAAAACCAGGCTCCCCACCATTGGACACATCCAGGCTGGTTTTCCTCCCAGTGGTTGGTTTGACTGGGATGCCAGAAGATTTCTGAATCTTGCTCATGGTTGCTGAACCCCCTGCGGTTATCACAGTAGCTGTGCCAGTTGCTGGAGGTGGTTTCTTGTACCCAAAAGAGCTGGAGGTTGATGGCCGAGCAATTCCAGATGGAGGTTTCTTGGCGTCCGTTGCCCGATGGTCCCTGCCCGCGTCAGATGAGGAACGCTGCAAACATGTGTTCTTTACAGCAAGTTTGGTTTTATCTGTGGCCTTTGTCTCTGTCTTACATGAACCTGGAAGGATGTGAAAAAGAGAAAACCAGAAATCAAACAAGTTAAAAGCACAGAACAGCGCAGATGTTTACTTAAGGGAATAACGGAAAGGTAGAGACTGTATCTTCCTAATTTCATGTAAGCATGACCTACACTTCACTAAGGGCCTGTGCTTCCACATTAGGTAGTAAAAGAAAATAGAAGGAACTATGCTTTCATATAGGGGGTGCAAGGGTCATGGACTAGTTAACAATGAATAGTTTCTCAACTGAACTGCTAGCTGGATATTCTCCTCCAGGAGTATTCCTAGTGGATGGGTCCAAAAGCTGTAGAGTTCAGCCAGTCTTGTGGGAAGAGAGGTGGAGCAAAGTAAGAACTCATCTTTGTGGTCCAGTGGAGTAAAGCCCAAGAGGGCTTCTATCATCTCTTGATGAAATTGGTATCGGTTTGTCAGGAGAGTCTTTGGACACGGGACCCAGGACGAGAGGATCATATTCTTGGTTTAAAGCCCTGGGAGAAGAGGTCTGTCCAAGAAGTCTGACATAGGTGCATTCTAAGAGAAGGAGCTATCCATTGGGGCTGATCCAACAGTCCAGGGGATTCCAGAGGAAAAGGGGGACAGGAAAGCTAAAGAGATTTATGCAGGAGATTTAGGCACCAGAAAGGGTCCTTGGAGTACAGGGAGCCCTAACAGCAGAAAGAAGCCCAAGAGTCCAAACGGATGGAGGGAAAAAGCAGGAGAGGTAAGGGAAGTCAGAAGTCTATTCCTTCTTCAGTTGGGTGCCAGAGGACACAAGAGCCTATTTTATAAATGAACCTAAGCCCCTACGTACCATTACAGAAACCTGGTATCAGCTTACCTACCATTTAGGTGATCGCATTGACACTAGCCTTAAGAGCAGGCACCTAAATGCGGCACGGACATGCCTAATGAACAGAATTCTGTAAGTCACACGCATGAGGAACCCCATCCATGTCCTGCCCATTTTCCACCCATGTGTACGCCCCCTTGCAAATACTCACTGTGCAGAAGTTATGTAGCTACAGAATAGCACGTACGAAGGGCACCCAATACGCCCCTTATACGGCATAATGACATTCATACACATAAGTGAGCACCTACACGCATATGTGCCAGTGTTCTAAACATTAAAGCGCATATCCCCGGATTATATAAATGGCACCCAAATTTGGATGCGCTTCCGGAAAGATGTGTGCGCAACTTAATTGGTAACGAGCTGTTAACCATCAATAACTAGATACCAACAAGCAGTTATTGATGTTAATTGGTACTAATTAAGATTTGCAAGCACATCTGGTTGCGCATTAGTCTTATAATGGTGGGCGTGGCCATGGGTGGGTCAGGAGCACTCCGAAAAGTGGGTGCGGTGTTATAGTGTATGGGGGGAATGGGCAGCCAAGTTGAACGCCAGGATTTGCACCAGGTTTCAGTTGGCTTAAGCCCGATGCCCAGGCGCTATTATTCTACAGAGGGCACATGGCATTTATAGAACAGTGCTTGGCGTCAAATTTTTCCATTGCCGAACTCTGAGCGCCAATTATAGAATTACTCCCATAATGGGTATGTAATGTAACCAGCACTACGTTATTCTGTCTTCATTTCTACAGGGGCTAGATGTCATTATGCTGAAATGAAGGCCTTCCTTTAAATCGGGGGGGGGGGGGGGGGGGGGGGGGGTGGGGAGCTCAATGTCGAGTCGGGTTTTCAGGAGTTCCACAATGAACATGCATGAGATCTATTTGTATGCACACCCTCTATTATATGCAAATAGATCATATGCATACTCATTGCGGAAATCCTGAAAACCCGACTGGGGTGCAGAACTCGAGGACCGACATTGAGCACCCTTGATTTAAATACTACTATACTGCTACAAGTTCACACCTTCTCTATTTAAACCCCACAAGGAACGGATGATCTGGAAAGCTCCCCACTCCCTGAGCACTAACGTTTCAAAATATGAAGGTAGCTGTCATCCCATACTACAAGCAGGGTCACCAAGAGGGGGGGCGGGGTGGGGGGCAAAATTCCCCGGGCCTGGCCTCCAAGGGGGGCCCGGCACCGGGGTCTCTCTCTCTCTCTTGCTCCTGACGGGCCCCGAGTGATCGCGGCGCTGACAGGAGCAGGAGACAGAACTCCAGTGCCAGGCCCCCCTCCAGCACTGCTCCTCGCTCGCCTCTACCGCCATGCCGAGTGGCTGCTTTTCCCCTCAGGCACATGCTCCGTTTTGAAACTGAGCATGCGCAACAAGAGAAAAAAGCAGCTGCAGGCAGGCATGGAGTGAAAAGGAGCGCTGGACTGTTCCGCTGGCGGGGCCTCGGGATCCCTGCCAGCCCCAAGGTATCTCAGTTGCGGCAGAGGCGATCCTGGGGGGAGGGGGCGGCAGCGGCGATCCAGAGTGGGGCGGCAGCTGCACCGGGCCTGGCTCAGTCTCTCGGCGGCCCTGACTACAAGTAACCTGAACTCAGACCTTCTGGGTCACAACGTGAAGGGTCGGGAACTCCAAGTGCCAGGGAGGTGTATGCTATTTAATCTATTTAATGGTGCCAGGGAGGTGTATGCTATTTAATGGATATATTGTGCAGGGGCACTTCACGGTGACACCTGTTTTTACTGCATTTTAAGAGGATATGTGATGGCTTCATACTTCTGCAACCTCTGCTCTATGTGAAAATAAACTGCTTTTATTTCCCCACAATTCCCAGCATCCCTTTCATTAGCACTTGATCCCACAAGAGAAGAAAGGAAAAAGCCCCAGAACCCTTTTAAATGTTTTAAAAATCTATAACTCAGCCAAGACACAGGTTTATAGTACTGTCATTGCATTTGTGGCCAGGTGAGCTCACAGCACAACCCTGGAAGCTGGGACAGGAGTGAAGCTCTGCGATGCAGGGAAACAGGGACTGTGCTATTTTGTGTAACTCTATGGATTTCTTTACAGGTCACTGGCAGGAGATGGCAGCAAAGCTAAAACGAGACTACACATTAACTAGGTTGAGAGGAATCCCCCAGTCATCCCTTACCCTGATCTTTGAAGGGATGAGGGGAAGCATGCATTTATGATGGTGCAGCACTCCCTTGTGGACACAGGGGTGGTTTGCATGCTCAGAATTTAATTATTACCAACTATTCAAGGAAAACAATCCACTTCAGAAAATGTGGGATACAAATGCAATAAATAAATCAGTTTTAGAGCTAAACAGGAAGCTAGGAAAACATCTTGGCTGAGATTAGAACTGGCAACCTTTTGGTCTAGAAGCAGAAGCCTGACCCCCCAGTCAAAAGGTGAAGATTCCAGCATCCTATATAATAATTCTCATCTCCAAAGTTCTGTGCTTGGGACCGTGGCTCCCTGGAGGTGGTGGTCTGCTAGGCAGACACGCACTGACGTCACTGACGTCAGGACAACTGATTCGAAGGCAAGGGGAGGAGTAGGGAAACACGCGCAGCATGTTTCCCTACTCCTCCCCCTGCCTCGGAATCATCTGTCCCCCCCAGCGCTACGGCCCCCTCGACCCCCCCCCCCCCCAGCCCACCGAAAACCGCCCCCTGCCGCAGTTGTGGACTACCTGTGCTGACGGGGGACACAAACCCCCGACAGCCGAAGTGCTGTTGTGCCCTTCGCGTTGTTCATCTTCTCTGCAAGTTTCTCTGTGTGCGTCTGACGTCAGACGCACGCAGACGCACGCAGCGGAACTTCCAGAGAAGATGAACTTCAACGCGAAGGGCACAACAGCACTTCGGCTGTCGGGGGTTTGGGTCCCCCATCAGCACAGGTAGTCCAGAACGGTGGCGCCGCGGCGGGGGGCGGTTTTCGCCGGCACGGGGAAGGGGGAGAAATTGCCTGCCTAGGGCCCGTTTCCTTGCCTTCAGAAACGGACCTTTTTTACTAGTTATAAATACAATTGCTAACTTTTCTGGCTGCAATGCTCAAGATAATAAAATGACTACTCAAATAGAATGCTAGCGTTTATTTTACACCTAGAAGGAAAGGACCTTGGAAGCTCAGCCTGCGGAGTTTGCTTTCTGCCTCAGTTGCGGAGCGAAGTCATAACCTCGCAGGTGCAGCTCCCGACGAAGCGGAGCTCACCATACAAGAGGATTGATACATTCAGCTAAGTGTCTGTCTCATTTAATTTTCTGATAACTTAAACACAAAAGTTAGCGAAAAGGTTAAGGAGACAAAATTTGGAAAAAAAAACCAACAAAAAAGAAAAAAATACATAAAAAATTTTACGAAGGTTAAGAGACCAGTGAGGAAGTTTGCTCAGCAACTGAGGCAGAAAGCAAACTCCACAGGCTGAGCTTCTGAGGTCCTTTCCTCCTAGGAGTAAAATAAATGCTAGCATTCTATTTCAGTAGTCATAGTCTGGTAACCAAAAAATTGTATCCCACAATCTCTGGTAATAATCAATCAAATTCAACTATTAGAACCAAGACAATCAGCTGTGACCTAGGTTTTAATTGCACAATCCACTTATCTTCTGAACTACAATGTAAGCTCTATTCAATGATATTTTAATGTCACACATAGAGGATGTACAGCAAAATTGAAATTACCGCAAGGGCCATGCGGTAACCGTGCGGTAACTCCAATTTGGCACGCGCGTTTGGCGTTCTTAGTAAAAAGGGCTCAAAGTGCCTTGAATGCTGGAGATTTTAAATGGCATCAACAGACTACCCTGACATTTGAAGCTCAAGAGATCTCTCTATTACGGGAACCAGGGGCGTAGCTACGTGGGACCACGGGGGCCTGGGCCCCCGTAGACTTGGCCCTGGACCCCCCTGCCGATGACCCTCTCGACCCCCCCCCCCCCGCCAACCGTCGTCACCTACCTTTGGTGGCGGGGGACCCCAACCCCCGCCAGCCGAGGTCCTCTTCTTTCTTCGTTCTGTTTCTGTGAGTTTGACGTCCTGAACGATGGAAGAAGAGGACCTTGGCTGGCGGGGGTTGGGATCCCCCGCAAGCAAAGGTAGGCAACGGCGGGTTGGCGGCGGGAGGGGGAGTCGAGAGGGTCGTCGGCGGGGGGGGGGGGGGGGGGTCAAAGTTGTTGTTGGTGGTGGTGGTGGTGGCAGCGGCTGGGGGGGGGGGAATCGGCAGCACCAGGGGTGGGGGCTAAAATGTGCCCCCTCACCTCGGGCTCTGGACCTCCCTCCCGCCGAAGTCTGGCTACGCCCCTGACGGGAGCCAGTGCAGAATGGCACCTATTCTATGGCTAATTACGCAAAAACAATTCAAACTCAGGTGAAATTTAAGCAGCAGTAATTGCTAGCACCCAGATGGCAGAATTTGTATTCTGTTGACCCCAGCCATGTGCGCTCACTGGTGCTGGGGTTGGCGACACTGTCTCCTTACCTGCCACCTTCAGTATGCTTTGAGATGTGTGGGTGATGGGTGAGGTGATGGCCACAGGGGGGTTTTTGCCCTTCCTCAGAGATCCTGACTGTCCAAGGGTGACAGGCTTCTTCACCTCGCTCTTGGCGGGCTCCTCGCAGCTCTCCGAACGTTCTCGTCTCCACCGAGAGCTGTGCTCCATCTTCAGGCTCCCGCTGTCGTACTCCAGCTTACCAGGACCTTTCTCCTCCGACTCGCTGTACCAGCTCAGTCCGCTCTCCACCAGTGAGCGCTTTTCAGAGTCTGTGCGTAGCTAGAGGTTTTAAACAAAACAATCCATCAGTAAAGTCAAACCCCTATTAATCAGAAAAATGTCATCAAGTGAATAAATCACAATCAAAAATCAGTCCATTCCTTAAAAAATATATTTTTTTTAAATCAATCAAATGATAAGTCAGTGGCCAAGAGGGTAATTTTCAGCCCCAATAACCTGGGTGAAATGAGGCCTGAAAATTGCCCTTCCTTTCTGCGAGTAAAAGTACCCATACTGCAAAGCGGCAGCAGAAAGGTGGAACTGACAGAGAACGGACAGGGATTTTCTATTTGTTTTATATTTACTGATGTTTACATGTTATTTATTAATTTTTTCATTTATAGCCCACTTATTAACTAAACAGATAACAATAAAACACTCAACAATAAAATTACAGTAGCAAACATACAAAGACAACATTCAGTACTAGCTCTCTTCCCATTACTCTTTTTACTCATTATTTATTTAATGACATGTTATTATGATTTTGAATGTATCACCGCTTTGCGCATGATACATAAGTATTGCCATACTGGGAAAGACCAAAGGTCCATCAAGCCCAGCATCCTGCTTCCAACAGTGGCCAATCCAGGTTACAAATACCTGGCAAGATCTCAAAAAAGTACAAAACATTCTATACTGCTTATCCCAGAAAAAGTGGATTTTCCCCAAGTCCATTTAATAATGGTCTATGGACTTTTCCTTTAGGAAGCCGTCCAAACCTTTTTTAAACTCCGCTAAGCTAACCGCCTTTACCACACTCTCTGGCTACGAATTTCAGAGTTTAATTACACGCTGAGTGAAGAAAAAAGTTTCTCTGATTCGTTTTAAATTTACTACATTGTAGCTTCATCGCATGCCCCCTAGTCCTAGTATTTTTGGAAGGCATAAACAGACGCTTCACATCTACCCGTTCAATTCCACTCATTATTTTATGGACCTCAATGGGACTGTGGTTTATAAGTGTTAAAGAAAGACAGAATATGGCAACAGAGAATGAGATAACATACGGCTATGGCGGAGTTCCTGCGGGAAGCCGTGGGGGTGGAAGGCAGCGAGTTGAGGGAAGAGCTGGCATTGAACTCTTCCGAACTGAGATTATCTGAGGCATCGCTGAGGCCGCTGCTGATGGAGCTGCTTTCATCCCAGCTGCAACACAAGAAAACACACACAATTAGTATTGGTGGTGGAGTGCACATGCTCACCGTCTCAGGAAGTGCCAGGGCTTGTGGGGATTTGGTCCCACAGATCCAGCCTAAAGATCATCCTTCCACTGCAAGCAAGCCAACTGAATGTTGGTTACATGTTATTATTCAAGCTATAACATGTAACCAACATGCAGTTGGTTACATGTTATAGCATGCTGTACATGCTATAATGCATGCTGTTAATGCATTAATGTATTAACACATTAATGTTAATGTACATGCTGTTAATGCGTGTTGTACATTGCCTTGGGTGAAACTCTTCATAAAGGCGGCTAATACATCCCAATAAATAAATAAATTAGTACATATGTCATCAAAACATCTGTGCACCAATGTAGACCAGAGTTATTTCAAAGTAGAGAATGACATGGGGATGGGGACACATGCAGGCTTATTTTCAAAGCACTTTGGGAGGCTAAGTTCCATAGGTTTCTATGGAACTTTGGGAGGCTAAGTGCTTTGAAAATATGCCTCATGGTAAACCGCAGTAATGGTAATATTTTAACAGACTTACCACGGGGACAGAGTGGGGATGGCGTGCGAATGGGGACAAACTTTGCCCCGTGTCATTCTCTAAGAAGTACGTCTTTTCTAAGAGGAAATTTTCTACTGCGGGAAGGATTGTGGAAGAAAGGAGAACTAGACTGAATCCTGAGATTGTTGATTACTTATTATTCGTCCATGGATTAAAATCAAAACAGTATTTTGATGTAAATGTATAAATATACATGTAATGTTTTTCTATGGCTATACTGGTTATAGGTCTACAAAAGGCCCTTCATGATATGTAAAACTGCAAAAAGTCAGGGAGCAGGATCAGAGCTTGCGGGGACATGGTGGGGATGGGGACACCATTCTCTATTTCAAACAAACCAATATTTTCTCAAAATTATTATTCATAATTTTATTCTATGGTCCCCAATGTAGATTTTTCTTGCCACTCTTTATTTCTCTAATATATATGTTAGATGATGCTAGCGTGTCACTGTATCGAGGATGAGTTTCCTACCACCTGCTGCTTGGAGCACAACTGGCTTCTCCAATTTAATACAATGAACTCTTTTTCTAAAACCTGTCATGGTTAAGTCCCAGACACAGTAAGACCCTTAGATAGATTTATAACTGAATACGTATAAGGAACGCTGTGAGAAAATGGGAGCAACATCTCTTAACCTTCTACTGAAGATGGGAACGAGGAGGTTTTCAGAAGGGAAGGAAAAAAAACACAATCATTTTCAGAGTCATTTTACAAGTTTGATTTTGCATATGAAGCTGCATTATATGTAAAGAGGAGTGGCCTAGTGGTTAGAGCACTGGTCTTCCAATCCAGAGGTGGCCGGTTCAAATCTCACTGCTGCTCCTTGTGATCTTGGGCAAGTCACTTAACCCTTCATTGCCTCAGGTACAAGCTTAGATTGTGAGCCCTCCTGGGACAGAGAAATATCCAGAGTACCTGAATGGAACTCACCTTGAGCTACTACTGAAAAATGTGTGAGCAAAATCCAAATAAATTATTTGAGATTCTGTTTCTACTATCTGAGATTATACATGGAATGTTGCTACTATTTGAGATTCTGTTGCTACTATTTGAAATTCTACATGGAATGTTGCTAGTGGAGGAGTAGCCTAGTGGTTAGTGCAGTGGAACATCGAACGTTGCTACTATTTGAGATTCTACATGGAATGTTGCTATTATTGGTGATTCTACATGGAATGTTGCTGGGTGGAGGAGTGGCCTAGTGGTTTGAGCACCGGTCTTGCAATCCAGAGGTGGCCTTTCAAATCCCACTGCTGCTCCCTGTGATCTTGGGCAAGTCACTTAACCCTCCATTGCCTCAGGTACAAACTTAGATTGTGAGCCCTCCTGGGACAGAGAAATATCCAGAGTACCTGAATGGAACTCACCTTGATCTACTACTGAAAAAGGTGTGAGCAAAATCCAAATAAATTATTTGAGATTCTGTTGCTATCATCTGAGATTATACATGGAATGTTGCTACTATTTGAAATTCTACATGGAATGTTGCTAGTGGAGGAGTAGCCTAGTGGTTAGTGCAGTGGAACATCGAACGTTGCTACTATTTGAGATTCTACATGGAATGTTGCTATTATTGGTGATTCTACATGGAATGTTGCTGGGTGGAGGAGTGGCCTAGTGGTTTGAGCACCGGTCTTGCAATCCAGAGGTGGCCTTTCAAATCCCACTGCTGCTCCCTGTGATCTTGGGCAAGTCACTTAACCCTCCATTGCCTCAGGTACAAACTTAGATTGTGAGCCCTCCTGGGACAGAGAAATATCCAGAGTACCTGAATGGAACTCACCTTGAGCTACTACTGAAAAAGGTGTGAGCAAAATCGAAAGAAAGAAAGAAATAGGTACTTCTAACATTACTTATGGGGTCCTTTTACTAAGCTACAGAAAGCGCTAGTGTGCGCTTATCATAGCTTAAAAGGGCTTAGTGAAGGATACACCGAGGCCTTCTTCACTTACAGGTCCTTTTACAAAGGTGCTCTAGCATTTTTAGCACCCGTTAAAAATAAGCGTGTGCTAAAACGCTATCACACCATTGTAAAAGACCCCCTAAGTTCCTAATCTGCGCCCTCTACCTGCAGACTAAAAAATATTTTATTATTTTTTTGCGGAGATGTGTCCGGGGGCGGAGAGTGGGCGTGTCTGCGCTAGTCAGTTTGCGCATCTATACCACATTACTATTCTTTAAGGGGTTAGGCACACTTTAATGGGCTTATAGAACTGGAACTAATGGATAAATTCTATAAATGGCGCCTTCAAAATCAGCGCAGAAAAACCATGCGGTTAGTGTAATTCTATAAACTACGCCAAAAGTTAGGTGTAGTTTATAGAATATGCTCACGTGCCATTCTTGCAATTAAAATTTAAGCGCACCCATTTAGGCCACCTAAAACCAATCCTAAATACCTACACCTAAGTTAGATGCAGATCAGGTGTCTTACATAATAGTGCACATAGTTTTTTGAAACGCCCGCAACCCACCCATTCCATGTCCACAGCCATGCCCCGTTTTTGACTGCGTGCAATAGAATTTACATGCACTGTGTTGTAGAATAGGCTTAGAAAGTTGTACGTGTATATTCTAATTAAAGCCAATTAGTGCCAATTGGTTGTTAAGTACCAATTATCAGTGCTGACTGGCTTCTTAATCAATTGTGCATGCAATTTGGCCATGCAGCCAAATTAGCGTGCACAATTTAAGACGCCATATACAGAATTTAGGGGTAAGCACTCTTCTTTGTCACACCTACATATAGAACTGTCCTTAGTCATATGGCACGTGTGTTACCTTGACAAAATGGACTCAATACATACAGGGCTCCTATTACTAAGCTCAGGCAAAAGGGCCTTGCAGTAGTGGTGGGGACCATTTTTCCCACGCCAAGGCTCTTTTTACCGCAGCCGGTGAAAGCCCCCCAAAAATGGCAATGCGTTGAGATAACTCTTACCACGTGGCCATCTGGCGGGCAGCCCTTACTACCGCCCACTGAGATGGCAGTAAGGGCTCCTGCAGTAGCCTGGCAATAACCGGGCGGCGAGCAGCGTTGCCCGATGACCGCAACGCTAACCATTTCTGGGGGGGTGGGGGGGTTTATCCCCCCTGGAAATGGTGCACACTTGACTTGGAACTACTGCCGGCGGTAGTCCCAGAAGAGCGAGTGGTAAGCCCGCATTGGGCTTACTGCCGCTCTGTAAAAGGGTCTCATACTGGAATGTTGCCACTGTTTCGGTTTCCGTCAAGTACTTGCGACCTGGATTGGCCACTGTTGGAAGCAGGACACTGGGCTAGATGGACCACTGGTATGACCCACTATGGCTATTCTTATGTGCCCTGTTATAAAATCAGGGATTTCTACCTCTTGGAAAAGGAAGCAGCAAGTTTGTCAATTAATCCCTATCCTCCTATGTGTTTCATTGGTGCAAGCAAACCTGATGTGGTATCATCTTTTCCACTTTTACTTAGAAATGCCCAAGAAGTACAACAAGCACAGGATCATGCTGTTTTAATTTCCCCCTCTTGGACCTCTTTCTGACTCCAGATCACACGGGGGACTAAAGATACCTATTTTACCTAACAGGTTCTGTATGGTTTCTCCAACCTCCATTGTCACCCAATCACAAGGAGGTCTGCTCTGGGTTTGCATTAGGGGCTGTAATCGAATTCTAATTCCCATAACTACTGCTTTCTGTCTTCCTGGATCTAGGTATACTCTGGGCCATTTATGTTCCCAGATAATGCCTATTAAAATTCTGTCTAAGTTTCTCCAGAGAGTGAGTGTATGTGATTTGCCTTGTAAGCTAAATGTAAGGTAAAGAGAAGATAGAATAAAGACAGAGATAGGTTTAAATAGATAGATACATTTTATTTCTTACCCAAAGACAAGTCTTCAAGTTGATACAAATACAGACATCAGACTTTAATCAGGTACATTCAGCAGATAGATTCTGGGTACAACCGGACAGAGCTTCGCCGTCTGAGATAAGCGTTGGGGCGGATACCAAAGCTATGGCAAATTGTCCCCTCTTTTATACACAAACTCTCCATAGAAGTCAATGGTGAGATACCTAGCTCTCAATTTCTGAGATGATACTTTCCCATGCAGTCTTATCAGCATGTTTTGGGAAGCTTTGAGATAACAGTTCCACATCTGTCTGTGTCGCAATACTTTTCACACCATCTTAAGAACCCTGTATAACCTCTGTAGCCTTCTATACAAAACTAATAGACTCCATTTTGTTCATCTGATTTAAAGTGACAGTTGTACCAGTTTGTGTCAGGACTCTTTGTTCAGACCTGCTTTTTACAGATTCTGAAATATTAAATCATGTACTTGTTATTTGGCCTAGTCGGTACTTCTTCATTTATTTTAGGCTTCATAGCTTTGGCTCTCACTATTCCAGTGGTAGATCCAAAGCTAGGCCATATATTAACATTCCCCTCTTCACCCTATCCCATAGGGTGACACCAGGGTTAACATACCGTGGTACCATCCATTCCAGAAGGTATTCTATGAGGCCATCAAATTATCTGAGTCTTAAGATCAACTGGCACAATGTGGTTCGTTTTCGGTGTGAAATTATCATCTTGGCAGTACTTCTATTATGCCAATCCTACTAAAACTTATAGTTACTACTACAATATTTTTTCAACCTTTTAATATGCAGGTTCTATTTTATTCTTATCTATATGATTGTAAATACATTGCTATAAATCAAAAATCTTTGGTTATATACTGATTGTATCTTAATTATTCATTTGCATACATTTGCACAATTTATCACTTATAAAGTTTTATATAGTTATATTATTTCCCTATGTGCTATTATCTAATTATACAGTTGTAGACATCTCTCCAGTGTTTCTAACAGTTGCATAGGGATTGGTCCTTCTCAGAGGGAGATAGTCCAATTTGTTAGCTCCTGTGGTGTTAGGAAGGAGATTCTCGTACAGGGCATATTGTCCTGCTGTTGTCTTTTTCATTATTGCTGTTTCAATTAAGCGTTCTACTAAACCTCTAGCACAAGGGATTATGCAACATCCTACTAAAACAAAAATTGCTACCACTATGAGTATAGTCGTGGCTGCTGAAATGATAAATGTCTTCCATGTACCAAAAGCTCTGTCCATCCAACCTGTCCAGGATGTATCAACACCAGAGTTTTCTGCCAATTCTTGTGACAGCGAGGTTAAGCCTTCCAAAGCTCTGGTAATTGATCCATCCGGAGCGGTATTGTTGGGGATAAAGGTGCAACACTGGGTACCTATCTTGTGGCACACCCCTCCATCGGCTGCTAGAAGTTGGTCAAGAACTAATCTATTTTCCAACGTCATCCGGCTAGTGGCATCTAATTGTGTTGCAATGCCTCGAACTGCATCCCTAGTGTAGTTCACAAACCTCTGCTGGTTGTAATATATATAGTTGATCCAGTCAAGATTCTTATTGATAGTCGCCCACCAAAAGAAAACTGATTCAAATCCTGCAGCTATTTGGTTTCTGGCTTTAAACTCATCGGGGACCCCTCTTGGAACTCCAATAGCATCTATATAGACCCGATCATCAAAAGATCCAGGCATTGCATTTCTCCTCACTCGTGAGGAAGAGCTGCTGTGAGGGGGAAGCAAGGATGCTATAATAATTGGAATGACCAATTTGACTAGGGCACATCTGCCTGTCCAATTGTTAGGAAGTGTATGGAGGATAATACGGGTTCCACAGTACCACCATATGTCTGCTCTAGCTTGTGAGAATCGTGTTAGGTTCATGTTATGCAGAGTCCCCTTTCCTAAAGTTGTGTTACAATTGGTTAAGTTACCTAAAAACCGTGTCTTTTTAACCCCATGGCGCTCCAGACATGTATGATATTTGGTAGCAGGATGTGGAACCCTGAATGCAGGTGGAACCCTCATCCGTGGGGGTAGGTAGGGGTGGTGCTCGTCAAGATGTTGACAAGACTGATTTATGTCGTCTTTAACCTGCAATAACTGTAACATACACCAAAATCCATCTGGATCATTGTGGAGATCTAAAGGGAAAGGAACTACTGTTGGTTCTGCTCTGGCATGGGAACAAAAATAACAATTAGAGACATTCAAACTCTTTGTAGTATAATGTGCCCATTCAAGCCATAAGTTTGTCTCTCCAAATCCTGTTTCCAGTGCCACCAAATCTTTAGCATTATTAATTGGTACAATCTGGTAAGGAATTTTTATTTCTGGGATCTTTGTTGGGACCAAGGGATTGGTCGCTGTAGGTTGGGCTGGGGGTGGAACAATTTTGAATTTTCCAATAGGGTCTCTACCTGTGGCATCTATTCCTATGGAATAGGTTCTGTATGTAACAATCGTTACTCCTCTGAAAGTGATAGCCACTTGATTACATTTGGTCATATGGCAAAGGCCAGTGACTCGCAATTTCATGATGGAAATACTCTTTTTGAGATCTGGGCTCTCACTACCGGAGTAGGGAACCCATGAACCTGTGTACCACCATACCTGAGCCCAACTTCCGCAATTGGGGAAGGGACACAGGTATACTTCATAAGCAGACAAATATTGCTGCACAGGTTGTTCCCCACACGTTGTGTAAGCACACACATCAAGGATGATTGTGGTTGTGTCCTTAGTTGTGGGTAATGTTATTTCATAAGTGGTTGTAAATTGGGGTAGAGAATTTGCTAGGTACTGAGTTCCAGGTAGCATGGGTGTGGTGAGCACACATATCAGGAGGGCTAAGCACTTCATGTTGGTAGGTGACATCCCTAGTGTTTTAGCGAGAGATGTATGGGTATGGGGGGTAAATTCTAATAGCCCCTATTTCAGTAGGATCTGGGATTTCGAAAAGACCATATATTTCCAAGGGATCCAATCCAACCTCTCTGATGAACAGGATGGGAATCTCAGCAGTGCCCAATACGGTGTATGTAATTACCCAAAAATCTACAACGTCACCAGTCTGTGGTCTTATTAGGAGGTCGTCTGTTTGTTCAAGGTGTAAGCCTAAGGTGCCTCCAAACAGTACCTGAGTGTGTATAACCGTACGGCTAGGACCTAATGTCCAACTGTCAAACAAAGGCTCACACAGTATGTGGTATCGGGTGAAGGGGTCCCAATTGGGATCGTCTTCTGGAGCAGGGTCCCAATGAGGATGAAGTAATTCTCTTAGATATTCTGGGGGTTGAGGGATCAAGTGTGCACTTAAATTTAAAGGCGACGGTGGGGGAGAATCTGGTGGAGAAGGCGGAGTGTCTGGTAAAATCTGGGACATATATGGATGGTCAGTTAGGCGTTGAGCTATCTATGAGGACGAGTGACTGGGACGGTGATGTTTGGCGTAACTACAGTAGTATTCGTGGGAAGAGGAGCGTCACTAGCAGGAACCAAAGAATAAGGAGAAGGGGTGGGTCGTAAATCAAGCAAGGCAATATTATCCTCAAAAGTACTTGTACGATTGGGGACAATATGGACCGAGCTACTAATAGGAGTGGAAACAATTGTAGAATACAAAACAGGAGGATCAGTGAGAAAAGGAGTAGTCGCAGAGGTTTTAATGGGCTCTGGAGGATTGCCAGTTGAAAAGTCTGTTGTGGCAGATGTGTCTGCCCAGGGGGTGGGATGACTGGTGGCAATGGGGTTGATCTATATCGAAATGTATGGGGTGTACTGGTGGAGCTTTGTGTAGGTTGCTGTAGTAGGTGGTGGAGCAGGAGTGGAGGCAAGTACAGAAGTAGTTGCAAGTACCGTAGCGTTTCCGGCAGGCAAGATAACGTTGCCAGTGGGAAAGGCGGTAAATGTGATCCAAGGATCAAAAAGGTAACTGTCAGCAGTATAGGTAAACAAGGCAGTGAGAAACAAAACCAAACCCATACACAGTAGAATCATGCACAAGAGTCCAACAGCAAACAGTCTGGTCGATGGGAAGCAGAAGAAAAGGGTGTACTGATGTAACACCGTAGCTGAAGAGTGTCAATTTTCACAGTTGTAGTACAGAGAAATAGTCTGTAAGGGAAGGAGTGAACAGCGGAAGTTGCTGTGGCATTAGCTGGCCTGATTCGGAAAGTACAAATGTAGAATGTCGAGCAGCTCACAGGCGTTGCTGTGCAAAATGGTTACTGTTGAAAACACAATGGACTGTTGGTGTACCGGATTCAACTGTCCTGCTAAGTTGCGGATTTGGAGAAGATCTTCTGCCAGATTACGGATCCTGATGAGACGGATGCGAAGATCCACGTAGGGAAGTGGAAGAGCAGGAACTGTGGGAGGTGGAGGTGAGGATGGCAACTCACGTACGGGTTCGGATATGGGTGGTTGTTGTTCAGAAGGTGAGTCTGGAGAATCTGCGAAGGTTTGGAGGACTATATCAGCCAGATCAAGGAGTTGTGATTCAGGAGATTGGATAATGTGGTTAAGTCTGTGGTCAAGTTGATCCAAAAGTGTTGGGTGCGGGGTCGGTGGTCTCGGGCTCAGTGGCGGAGGTGACCGGGTTCGTGGTGGAACTGGTCTCTCCAGTGGCTGCTGTGCTGGAAACAGTGGCGGTGGAGATGGGGTTCGTGGGAACATCAATGGAAACATCCAGGAGACCTGATGGGATATTCGGATAAGCTCGTATATCTTTCAGGTGGACCCAAGATGTGTGGTCCTCCAGCTTTGCTGCTGTGGCTGACAAGGCTTCTATCTTGAAGGGCCCAACATAGATGGGATCTCGCCAGGTCTTGTGCGTATAATAACGCCGGTGCACTAGATCACCCACTTTGTAAGGGGGGGAGCTAGTGGCATCACAATCCCCTCTTCTGTCCGAAATAGCCTGTGGAATTGAGGACAGAGAACTTACAATAGTCTGCAAGATATCCCAATATACAGAGTATTGATCGGGTATTTGAGTGTCTGGATTGCCGGGTAGCAGTCGCATTTGACGACCTGTACATAATTGGAATGGCGTCAGTTTAAGGGAAGAGGATGGAGTGGCACGGAGAGATAAGAGTGCCAAAGGAAGGGCATCAAGCCAATTCTTTATCCCATTTGCCATAAGCTGACGCATTTTTGTTTTAAGCAATCCATTATATCGTTCAACCAAACCATTACTGGTGGGTTTGTAAACACAGACAGTTCTGTGAGTAATGCCAAGTGCTGGAAGAAGGTTCTGCAGAAGTTCATTTACAAAGTGAGTACCATTATCCGTGGTAATTTTGCCAGGAATACCAAATCGAGGAATAATTTCAGTGCACAGTAAGTGTGCCATAGTGTGGGCGGTTTCTCTAGGGCAAGGAAAAGCTTCCACCCATTTCAAAAAGAGCAGTCCACAAAGGTAAGTGACTGAGAGGTTGTCCAGTAGAGGAAATCATACCCCTCTGGTTCCACTTACGAATATGGGAATGCAAGGAAGCAAAAACATAGTCCGAATCGGTGACAATGCTTAAATCTGAGTGAAGTGCCTTAAACAGTAAAACATACAAAACCGCTGCAAGTTCTGCGGTTTGTGCTGTGAATGAATCAGGTAACCTGAATTGTATGGGATCCAGAATATCTTCTTCTGGTGTATAACGGAGGGCGGCAAAGCCGGCAATTCCGTTTTGCTGAGAACCATCTGTAAACCAGACCTCGCCACTCTGCAAGATTTCTGAATGCAGATGGAGAGATGCGGGTACAGACAATTGGGTAGTGCACTCATGGGGAAAAATAGCACTCTGTGCTGTTTGTGTTACAGTGTGTAGTGGATCTAAGCGTTGGAGGTCAGTTAAAGTTAATGGGTGGATAGAGTGCACCACGCTGAACAAGAGTACTTGATACTTTTGTAAGCGGCAGACAGTCATGTGACTAATCTGTTTATCTAACAGATATTTAACATCATGGGATGTGTGAAGAATCACCGGAAGGTGAGGAATGTAGCTGTATAATTTTGTAACAGCTGTACTGGCGGCAACAAGGCCTTTCTCACAAGTAGCAAAGGCTCTTTCAACAGGTGAAAAAGTACCCGAAAGAATTGGCAGAAAACTCTGGTGTTGATACATCCTGGACAGGTTGGATGGACAGAGCTTTTGGTACATGGAAGACATTTATCATTTCAGCAGCCACGACTATACTCATAGTGGTAGCAATTTTTGTTTTAGTAGGATGTTGCATAATCCCTTGTGCTAGAGGTTTAGTAGAACGCTTAATTGAAACAGCAATAATGTAGCAGATGCAATAGTGTCAGGGAGGGTTGACATGGACTTACGTAGGGAACGAAGTCCTTCTGAAACGTATACGAGATCATCTCCTATAGTAGCTAAGGTGAGGCCGGGTGACGATAGACAGCCTGTACCTGAAGGGACTGACGTGTTAAGGGGAAGGGGCTTGGGTAGGTCAAGATGAGATGAATCTCCTTCCATCGAGGGGGAGAAACTTAGTATTGGAGGAGGTTTGTTTCGAATATCCTGCAAATCAGATTTGCTTGGAAGTTGTTGTTTTAATACTTCCCATGCTTCTTCCAATGGGGAAGATATTACTTTTGGTAGACCCCCAGTACCTGGTTTGGCTGGAGGTATGAGAGGACGGCGGAGAAGGGCTAGATCCTCTGCTAGTTGGGGAATTTTACTCTTGGGGCGTGCACCTAATTGATCCCAGCTAGGAGGAGTAGAACACTCAGGTTCTAGAATAGGCATAGAAGAGTTCACTGGAACAGGGGGTGCTTTAAGGAAACCCCGATCATGGAGTTCCTGACAAATAGCCCGCGCTTGTGTAGCAGGACTACATGGAATGAAACCCATCTGTCGTAATTGGG
This sequence comes from Microcaecilia unicolor, assembly GCF_901765095.1. Classification (NCBI taxonomy): domain Eukaryota; kingdom Metazoa; phylum Chordata; class Amphibia; order Gymnophiona; family Siphonopidae; genus Microcaecilia; species Microcaecilia unicolor. The sequence goes on from NC_044042.1 coordinate 23,668,671, forward strand.
ACAGGATAGACTGTAGGGATTCAGCTGGCAAGGGACCAGTTTGGACGTAGGAGTCCAAATGTGGTGGTGGAGGCGATGTCTGAGTTGTGTGTCCCATATGTGGGTAGGTAGTCGTTTGGGTGGTCATGTGTGAAGTCAATTCTGATCCTAGGCTAGGGTAGGTGGAGGTCTGGGCAGCTGCATCAATTTGACTGATGGCAGGGTGCTGGACAGTGGCCGGAACCGATGGGACACAAGGATAGTGCTCAATAATGGGTGGGGGTATCTCAATCTCATGGCCTCCGATAGTACGATATACATGAGGCGGGGGTGGCGCTAGCGTCTGGGTTGTTGCTTGCATCATTGGAGCAGCAGTAATAGTAGGCAATTGGACGGTGGTCGTGGCCACTGGGATTGTTGAAGGGGTTAAGGGCGTCTGGGTTTGTACTGACCCTTGAGATATTGGAATTGGGTCTTTTTGTGATGAAGGAAGAGATAGATCAACTACGCCGGCAATGTGTACGGTAGTAGGTGGGTCAAATCTTATAGGAGCGGGAGATACCGCAGGCAGCGAGGGTATCACTGTTTGTGATCCTTGAGATAAGGGGGTCTGTGTCTGAGATCCCTGAGAAATCTGTAGCTGAGGTTTATCACAATATCCTGGGGGTATTGGGGTATATCCCACTGCACATGGTAGAAGCTTGGTAGTACCTGCAGCGGTAGCAGCATCATAAGGTGGAGGGGCCGTAGGTGTTATTGCCTCTTGGCAAGGGGCTTGATCGCAATCAGACCTCGCTAGGGCTCTGTCATGCTGGTTTTGTGCAATAAGTATGAATTTATTAATAGCAGCTAAATGCTTATCCCTAGATTTTCCTGTTTTGTTGGATTCATTGTAACAGATCAGAAGGCTGCGTGTTCGAATCACGTCGGGGTCACCACTGTTTTAATTTCCCCCTCTTGGACCTCTTTCTGACTCCAGATCACACGGGGGACTAAAGATACCTATTTTACCTAACAGGTTCTGTATGGTTTCTCCAACCTCCATTGTCACCCAATCACAAGGAGGTCTGCTCTGGGTTTGCATTAGGGGCTGTAATCGAATTCTAATTCCCATAACTACTGCTTTCTGTCTTCCTGGATCTAGGTATACTCTGGGCCATTTATGTTCCCAGATAATGCCTATTAAAATTCTGTCTAAGTTTCTCCAGAGAGTGAGTGTATGTGATTTGCCTTGTAAGCTAAATGTAAGGTAAAGAGAAGATAGAATAAAGACAGAGATAGGTTTAAATAGATAGATACATTTTATTTCTTACCCAAAGACAAGTCTTCAAGTTGATACAAATACAGACATCAGACTTTAATCAGGTACATTCAGCAGATAGATTCTGGGTACAACCGGACAGAGCTTCGCCGTCTGAGATAAGCGTTGGGGCGGATACCAAAGCTATGGCAAATTGTCCCCTCTTTTATACACAAACTCTCCATAGAAGTCAATGGTGAGATACCTAGCTCTCAATTTCTGAGATGATACTTTCCCATGCAGTCTTATCAGCATGTTTTGGGAAGCTTTGAGATAACAGTTCCACATCTGTCTGTGTCGCAATACTTTTCACACCATCTTAAGAACCCTGTATAACCTCTGTAGCCTTCTATACAAAACTAATAGACTCCATTTTGTTCATCTGATTTAAAGTGACAGTTGTACCAGTTTGTGTCAGGACTCTTTGTTCAGACCTGCTTTTTACAGATTCTGAAATATTAAATCATGTACTTGTTATTTGGCCTAGTCGGTACTTCTTCATTTATTTTAGGCTTCATAGCTTTGGCTCTCACTATTCCAGTGGTAGATCCAAAGCTAGGCCATATATTAACAATGCATAGGGAGAAAGACGCATTTTAAATGCATATGAACTTCATGTAGCATGTGGGATGCAATTCTGGGACATTGTGCTATTTCTGTATCACAGTTCTTGCAGAAAAAGGAGAGGGGCAAAGTACACAACACAAAGAGTTAAAAAAAACACAAAGAACACCCCAGCACGAAGGGCCTTTAAAATTGGAGCAGACAAATATCCTTTATTCAGGGACTTGACAAGGGCAGTGATTCAGCATCACAGCACATTCATCAAGGATTAATTTGATAGTCAACATGTGAAACCAAAACGACGACTGTTTGTCCATTGTAAAAATAGCTGAGGGTCCGTTCAAAAGCCATCCTCCAGATCACGATCTCAAAGTAGCGTATCGCCAGAAACTGCGTTGAAATTGTACTCTGGAAGACAGCTTTTGAGCAGACACTCAGCTTTTTTTTTTACAATGGACAAACAGCTGTTGACCCTTGATGAAGGCACTGATTCCGAAACACGGCTGTGTCAGGTCCAGTCTTGAAAGCCTTTTGTGCTGGGTTTTTTTTTGAGGGGGGGGGGACTCTATATCATGGTAATTGACAGGAAACAATAGCTTTACATCACACAACCCTGCAGTATGCCTCTGCTTGCCTACCACAAAAGGTGAGCCAACAGTGTATGCAGTGAAACATTTCTTCCAGTGCTTTTGCATTCCTTTTGCTCCAGTGCATTCCACATTCATACACATGAGATTAGAACAGATGAGTTGATTGGCAACCTCATTTGTCATCTTTGTGGTGCCTTCTGAAATATTACAAAGAAATAGACTGCAGGGTCTTCACTGAGGCAGCTAATATTTGACAGTAGAAATTTAGAAGAAATTTGTACCAAACCTGAGTGTCTACATTTTTGGCTGAAAATCTACCTAAGGCTGAAAATCTACCTAAATGTGGGCAGCCAACCTACTATTCATTCTCTTAAGTTAGGAACCTATCACTGAAAAACAGCTAAAAGACTCTAAACTTGTTTCCCCTGACTTCAGTCCGCTTCACCTTTTCCCGTATTCATTTAAATGCCTTGTGAAATAAGGTGCTGATACTTAGGAACTCAAAACAGCTCAATTTTCAGAAGGGCTGACTTTGGGAGTTAGGCATTCAAGTGCCTTTGAAAACTGATCTGCTAAGTGACTGATATCACTGGAATGACTGTATGAATTCTGCTTCTGAACATTTAGCAAATGCCATAAAAACAGCACAGCAAGTCCTAAATGTTGACCACAGCAGGTAGAGGTTTTCAGTATATAAAACCCTTGTCCTATTTCAAGGGCGGGAGGTTGGTTTACAGCATGGGCCATGTTGACAGATGGTGCTGAATAAAAGGTACTTTTCATATCAGAGTTGTATTACTGCGAATGAACAGTGCCTTACAGTCTCATCCATTATTGAAGAACCTGGGCCTGGTAACACTAAAAAGCCATTTATGTAAAGCTGCAAAGTCAACAGTGCTCACCCTGGCATGAAGCGTGCCTAAATTTCTATAAGGGAATGGTCTTACAGCATAAAGGGATTCAGTCAGGTTTCCAGGTAGCCCTCATGATTATGAATGAGAGATTTGCATATACTGCTTTCATTGTATGCAAATATACCTCATACATATGCATGATTCATCATCACCCCGCTATCTCTGTCTCAACATAATACAAAACATTTTTACTATGAACACGTCAATTGAAAATTTTTAAATACACCATTAAACATATCTATCCTTCCTCACTATCTCAAACACACCATTCATAACAACCAATTTCTCATGGGGGCTAATACCTGCTACATATTGTTATAATATCTGCACAATTCAATCTATAGCTTATGTCAATATGATGAATATAAATCCCTCAAATCATTAAGCAATTCACTCAATTAACATGCAGTTGCAGCCTTGATCTTAACTTGAAGTTATTTATATGGTCCAGCTTTCTATTATTCACAAGTCCTTGCTTGTCTGGATCATGGGAGCCAACTTTTCAAAATTATTGGGGGTGCTATGCCCAGTGGAAATAACTCCTCCCTAGACATATACAAGACATTTTCTCAATATTGGGGGTGCTCAAGCACCCACAGAGTTGGCTCCTATGGTCTGGATTATTGAAACTTCATGAGGGAAATCCTGGAAACACTGACTGGGCTCACAGCCCTCCAGGATTGCAGTATAACGCCTCTGTTAAACATCCAACCTGCCCCCCACCTCTCCTCTCATGAGCTTCAGGAGTGGCCTAGTGGTTAGGGTGCTGGACTTTGGTCCTGGGGAACTGAGGAACTGAGTTTGATTCCCACTTCAGGCACAGGCAGCTCCTTGTGACTCTGGGCAAGTCACTTAACCCTCCATTGCCCCATATAAGCCGCATTGAGCCTGCCATGAGTGGGAAAGCGCGGGGTACAAATGTAACAAAAAATATAACTTCAAGACCCACAACAGAATTACTTTGTAGCTCATAGGGCCCCAGATGTCACCAGGATATACAGTAACCAATTCCTTCTGACTCTCATACCCCAGATGTCATGGAAACTCCGAGAATGTTTTTATGAGCAAATAGAAGCAAGCGAAATAGTAGGCACAACGCATTACGAGGAAAATCAATTGAAGAGCACTTTTCCATCAGTTTTGAGCTACGCGATTAATTTCGTTCATCACGGAAAGATTCATTTACTGTAGCCTATTCCTCTTCCAGAACTCATTAAGTACATGCGGTATTTTAATGACTTTGTGCTGAATACTCTATGCAAAACTCACTCAGTCCAAAAGCCAGTACCTATCAGACAAAACTGACAAAAAACTGGACTGAGTTTTGGAAACGTGCTCTTCAATTACTCTTTAATGTGCTCCGTGAGACAGTAAACTTATGTTTGCTTCTTGGGAGCACGAGATGCAGCATCACCGATCCAAAGGAACATGCCTAGATCAGTGGCAGACCCTCAAAGCTGGAAAGCAGAAATGCCATCTGCACCTGTATACAGCACACACCCATTTCAGGCTCATACTTTCCATTCAGCAAGTCTGCAGTCTATCAACCCTGCCTCTCTGTATAACATATCCACCCTTTTTCCTTTCTAAACATGTGTTTGTTTTTAAAGACGGCAATTTTCAAACGTCTTACCAATATGCAAAGTCCTCATGTAACCCAGGACTCACAAACGGTTCATCTGCTCTTTCTGCAAATGTAAATTCAATAGAAACTAGCGGAGACAGATTGATTTTCCAACCTATACAAGCTATTTTCTTCACCTCTGGGAAAACCTTCTCACAATCCAGCTAAAAAAGTCTGCTCTGGAAAACAGAACATGATATTTAGCTAGCTTGCTTTCAACGTTTTCTAGCAAATTTATTTATTTATTTGTAGCATTTGTATCCCACATTTTCCCAACAATTTGCAGGCTCAATGTGGCTTACATTTGCCGTAATGGCGGTTGCCATTTCCGGGTAACAGGATTACAAATGGTAATGTGTTAAGTTGCATACATACATGGTAACATACATGTAACATAACATACGTGAACAGATCATGGTATAGGTCATTCACGGTGAAGCCCCTGCATACATGTCTGACTTGGTAGACCTGCCACCTAGAAATGCCAAAAAATCATCCAGAACTTTTCTCAACCTCCACTTCCCTAAGTGCAAAGGCATAAAGTATAAAGTACTACATGCATCAACCTTCTCCTACAAGAGCACGCAACTCTGGAACGCACTGCCACGCGACCTGAGAGCGGTCTATGAGTTGACAGACTTCTGCAAACGATTGAAGACCTATCTCTTTGACAAAACATACCGCAAGGATCAAAACATATAAATCCCATATACACCATAACAATGCCTCAAGATATTACCCCATGTACTCCACTTCCCCGTACTCTCTCCCATTCAACAATCTACCCACAGATAAAAAATGTCTATCCCATCGCTCTCTTGCTATTATTCGATCAGCGTAGTAATTCCCCAACGTCATATCCTTTAGTTTCTACGCCCCAAAGGTGATTGATCTGACTCTGTCTTCCTCAACTATTCACAATGTAACCCATAATCGTAATGTAACAAACTGTACTTCCATCATTTACAACGTATTGTAAGCCACACTGAGCCCGCAAATAGGTGGGAAAATGTGGGATACAAATGCAATAAATAAATAAATAAATATCATGTGCATATATATGTTAAGGAAGAATAAATTATGGTAATACATGAAAGTTCCCGAGTAAGAAATTGGAAGAATAAATTATAGTAATACAAGATGAGACATTGTGTTTTTTCTGCGTTCAGCTTTAGTTGGAATGCGTCCGCCCATGAGTTCATTATTTGGAGACTGTGTGTGATTTCAAATATTTTAGCTCAGTTGAAAACAGGAAAATGGAAGTCAGAGCTCCTTCCCATATACATACAGAAGGAAGGAGTCCTCAAAGTCAGACCTTGAGGTCCACAACCCAGCCTGGTTTTCAGGATTTCCACAATGAATATGTATGAGATCCGTTTTCATTCACTGCTTCCACTACGTGCAAATAGATCTCAAACATATTCATTGTGGAAACCTGAAAACCAGGGCTAGCTTGTGGCCCTCAGGGACTGGATTTGAGGACCACCTGCTCTATAGGCACACACCACCCCATCACCACATAAGAAATCTGGTTTTCCATGTAGACAGCCTATGCAATACTATATAATTCATCATTACAGATTAGCGATGTACGTTTTCATTTCATGCAGTTTCATTTTAGCCTGTGGGCTTTCATGTCATTCACTCTCATAAAGTGCTGATGTGAAATAATGTACGATTTTGTGTTAGCCATACTAAAACGTAGATCACAGCAATCCTGAGATGTTCTTACACAATTGCAATATTCCCACAGGACCTCAGCAGCACCACTCAGGTCTCAAACGTCTCACAGCCACCAAGCTTGATGTACCTACTTCGTCATTGGTCCTTACAACTTATCTTCATAATCTTTTTTATTTTATATATAAAAATCTATTTTGAACTTTATATGTAAATTTAACATTTCACTTATCTTAAAGCTTAAATGTCCCAATCGGCCAGGGGAATCGTTAATGTTTAAGTTTCATCTGTGCGTTGTATATATCCTGAAAACTAGACCCACTGAAAGTGGGAAAGCTTCAAGAATGAGCTGAAAACCATTTTAGAGGTACAAAGAAAGGGAGAGGGGTGTGCTGGGGGGGGGGGGGGGGGAAGACAAAAAAAAATCTATTCTCGCCACAATGTTTATCTGGCTGCAGGGTTTGAAGCATCTGCTTGGTGGTTTGGCTTTTCCTGAATCCCAGCAGAGAGCAAACTTGGGAGAAAAAAAAAAAAGAAGAAAAACACTGGCAACAAATACAGATGTGGAGAACATCTGTGTCTGGCATAAGTTAGTCAATTATGTAATTTTTCTTTTTATAAATTACTATTTCCTTTTGACTTTCTTACTAGAGATCTCGAAGACACAACGGCATGGGAGCCACTTAGAAAAATAGTCAAAAACATTTGAGTGACTCAATCGAATAAAGACTCTGTTGTATATTATTAGCCATGACTTTGGAACAGGAAGTGCGAGAAAGGAACATCAAGACTCCCTATATAATACAGGCCTCGCCATTAGAACCAGCATCAATGTACCTGCCAACTCTCTGACAGGACTTGCAACGTTTTGGGAAGTAGAATTCTAGCACTTCTGTTTTGGTCTTGGAAATCGTTACGATGGCTGTTTCGTACTTGTATAGTGCTACTAGACATACAGAGCACATTTTATTTATTTATTTATTTGCTGCATTTGTATCCCACATTTTCCCACCTATTTGCAGGCTCAATGTGGCTTACATTATACCAAAATTACTAATCAGGGGATAACTCTTTTAATTCCAGAGTCACTTTTAATATCGACTACACAAAGACTCCAGTATTTTTTCTTTATCACAAAAACATTTTATTGTACTGCAATGCCCGCTAACCTCACTAGCACTGCTACCCACTATTAAAACCTCACACATTCACTCCTCCGCTCACCTTGCACACCTGTATTTAATTTAAGTACAAAACAGTTGATTTTACATTTTAAACTGCATACTTATACTGTTTCGTATTGTGCATATGTTTTGCCATGCGTATACATTATATCATACTCAAATAATCAAAACTCAGTCCTGCCAGCAAAATGGTCCTTTTCCTACAAACGCCACGCCTTCCGCATGGACGCAGTGAAAATGTTTCCACATAAACGTTGGATGACTGTTCTTCATGGACAAACTCTGTATGTCCGTTAAACCTCCGTTGGCTGTTCAAATACGCCACCTCCAGTCATTAGTATGCATCACAATACAGGTGCTATGTGCTCGGTGACTAACTCAACAGTCCACCATATCTGTTTCATGTTATGCCGGCTCCTCAATGCAGGACCGCATTTCACAAATCTTCCTCAGAAGGAACCACCATCAAATTTGTTCTACACCTCCAGTGGCTGCATGCCGGATTGAAACTCCCTTAGGGCTGAGCCACAGACGCCGCCCAGGAAATCACCCAGTTTTGATTATTTGAGTATGATATAATGTATAAGCATGGCAAAACATATGCACAATATGAAACAGTATAAGTATGCAGTTTAAAATGTAAAATCAACTGTTTTGTATTTAAATTAAATACAGGTGTGCAAGGTGAGCGGAGGAGTGAATGTGTGAGCTTACATTATACACCACAATGGTGATCACCATTAACGGAATGATAAATACAAAAGGTGTTACAATCAAGGTACATGAAAATATCGCATAGATTAGATATGATAATAAACATCGAATGAATTGGGAGAAATAGGTAAATGATTCATAACAGGTACATAAGAATAGAATAGGACATGTTAAAACATTCAATATTATTAAAGTAAATTAAAGTATCCGGATTGGAGAAGTCAATGTTGGCTTAGATTTTAAGTCTTTTGTGAAGTATTCGTGTTATAAGTCTTTTTGAATAGGTTGGTCTTCAGAAGTTAGACCTTACAATCTAGTTTAAGGCGATATGCATGACACAAAGGCCGAAGGAATGTCATTATTTAAAACGACAACAACAAACTGGTAAAACCCAACAGGACTATGAGTGTGAGCTACAAGGGTCTTAAGACATTGTCTATGTGGTCTCAAACGCTCATCTGACCAATTCCTATCTTAGGGGCCCTTTTACCGGGCTGCGGTAAAAGGAGCCCTGCGGTGGCATCTGTGCGTGGATTTGTCATGCACCGAGGCCCCCTTTTACCACAGCAGGTAAAAGACTTTAAAAAAGAGGAAATGGCTGTGCAGTACGTTAAACACTTTCCGCACGGCCATTTCCTGGGGGCAGTAATCGGGTGAGCTAAAAATATAAAAATATTGTGCAAGCACTGGAAATGGCGCACAATGGGGGCAGTAACTATCGCCTGCGGTAGCTCGACAATATTGCTAAATTGGCGCACAGCAAGCCCGTGCTAGACTTGCCACACCTTTGAAAAATGGCCCCCTTAGTCCAACAAATGCGTGATTTCCATGAGAACTAATTTGATGAACCTGCAAGAGAGTGTTTGTCAAACTAGTCTTTTTGCAAAATTCCAGTGCAGGGTTCCCCGAATCAGTAAATTGCCTATCTTTTCCCCAGGTTTCCTGGAATGTTCTATGACAACAGAAGTAGTTAAAGACACACCTTGAAAGCCCAGGAGACGAAAGAGATTTTCCTACCCAAATCATAACAGGCCACTTCGGAGATATAAATTGCCTTTTTAAAAGCCTATAAACCATTATTATCCAGATAGATTTGGGAAAGCTAACATTTAACCTTGGGACTGAGCAATGAGGGATGGCTCCACTGTTTGCAATCCTGCCAAATGCGTGTGACCTGAGGGAATGCCCATTGTCGGAAACAGGATGCTGCCCTCAATAGACCTTTGCTCTGACCTAGCACTGCACATCTTCTCCTTAACTCTATAAAAAATCACTAAAAATTGTGCATGCAAATTTGGGTGTGTGCTCAATTTGCATGCACAATTGTAAAGAACAAGCTAATTAGCTCCAATAATTGGCTTAACCAGGGGCATAGCTATGTGGGGCCACAGGGGCATGGGCCCCCACAGATTACGCCCTGGCCCCCTCCACATTTGACCGCCCCGCCGCATCATCAGGTACCTTTGTTTGCTGGCGGGGGTCCCCAATCCCCGCCAGCCGAAGAGTCTTCTTCAGCGCCTTCATTGTGTGATCATCTGTTTCTGATGCCTTACGTCCTGCACCGTGCATGTAGCCCAGTGCAGGACGTAAGGTGTCAGAAACAGATGATCACACAACGAAGGCGCCGGAGTTGACCGGCGCTGAAGAAGACTCTTCGGCTGATGGGGATTGGGGACCCCCACCAGCAAACAAGGTACCTGATGTGGCGGTGGGGCAGGGGGGAGGGGTTGCGGTTGCGGCGGTGAGGGGGGGCTGCAGTTGCGGCGGCGGGGGGGGGTCCAAAGTGGCAGGAGGGGGGTTGGCGGCGGGGGGAGGCGGCTAAACAGTGCCACCCCACCTCGGGCTCTGGCCCCCCCTCCCGCCGAGGTCTGGCTACACCCCTGGGCTTAACTACCAATAATTGGCACTAATTAGAATTAATTGGAATTTACATGTGTAAATTTAGGCGCAGGATCCGTGCATAAATTTTGCACGTCAGTTGAAAAAGGAAGCGTGGAAATAGGAGGGTCATAGGAGGAATGGGTGCATTCCTAACATTTACGCAAGTTGTTACAGAATGAGGGGAGGTACGAACCTTATATAGGCACACACATTTGCTGGTGCAAATGGCTGAACCTAAAGTTAGGTGCGATTCCCGGGCATAAGTGCTATTCTATAAACCGCACCTAACTTTGGGCCCTGTTTACTAAGGTGCGTTAGCGTTTTTAACGTGCCTACAATTAGTGCGCGCGCTGTGTAGGTGCCTATAGGGATATTGTAGGCGAGTACATTGTTAACGAGCGTTAAAAATGTAACACGCCTATCACACGGCTTAGTAAACAGGGCCCTTTAAGCATGGCTTATAGAATAGCGTTTTTTTCACCACCATATATAAAATTCACCCCTTTATGTTTTAATGTAACCAAACTGGTAGGTCAAGAACTGACATGGAAAAATTAGGGTGCTCTACCTAGGGTTACCATATGTCCGGATTTACCCGGATATGTCCTCTTTTTGAGGACATGTCCAGGCAACCGGGGGGGGGGGGGGGGGGTTGCCAATCTGCCCGTTTGTCTGGATTTCTGGACAAACGGGCAGATTGCTAGTCTCCCCTCCCTTTACTTACTACTGCCCTGGTGGTCTAGTGACCTCTTCCGCCTTTGGGCCAGGAAAGAGCCCCCTCTTTCCTGCCCGGAGTGCTGCCCTGCATGCATCCTTCCTGTTCGTGATCTTGGCGCCAATTCAAAATGGCCGCCGAGAGTTGAAGTGACCTCGTGAGACTTCAACTCTCAGTGGCCATTTTGAATCGGCGCCGAGATCACGAACAGGAAGGATGCATGCAGGGCAGGGCTCCGGGCAGGAAAGAGGGGGCTCTTTCCTGCCCCGAAGAGGTCACTAGACCATCAGGGTAGTAGTAAGGTAAGGGGAGGGGGGTGACGGGGAGGCAGAGTGATGGGGTGTGTAACTGGGGGAGGGGAAAATGTGACAGGGGGCAGAGCGAGGGCGTGAAAGGGGGCGGGGCATGAAAGGGGGCATGGCGTGAGCAAGGGAGTAAAAGTCCACACACATGTCATTTCAAGAAGGGACCTGTGTGGACTTGATAACTGATACTGTATCAGTTCTAGAAACTTCTTTCATTGATTCAGTAGGAAGAGAAGAAAACCTGCAAATTCTCCTAATGGGGTAGATTGCAAGCCCATAACTGGTTCCTCAAACAGTTTCTCTACAGAGATTGTGTTAATTCACCAGGTCTATTTAACCTCTATAAGCTTGGGGACTGTAGTTTCAAAATGGTGGCACCACCTACCCTATGCTATATAATTTCAAAGGGCTGAACTTCTAATAAATTATTAAAGAAACCATCTGCTCATACAAGTGCCCTGCACCATATGGGAGGTCATGTTGTAGGGAGCCCCCCCCCCCCTCTCTCTCTCTCTTCCCATGTAACAACATACTGAGTCTGCACTAAGGGATATCGCTTTCAAATGGGCTGTTTCATATACTTTGTCTTCCTGCCCCATCCTTACCCCTGAAAGCAAAAGATAGACTGACTCACACTGTGATACACAATATATTTTTTTTTGGTCAAGCTATTGTACACTGCCTTGGGCGATGTCTTCTTAAAGGCAGTTAATAAATCCCAATAAATAAAATAAATAAAAATTATCACTCATTTCTTCCGCTACTTATTGGTCAAAACACTAAACCTTATGATGTAGGGCAGTGTTTCCCAAGATGGTCCTGGGGCAAGACCCCCTTGACCATCAGGTTTTCAGGATATCATAGTAATGTAATAATATAGTAGATAATGTCACATAAAGACCTGTACAATCCATCCAGTCTGCCCGAGAAGATAAACTCATTACATAAGGTATCCTGAGAGAATATGCATGAGATTGATTTACATATCCTGCCCCCATTGTATGCAAATCTCTTTCGTGCATATTCAATGTGGATATCCTGAAAACCTGACTGGCAAAAGGGTACCCCAGAACCAACTTGGGAAACACTGATGAAGGGCATTTGGGTCCTAATCAAGGTATTTGGAAAAAAGGTCAGATCAAAAAATTACTATTGGCCCCACCCAACACTCTCTTCTTTCAAGCTTTTTTCAGACCCTGCTGGAAGCAGACTTGAAATGATCTGGTACAGGGCAATTCTATAAGCTTGTGTCTAGAGCTACACACATCAAAAGACTCGTAAGTGCACTAGGCACTATTCTTTAAAGTAGCGCTTACATGCTACAGCACATAACGCCAAATTGGGCATAAACATGGGCGGAGCACAGGCAAACCATGGCTTGATGCCATGTTACTATCTGTTATACGCCTCACTTGGCATACTTAGCACAACCAGGGCTTTTTTTGAGGGGGTACTTGGGGGTACTGAGTACCGGCACCTTTTCCACTGTCTGCTAAAATTGATCCATGATCCCCAAGTTTTAATGAGCAAGCTCAGGCTGTACACACCAATTCTGCCTTGTCATAGATTCTGTGACTGGTTGCAAGGGGCCTGGCTATTGTGGGGTGGGTCTATCAGTGATCACCCTACCCCTGAAGGGTGGTCTGGCATTTGAGTACCAGCACCTTTTTCGCTAGAAAAAACGCACTGGGCACAACCATCTGCCAATGACATAACAGAAAGGCTTACACCTAAGTTGGAGGCGTACACAACTTAAGATCTTGACATCGATCTATAAATGTGTAAATAATGAGGCACCAATCACCTTGGCAACTTTGTTAAGAATATAGGACTAGATTCTATATATCATGCCTAAAAAATCGGCTAGGCGTATTCTATAAAGCACGCCTAAATTTAAGCATATTTTATAGAATACGCCTAAATTTCCGTGCAGTTTATAGACTATATTGAGCACCTGTCTGCATGACTAAATTTAGTCACAGGCAGTTACGTCAAGTAAAATCTGGTGTAAATGCCAAAGCCTAAATTATGGATGGACCAGGTGTATTCTATAACAATGTGCATAGATTTTAGAAACGCCCATGACCCGCCCACATCCCTGGCCATGCCCCCTTTTCAATTATGTAACTTAGAATTTACACATATCATGTTACAGAATACGCTTACACAGTTCTGCGTGTAAATTCTAATTAATATCGATTAGTGTCAGCAATTGCTTGATAATTGGCAATTATCAGCACTGACTGGCTTGTTAACTAATTAAGTTGCATGTGCAAATCCAGAATACAACCAGATATGCACTCGCAACTTAAGTCGCGCTGTATAGAATCCGGGGGAAATGGCCCCAAAAAGACCTTCTGTTCAAACAATAAAAGTATTGCTTCATGTACCATCTGTGAAATATATATGACTGGATGATTACCGATCGAGAATGTTCTATGTGGAAGAGGCAAGACTATGGAACCAGCTTCCAGACCAGATTCGTACACTGAAGAACTATGGTCAATTTCAAAAGTATATAAAGGCATTCTTGTTTAAGGTGGGCTTTTGGTACTGAATTGGAGCCTTGAAGATTATGTATTGATGATATCTGGTGTTTGCCATTTCTGTTTGATCTGCTGGAAGAGCAACAGTTGAGAAGAATATGTCTTTTTTTTCCACTATGTATTGTTTGTAAACTGCCTAGAGAGGGTCTTTTACTAAGCAGCAGTAAGCCCAACGCAAGCTTACTGCTCACTAAACCAGCAGCCCAGCAGTAGTTTCCACCTCCAGCACGTGCCATTTCCGGTGCTGCAAAAATATTTTTTATTTTTGTAGTACCAGTGTTTACCCTGACCAGTTACCGTCAGGTTAGTACGGGAGCTCTTACCACCACCTCAATGGGTGGTGGTAAGTGCTCCCCCCAAAATGTCTGCACGGAAAGGGCTTCACTTCCTGCATGGCCGTTTCTTTTTTAAAAAACAGCCGTTTACCCGCTGCAGTATAAGGGGACCTTAATGCGCATCACAAACACCCACTGAAGCCAGCGGAGGCCCCCCCACCCTTTTGCCACAGGACCCCAGAATGTTTGATAGTGCGGTATATAGTGAAATAAATGAATAAATAACGCTTTGGCACGCCAATACAGGTTTGCGCTAGTGTTCTACAATGACTTAGGGAGAATTGACACCAAGCGCATTCCATTTTACTGCCTAAATTGAGGCGCCAAGTTATAGCACTGCCTCCACTTGGAACGGGGGGGGGGGAGGGGAAGTACACGGTAAAAGCTACAGAGGCTTATTTGGCTCAAAAAATGCTTCTTTCACACCAGCAGTCAATGGTCCAACCTCGGAGAACAGACCACATGGAAAAAGCCATCTCTGTGTCTGTCAGAGCCTCATCCAAATTTGAGTTTCTTTGTTTTCTCCTTATGCAGCTGGATCTGCCTCTGAGCTATAGTGACAGCTGGTCTGCGTCCTGGCTGCTGCCATCTCTGCAAAGGGAGCGAGAGCCACAGGGCTGCAGTGTAGGATAGGTTTTCACATGCTCAGATGTTAGCTAGGTCCTCATACATACATGAAACAGCAAAAATATGCTATAGCATGAAAGCTTTTAGGTCAAGGGCTAAAAGACATCATGGTCATAAAAATGAAAGGTTAACTCATTGCTGCCTGCATCTGCTGTATCTAATATCAAACAACTAACAAATGGAAGACAGAAAGGCAAAATCTGCATTCAAAAATGTATTTTGATCTATAGAGAAACGTATAAAATCATTAAAGTTAAGCCACAAGCAGAAGGCATCAATAATCAATGAATATATGGTCTTGACCCAAACTTTTAGAAATGAACATGTCAAAGCAAATGTCATTAGCAAATACTCATGCCGTTAGGTTTAGAAACGTGAAAAGACTGGAGACCTTTCAGCATGTTGGGTTATATGTTCTGTTCTATTGATAAAATATTAAAGAAGAAATCTTTCCGTTGAAATAATATGCATGATGGCAAACTGGGAAAGACACTGGAGTGATTTAACATAAACAGAAGAAAACCAGTAATTTCCCTTTCCCTTTTCCAGGCTAAATTTGAATTTTAAATGTTGCCAGGTGACTACGCCATGTGGACAGCCTGAACATGAAATACTTTCTAGCCTTTCAGGGCACCCCACATATTTTCACTTTCAAGAATACGATAACACCTACAAATTTAAACTGCAATTCAATGGAATCTTCTTGTACTCGTGTAAAAACGCAAAACAATAGGATAATTAGTTTACAGGACGATCTACTTTCATGTGGCTTCAATGAAAATTAAATTTCCTAATGTAATAAAGCAAAGGATTAAACTCTAAATTAACAACTGTTGACATCATCAATTAATATAATGGCGAGCGCTACAGGGATTGGAGGATATTTCTTTGGCCATAAATGTCAAAGAAAAATGCAATTTTTAAATCTCTTACGGTAACGCATAATGACCAGCTCTGAAAGAAGACAACAAGGCTTACTGGATAAAAGAAAATGTCAGTTCAATTTACGAGCCTATGTGAAGAAGGAATTGGGGGTGGGGAAGAGAAGGGTGTGCACGCTGATAAATGAACTTGGAAAGAGGTCTGTCTTGGAAAGACCTATTGCTAATGTCAAGACTGAGAAAGCAAGGAAAACCGATCTTTTTCTGTGCTTTATTCCCACCCTGGGAATATCAAAGAGCTTGGAATATGCTACATTCCTCCGTTATTTGTGTGTTTACATTTAGATGCTCTCTATTTGTGTCTATCTCCAGGTCTCAGCCAGGATGTCGTCTCTCCAGATTTAGAGGACAGTCTTCCACGTATTTGTTGGGGAAATAAATGAACAACTTTCTGCCTCTTTCACTTTTCCAAGACTTTAATGCATTTCAGTGGTATTTAAATTAAGGTTTCTCCCACTTGGTTCTCCTAATTTGCTTTCTACAGCATTTTCAGATATCGACATGTTTAGATCAGGACCCCAGCGATCCTTGAAGGGTAAATTTGGAGAAATAGCCTGGGAATAACAAGGTAGAGCCTTGGCTGAGCTTAGATGAGGGCCATGATTATTCTCTACCTATCTCTGATAACCTTAAACTCTTAGGAGTTATTATTGATAGCCATCTTACTCTGGAGTGTCAAGTTACTGTCGTTATAAAGAAGATGTTTTATTCCATGTGGAAACTTAAACATATAAGGCCCTACTTTCCGAGGGATATATTCTGCCACTTGACACAATCAATAGCATTGAGCCATTTGGACTATTGTAATGGATTATATGCGGGTTGTAAAGTACAGCTTCTGAAAAAACTCCAGACTGCCCAGAACACTGCTGCCAGATTGATATACAACAAAACAAGATATGACAGTGCTACACCTCTTCGACTGAAACTACACTGGCTCCCTGTTTTGGACCGCATTATCTTCAAACTTTGCATCTTGGTCCACAAGATAATCTATGGTGATGCCCCAGGTTATATGATTGGTCTAATTGATCTGCTGGCCAGGAATAGTACCAGCTCATCTCGTACTTATATGAACCTTCATTATCCAAAGTGCATTAGTCTGATATATAAAACGTCCTACGCGTCCAATTTCTCCTACTTGAGTACGCAGATGTGGAATGCATTACCTAAAAGTGTGAAAGCGATACATGACCATCTAGAATTCCGACGAAATTTAAAGACCTATCTATTTTGCAAGGCCTACCCTACTGCTTCTGCTTAGCTGGCTCGACTCTGCACTGATTCAAAGGACATTGCTATTTCTTATTTCTTTGTCACTTATTTTACCCACTTGTCCCTACCTTCCCTGATCCTATTTCTAATTGTATTTGTTAAACACCTGCCATACTTGGCGTTCACCAATACGGTGTCTTGTAAGCCACATTGAGCCTGCCAGTGTGTGGGAAAATGGGGGATACAAATGCTACAAATAAATTAGTGCTGATGCTAAGAGTTCAGAATCACTGCATGCCAGACTGAGGCTCCTTCTGGAACGTGATGCCTTGTCACCGTGAGTCGTATCATCGTTGTACAACGGTTGAGATGCCTTTGCCTCAAGGGTTGTAAAGGCTGCCTCTACAACATCCCCTGCCATCCCCAGAAGATCGGCTCAGGAAAGGAGCACCACTCTCCAAATAGTTGTTAGTTCTGGCACTGCACCAGCCCTGGCACTTCCATGTTTGACAAGGTTACAGAAGGGAAATGAATTGCCGCACTAGCACAGTTTATCACATCATCAGTAACATGAAACGTTAAAGAACCAAATATACACATTTAATACAGTTCTTCACTGGTCAAGTGAACACCAACATCATTTTTAGGCTAGTTTGTATAGGGACTCAATAGGAGACTAATTAGGAGTTCATTACAAAAACAGGCTAGCATAAAGAATACATACTGTACCTGAATGCAGTGGCGTTCCTAGGGGGGCTGACACCCGGGGCGGATCACCGATACGCCCCATCCCCCGGGTGCAGCACCCCCCCCCCCCCCGGTGCAGCGCGACCCCCCCTCCACCCTGGCGAAAGAACCCCCTCCCCTGGGTGCATGCCGCTGGGGGGGTGCCGTGCACCGGTCAGCTTAGTTTGTTTCCATGCAGAGGGAGCATGGAAACGGACGAAGCTGACCGGCGCGCAGCACCCCCCCAGCGGCGTGCACCTGGGGCGGACCGCCCCCCCCCTTGGTACGCCACTGCCTGAATGTAACTTACCTTGAGCTACTAATGACAAAGGTGTGAGCTAAATCCAAATAAATGCAAAAAATAATGCAGGCCTATAGTCTAGCAACCACTGCTGATAAGCTCCTGGTTTTCAATGAACACCACAAGTTTCTCTCAAATAAAATGTCATCAGAAGACCACGGACAGTTTGATAACCAGTGGCCTTTACATTTGAGGGGCTGACAAATTGGAGTGGAGGAGTGGCCTAGTGGTTAGAGCACCGGTCTTGACATCCAGAGGTGGCCGGTTCAAATCCCACCACTGCTCCTTGTGATCTTGGGCAAGTCACTTAACCCTCCATTGCCTCAGGTACAAACTTAGATTGTGAGCCCTCCTGGGACAGCGAAATATCCAGAGCACCTGAATGTGACTCACCTTGAGCTACTACTGAAAAAGGTGTGAGCAAAATCTAAATAAATAAATATATGGAATGTTGCTACTACTGAAGATTCTACATGGAATGTTGCCACTTTTTGAGATTCTGGAATGTTGCTACTATTAGAGATTCTAGATGGAATGTTGCTAGTGAAGGAGTGGCCTAGTGGTTAGAGCACCAATCTTGACAATAAGAGGTGGTCAGTTTAAATCCCACTGCTGCTCCTTGTGATCTTGGGCATGTTACTTAACCCTCCATGGCCTCAGGTACAAACTTAGATTGTGAGCCCTCCTGGGACAGGGAACTACCTAGTGTACCTGAATGTAACCCACCTTGAGCAATTACTGAAAGGTGTGAGCAAAATCCAAATAACTATGATGCCTACAATCCCGCATCTATTAATTTAAAAAAAAAAATCTGTAACTTGATGGCACCCTTCCTAAAGGGCGCAAAGACCCAAAATAAAAAAACTGTAAATAATCAAGCACAAAAGAGAAAAAAAACTTTATACTCAATGCAAACAATTCCATTCCGTTATAAAAATTAGTTGCATAGACTTAAGTATATGTACGGTTAAATAATTTCTGGTTCTTAAAAGAGAAAGAATGTGATCAGATGTATTATTTCTAACTAATATTGGACAATAAGTATGTTTTTCAATGAAATGATTTGACTATACACCGTATTGGCCTTGAAGAAGTCAATCAGATGATCAATGTGGAATAATGAATTAGACGAGTAATATCTGGGGATAATCAGGTTAATACCATGTTTTTTTTTCTGTTTACTGTTTAATTGATCTCCTTGTCTTGTTTCACTCTCCCTATTTAGTGGTCTAAGGAAGAGAATAGAATTACCTGACTGAAATAATTCCTACATATTACTTTCTCTGTATTTCCAGCAAGTTGTTTTATCGCTTGTAAAAATTTAAATGGTTATAAATAAAAAAAAATTTAAAAAATTAGTTGCATATGCCAACTGGAGGGTTTCCAAAACCATCCTCCAGCAGAATTCAACATAGCTGGCCAAAAGTCAGTTATATTGAAATGAGCTGTCATGCCTGTATATTATTACCTAACCCATAATTACTCTTCTGACACAGGTCATCTTCAATCTTTTTAATCAGAAAATCTTTTCCACACACCTAACTCTTTTTGTTTTGCACCAGTATAGTGTGATAAAATGATTCACAAAAATGTAGCACTGATTTGACAGATGAGATCATGTGACTGCACTTTGGATTCTTCAAAAAAAGCAGTGCTTGAATAGGTTACAACATGTTCTGCTTTTCTTGACGTTTCTATCAAGGTGACTCAACAAATGTACTCTGCCAAATGCAAGATTTCATGTGAATTCAGTAACATGTCAACCACCAGCAAACTTATTTGCTAAAACTGCTTCCCAGAGAATGATGGTTATTGTCCTGTCTACTTTACCGACTGTAGTCCGCTGGGAAGGTTCCACTACCGAAATCGCTTTCAATGCGCTCAATAGTACTACAGCCTGGTCTTCCTAGGGTTACCATATTTTGTCCCCTAAAAAGGACACATGTCCTGCCCCTTTCACGCCCTCGCTCCGCCCCCTGTCACATTTTCCCCTCCCCCCTGTCACACACCCCATCAGTCCCCTCCCCTTACCTTACTACTGCCCTGGTGGTCTAGTGACCTCTTCAGGGCAGGAAAGAGTAAATAACCAAAACTTAAGTTGCTGGCGAAACCTCAAATAATTAGGTTCAATCCGATTTTCAAACAAGGAAAGCATTCCAGACAGGACCTACAATAGAAGTGAAAAGTTTAACTAACGTCCTTTTGTTCATTATAAATTTGCCAGCCTACGGTGCTGACCACTGCAGGCAGAATTAGGCCTGGATACTGTGCCAGCCTGGTCTTAGATGATGCCCAGAACTTATGCGGGTGCAGTCGATATTCAGTGCCATAGCTGTATTGCTTTTGTGTGGTCTAATGTACCCGGTTAGCTATGCAGAAACTGGCACTAAATATCTGCAATAACTTCCACGTCTGCACGACCTCTTCTCCGGACCACTTTGGCAATAACCGGATAATGCCACAGTGGTCAGACCAGATATTCAGTGGCACTATCCAGTGAAGCGCTGCTCAATACCTACTCTAGAGACAGCCAGAATAACTCAACCTGGCAGGAGCCACTCATGCCTGGTTCAATCCTTTTGAATATCGGAGCCTTGGATTTTACCGCAAGTGATACTGGTTATTTAAGACGATGACTGTCATGCCTCACCGAATGTTTAAATTATTAATTCACCAGATTAAGGTAAACATTTTGGTTTTCCTTGGATTCTGGTGGCACAGACAGTAAAGTGATTTGTCTTAATCTCACAGAGACTCAGAGGCAGAGGGGAGTCTTGCACTCATGATCTATGACTTCCCTTAAACCAGAACCCGGCGCTTTGACCACTAGACCTCTCCTCCTGCTGGTGGAAAAGTTGTCTCATTTTTGGAGAAATAATAGCTGTCCTCACTCCTAAAGGAAGGAAAATTGGCTACTCTGAAAGAAAGAGAGGGGAAAAAAAATCTAAAATGGTGGCTAGCAAACCTGTAAAAAGCTCAATTTTCAACCCAATAAAGATGATGAGACACCAGGCCGGGGAAGGCGAAGTGAAGTGATATTTATAGAAAATTAGAAGCAGATGGTGAGACGCATTTATTTTATCACACAGGGAGACATGGAATAATTGTAGACCATCTTTCCAGGCAAGAGATTGAAAAAAAAAAAAAAACCCTCTAAAATACAGTGCTCTGCTGCCTGAGCAGGACAATTATGGTAGATAACATTTCAAGAGACAAAAAAAAAAAAGAGGGTAAGGGCAGGAAGGGTAACAACTGATTGAGCTCCCTGACTAAACCCTCCAATTCTCATCCTTTAAAGTCAAGACAAGAAGGGCAGTGGAGAAAAGTGAAAGTAAACAGACCTGTGCACCACATCAAGCATGATACTGGCTAGAGATGGCCAAACTAAGGACAGCAGCCACCCAAAAGGAGTTTACATATTCCTAATGCGCTGAATACATACGTCTCTCTTGTACAACTTGGGGTCAATAATCAGACCGCAGGAGGTAGCCAGGCCGCCTCCCGTGGTCAGCGTTGAGCCTGGATATTCAATGCTGTGCCGTTTCTGGAAACCAGCACTGAATATCTGGTTTGTTTTTGGCCAATTTGAACATAACCGGCTAAGTCGATAGTCAGATATGTTCAAGCTGGCCGAAGATGTCCCCTGCTATTCTGGTAGCAAAATATAGTCGCCAATCTCACACTGAAAATTGGTGGATCTTAAATGGGCTGCATTGCATTTACCACACAGGAACTGCTAGCAAGGTTTGGTAAAAGAGGTCCTTAATAAGGTTTATAAGATGTTTATGTTTCTTATTAGCTTATTATCCTATATAATAATTCTCACCTCCAACGTTCTATGCGCCTTGCTGCCTGTGTTCGTGACTTCGTAGCACAGGTTGACGTCAGCAAACGCATTGTGACATCAACAGCAGAACCCGGGGTAAAAAAAAAAACCATGCCTCACAGCTGATCCAACCCCCCCCCCCCTCCCAAACTGCCATACAGCTTGACAGCAACACACAAAACAAAAGGCTCTAGCCTGCCTGATGCCACTGACGCGCTCAACAGCTGCCCTCCCGAAACACCTGGGGCCTGGGGGGGGGGGGGTGCAGCATGACACCACCCCTCGGCGCATCAACCCCCCCCGGCGCATCTACCAAGCCCCCCCCCCCGAGTGCATTCTTGACTGCCGTGTGCACGCCGCTGGGGGGGGGGTGTCGGTTCCGCTGATTCCCTGCTCCCTCTGTTCAGGGGCAGAGGGAGCAGGGAACCAGCGGAGCCCATATCCCCCCCAGCAGCGTGCACCGGGGGTGGACCGCCCCGCCCTTGCTACGCCACTGGTCAAAGGGAAGATGCTGGATAGAGGAGTAAAGAGGACAGGGAAGACAGGAGATACTGGATCAAGGAAGGATGGAAAGAAAGGAAATATGTTTGCTCAGGGAGAGAAGGGTAGATAGTAGACATGGTGGGAGTAGGGTGACAGAAGGGAGATGCTGAATTGGGATGGGGAAGAGAGAGGGAGGGAGGGAGGGGGAGAGAGAGGGAGGGAGGGAGGGAGGGAGAGAGAGACCCTGAAACTTGGAGGTAGGGAGGGAGGGGACGACCCTGGAACTCGGAGGGAGGGGGGACCCTGGGACTGGGAGGGAGGGAGGGGGCCCCTGGCACACACTCTCATTCTCACACACACACTCTCTTTCTCACAGACACACTCGCACCCAGTCTCACTCTCTCTCTGTCAGACACACACACTCGCACATTCACTCTCTCTCACAGTCACTCTGACACACACTCTCTCAAACATACACACTCCGAGGAAAACCTTGCTAGCACCCGTTTCATTTGTGTCAGAAATGGGCCATTTTTACTAGTTGTATAATATTCTGATGTATTTCCCATTATCTTATGTTTATATATCCAGATTAATCAAATGTGAACTAAAAATAATCTGCTAGCTGGCATTGTAATTTTGCTATAAAATTTAGTGCATGTGAATTTTTATGTATTTTCTACATTGCCTGCAGAATTATAAATATTACAGTAAACTAATGAATGTCATGCAATCGATAAGCATCGTGTTAGGTCCTGGAGCAGTGGCTTTGCAATGTACAGTGAAGCTATGAAGGATTTGCTGCGAAATGAGAGAAAGCAATGCCATTAATTCTTCACAGCACTTACAAAGCGTCGTTGAACACAAATCAATAACGCTGGAAACTGTTTCTTCCCCACCCCCAAGTCACTCTCCCACTCGCTGATGTAAAGTTCATCAACGAAGAAGATAAATGGAGAATTGATCAACCAAGAAGATGCCTTTACCCCACTTATTTATGAGATTCCCTTACTTTTCTCAGAGAATATCCCGCCCAAGGTACCGAGCCCCCAGTCAGTCACAGTGAGAAGGGGGAAGGAGGGCAGGTGAACAAAAGCACACACAATTTCATACTTAGCAAGCGAAGTTACCCGTGCAAGTTATAGGCTAGTAGTTACGCATGTAATTTAATGCCAATTAGCAGCTAGCTATTACATTAAACAATTATTGGCTGTAATTAGCATTTACATGTGTTGAGATTCTACAAATTGTGAGTGCAAAATTCCTAATGGGCAACTAAAGGGGGGGGGCACAGACCTGAGAGGGGGCATGGGCAGGTCAGGGGAAGCCTAGAATTTATGCATGTGGGTTACAGAATAGTATTGGTTGCACACCTGACAGAAGTTAAGCCCAAGTATTTACATCAGCCACTGAGCTAGCTTAAATCCTCACACCTAAAGTTAGGAGTGAACTTAGGCCTTACACTGGCAAGTAACTGTCGATATAGAATCCACACAGCACAACATTTTTATGAATAGGACTTTCTAATGACCCTAGATTTCATCATACTCTGAAGGCTCTGATTCATTTAAAGTTGACTTTCAATCCAAACTACTTGGTGTAGAACTCAACAATCAACCACCTATGTATAGTTACACTCAGGCTATTGTAAAAAGAAATCGTTTTACTCTCTTAGGAAGTTAACAGCTGTAAAGAAATATTTTGAGCCATTAGCCTTTAAGCTCTTTGTTCAATTCTTGATTTTATCGAGACTATTGTAACATTGTTTTTGCTGGTTGTACTAAATCTCTTCTTTACCCATTACCATTGGTTCGGAATACAGCCGTCCGGCTAATTTATGTATTGAAAAGATACGATTCTGTGAAAGCTACACGGACTTCCGGTGCAGGCATGAATACAATTTAAAGTAGGAATATCAGTTTTTAAGATACTGATAGGTGAAGCTCCAACTTCTCAAACTGATTGTTACTCAGCTTCATGTTTCAAAAAAACTCTTACAATACTTTCATGCTATGGTTCCCTTAAGGTTCATAAGCTGAAGTCTCTGAACCAGTTTACTGCCTCTCTGTCATATCAAATGGTGACAATTTGCTGCAAGATTTTACAGAAATTATTTGGGGTTGCAGAGAGTTAAAAACCTATCTGTACTATAAAGTTGGTTTATTGAGTAATGTTTAATACTTTCTAATTATTGGTCTCATAATTCTGGCATTCCTTGACAAAATTGGTTCTAACATCTTAAAGCTGTAATCCCGTCTTGAACTGATAAGGTATTGGTGAAATATAAGACTGCTATGTAACGTAATTGTCCCAGGACCTAAGGGGAGGTGGGATGGAAAGCCCCCCTCCCCCCAAGAAGTATCAGCTCCTACTACTACTACTTAACATTTCTAGAGCGCTACTAGGGTTACGCAGCGCTGTACAATTTAACAAAGAGAGACAGTCCCCGCTGAAAGAGCTTATAATCTAATAGGCAAGTGAACGGTCGGTCCGATAGGGGCAGTCAAATTGGGGCAGTCTGGATTCACTGAACGGTAAGGGTTAGGTGCCGAACGCAGCATTGAAGAGGTGGGCTTTAAGCAAAGACTTGAAGACGGGCAGGGAGGGGGCTTGGCGTAAGGGCTCAGGAAGGTTGTTCCAAGCATAGGGTGAGGCGAGGCAGAATGAGCGGAGCCTGGAGTTGGCGGTGGTGGAGAAGGGTACTGAGAGGAGGGATTTATCCTGTGAACGGAGGTTACGGGCGGGAACGTAAGGGGAGATGAGGGTAGAAAGATAGTGAGGGGCAGCAGACTGAGTGCATTTGTAGGTAAGAAGGAGAAGCTTGAATTGAATGCGGTATCTGATCGGAAGCCAGTGAAGTGACCTGAGGAGAGGGGTGATATGAGTATGTCGGTTCTGGCGGAATATGAGACGTGCAGCAGAGTTCTGAACAGATTGAAGGGGGGATAGATGGCTAAGTGGGAGGCCGGTGAGGAGTAAGTTGCAGTAGTCCAGGCGAGAGATAATGAGAGCGTGGACGAGAGTTCGGGTGGTGTGTTCAGAGAGGAAAGGGCGAATTTTGCTGATGTTAAAGCTCCTAACCAGCTGCAAGAAGGTGCCGGACTAAAAGAGGCAAGAAATGGTCTTTTTCTTCTGCATTCTTAGCTGCTCTGTAGAGTCTATAGGATGATACTGGTTGGGGGGGAGGAAAGGGTTTGTATAAAAGGAGCACCCACCGGGAAGAGGATAAGGGACATGCCAAATTCCAGATCAGCTACAGTAACTTCTTAAGAACATTGGGCGTGGCGCTGTACCTTAGCTATATACACCTTTAGGGAAATATGCCAACAGCACTGACTTTCTGACCTGGGTGAGGCTCTCCTGTCATTTTTACATGAAAGCCTTGCAAATTCTCTATTAAATACAACCAAGAAATAAAACTTATTTCCTATGCCTGAAAGATTAGATAAAGCACATATGAGTAGCCTCTGTTGTGAAACAGAAAATAGATGGTTTCAGAAGTGAGGACCACAACAACAGAAAAAAAGAGGGTCCAAATACCATTTTAAAAATATAGAACTCTTCTGAACACAAAATATGGTAAGTACATAGGAAATACAGGGATCACAATAAATAGGAAGGAAAAGACCTCGTAAAGACCCAGATCAACAATATCGGAGCTCAAATCTGTTATGGCTACCTTACAATGTGATCGAAAAACCTCCCAAACATGTTAGGTAGCAGGGCCGGTCCTAGGGTATCTGGCGCCCCCCTGCAGACTATGTTGGCGCCCCCCCCCCAGCATCTCCTTTCTCTCTTCTCCCACCCTGCCCCTGTCCAGCGATTCTCTTTTGCCCCCATCCCCCTCCCATTTATGGCCACCTGCCCGCACTCTTCTGCCCCCCCCCCTTTTTCTTCTTGCCACCCTGTGTGGTTTAAGTCCTTTTTAATTTACCTCCGTCCCAGCGGCCGCGTCATTTCAAAGTCCTGCCTGTCTCTAGGCTTCCCTCTGTGAGTTCGTTCCCTCAGAGTCCCGCCCTTGAGGAAATGACATCAGAAGGCGGGATCTGCGGAACGAACTCACGAAGGGAGAGAAGGCTAGAGACGGGCAGGGCTTTCAAATGACGCGGGCAGGGCTTTCAAATGACGCGGCTGCTGGGACGGAGGTAAATTAAAGATTTAAACCCCCAAGGGCGGCGCGGTATGGCGCGGCAGCAGCGCCCTTGAAGGCAGGCACCCCCCTGCGGTGCTTACCCCGCTTATTGGGTTTGAACGGCCCTGTTAGGTAGATCTGGTAAATATTAAAAATTTAATTATTCTTTATAACATCTACCAAACAAAAAAATAATAAAAAAATAGTGCTCCTGCCCATGCCTTCTCCAATCTCAAAATGACTGCTGCAACAAATCGCAGCACCCATTTTGATTGTGTAGCCAGAATGGGCAGGTGCGACTCGGGATTGCTCCTGCCCCAAAGAGCCACTAGGTCACCAGGGTGGGCAGGGGCCAGGGGGATTTGCCTTCTAGATGGCTGGAGGGTGAGGGCCTGAGGGGACTTGCTCTCTGGCAGGTGGGACGGGGGGGGGGGGGGGGGGCAGGGTGACAATGGTTTCAGTTTTGGCTGCAGACTCAATTTCGGTCAAAACCAAAAATCCCAGTTTCGGTCGCCCTCTAGTTTTCTCCTCAGTGTGCGGCAGCGGCCAAAAAAGCAAACAAAATGCTAGGAAATATTAAGAAAGGAATAGAGAATAAAACAAAAATACCATCATGTCTCTGTATCACTCCATGGTGAGACCACACCTTGAGTATTGTATGATATTCCGGCTGCTGCAACTTGAAAAACAGTACAGTGGAACAGGAAAAGGGGAAGGAATAACTCTTATACAAGGAAAGGCTAAAGAGATTAGGGCTCTTCAACTTGCAGAAGAAACAGCTGAAGGGAGATATGATAGAGGTTTACAAATTCCTGAATGGAATGGGTAAACATGAATCGATTGTTTTCTCTTTCAGAAAGTACAAAGACTAGGGAGCACTCTGTGAAATTGCAGGAGAATGTGGTAAATGTAGCTCATGTAGCTGGGTTTTAAATGGCCAAATTCCTGGAGGAAAAGTCCATAAACCATTATTAAGGCAGACCTGGGGAAAGCCACTGCTTAGCCCCCTGGGTCGGTTACATAGAACCTTGCTACTTTTCCGGACTCTCAAGTACTTCTGATCTGGATTGGCCACAGCTGGAAACAGGATACTAGGCTAAATGGAAATGTAGATACCTTAAATGGAAGATGAATATTTGGGGCACTGAATGTGTGCCCAGCTACCCTCCTCTGTGCACACAGGAGAACTCCAAACCATTCTCTTAACACAGCCCCAGAGGTTAGCGCATGGGAAGCCATTAGCAGTGTGACTCCTGTTGGCAAGACATTAAAAAAAACAAACAAATAAAAACAGGTTTACAATTCTAGAAGCCAGCTGGCTCTATTTTTGCTAACGAAGGTTCCTGCATTCCTGGGTCTCCCTCGCCCTCCTCCCCAAGGTTTTCTTAAGTTAATAAGAACTAAGTACATAAGTACATACTGTAAGTAGTGCCATACTGGGAAAGACCAAAGGTCCATCTAGCCCAGCATCCTGTCACCGACAGTGGCCAATCCAGGTCAAGGGCACCTGGCACGCTCCCCAAACGTAAAAACATTCCAGACAAGTTATACCTAAAAATGCGGAATTTTTCCAAGTCCATTTAATAGCGGTCTATGGACTTGTCCTTTAGGAATCTATCTAACCCCTTTTTAAACTCCGTCAAGCTAACCGTTCAGAAATGCATTCAGGACCAGATTAACAAATATATTGGTCCCTAAGAAGCTTATGATATAATCACAGGGTGGGGTCAGTGATGGCCCAATGTTGCATCGGACCGTTGTCATATTATCAAGAAGACAGGTTATGCACACAACCTGTCCTGCACAAGGCAGCCACCTTAGCTCATAGATGGGATATTGGGAGGAGAAAAAAGTCCCACAACTGACCCCTCCCCATCCTCACATCTGCAAACCACACAATCAATTGCAAGGGGGGGGGGGGGAGTGCTTGAGTCACACAAGTACTGGCTCTAGGCTGGGTGGTGGCTTTTTTATTTTTATTTTTTAAGAAATAATGCTAAAACCAGGCTTGAACTCACACAGGGTTCAATGAACGTTTTTGGCCACAGGCACATGCCTAGACTGAGGTAAAGCCAGAACTGGATCTGCCTGTCCAGCAAACACAGAATCAAGCTGGCCTCTCATAAAAGTCACAGCTACAGTATACAATGCTCTTCTTGAGGTGATTTGTTTATGGATTACTGTACACAGCACACCCAAACACAAGCGGCTAGTGAAATACAGCACAGTCTCGGTTATCCGAAGTAAACGGGACTGACCCGTTGTCAGACAAGGGAAACGTCACATAATACGGGAAAACAACGGTAACCCTGGGTCACAACAGCGCTGTTTTGCAGTAAAAGCAGGACCCTGGGTTCAAAACTAATTGTCTCAGGTGCAAAACCTTCCTCCGTGCTACTCCAGACAACGGAAAGTGAAGCTGTGCGCTTCTTAATGGCAGCAAGGTGACGTCATCGGGGTGGGGGGGGGGGGGGGTCTGTCGGATATGTACAAGCACAATCATATAGCACTTACTCCACTATCAATTTTATCCACACTAATCACAAAGAAAAATGTCTTAGGAAGGAAAAAGCCTCAGAGATCAAGGGTGAGAATCACCTGCTTGATACATTAGACACCGTCCTCACTGTAAAGTCTCTTTAACTCACATATTTTCATTAGTACATATTTTTTTTTCGAGTTAAACTGACTTTACTGTAAAGAAGATTTGTAATGTATCAAGCAAGTGATTGTCTCACCCAGGGGCGTATCTGCGTGGGGCCTCAGGGGCCTGGGCCCCCGCAGATTTTGCCCTGGACCCCCCCTACCGCCATCAACCCTCCCCCGCTGCCGTTGCTTACTTTTGCTGGCGGGGGACCCCAACCCCCGCAAGCCGAGGTCCGCTTCCACCTGTCGCTGCCTTAAAAACTACTTCTTCAGCCGGCAGGGGACCCCAAACCCCCGCCAGCCGCCCCGAGGTGTTTAAAATTCATCCTCGGCCTCCGTGGCCGTGCTGCTGTTGATAGGTGCTGTTGAATCCACTTCGGAGTCTGACATCGCAGCACGTACAATGTACAACGACGTCAGACTCCGAAGTGGATTCAACAGCGCCTATCAACAGCAGCACGGCCACGGAGGCCGAAGATGAATTTTAAACACCTCGGGGCGGCTGGCGGGGGTTTGGGGTCCTCCGCCGGCTGAAGAAGTAGTTTTTAAGGCAGCGGCAGGTGGAAGCGGACCTCGGCTGGCGGGGGTTGGGGCCCCCCGCCAGCAAAGGTAAGCAACAGCAGCGGGGGAGGGTTGGCGGCGGGAGGGGGGTGGAGAGAGTCATCGGTGGCAGTGGGGGCTCTGACAATGGCGGGGGGGGGGGGGGGTCGGTGGCGGCGGGGGGGGGGGGGCTAAAATGTGCCCCCTCCCTCTGGCTCTGGCCCCCCCTACCGCCGGAGTCCAGATACGCCCCTGGTCACCGCTAATCTCTGAGACTTTTTCCTTCCTAAACAAAATTTACTTTGTGATTAGCATTTATGAAAATTATGTTTGTTATTTGTTGTTTGATTTTATACTGTATAATAATTTGTACTGATTCTTTCCTGTTGATTTGGTAGTTCCTTTCTTTTTCTAAGAATATTATTGTAAACCGCTCAGAAGGATGCGGTATATCAAATTGTAATAAACTTGAATAGTGGAATAATGTATGATCGTATTATTGTACACAGCCCTGTACCAAAATGACATACAGCTGTGCCTATCTACCCAGTCAGGAGGGTTTTTAATTATCTATTTTGTAACAGACAGCCCTCAGAACTGTGGACCACAGGCCGGATCCCTGCATCCTGGGAGCACTGTGTGTTCCTTGTGTCTACAAGGAGCTAACCCAGAAACACGTGGCACAGAAGAGAGAGCCAGCAGGCCTGCACCACTGGGAAAAGTCCCAACACCAACAAGCCTGCTGGCCAGGATCCTCTAAAGCAGACAGAGCTGTCTGTTAGCCCTGCCAAGTTCTAATCTCTCTCAGATCGACATATGGAAGGAAGAAATAAATCTCCACTGAAAATCCTGCCACTGCTCAAAGGGAACAAGGGTCACTCCTGCTGGTGTGCAAACCTGTGTGTGGTGTACGACTGAGACAGAAAGAGAAAATGGGAACACGTGAGCAGCTGAGGCAGCACGGAAAGCTTTCGAGATTTTATAAGCGAAATGCTAGACAGATTATTCAACGGCCACTGAGAAGATACCATCCTTAGCTTTCTGCAGGCCAATCCAGTTCATGCAGAACTCCCTGCTGTTCCAGTGCTGAGACGCTCCCCTCCCACTCCTTTGCCACACACACAGCTCTGCCAATGCACCTCAATCCAGCCATGGGGCACTCCCTGCTATTCCAGTTCGGAGACATCCCTTCCCCCTCCCCTTGTCACACACTCAGCTCTGCCAATGCACCTCAATCCAGCCATGAAACATTCCTTGCTATCCCAGTTCTGAGATGCCCTCTCCACTGCCACACACTCAGCTTTGCCAATGCACCTCAATCCAGCCATGCAGCACTCCCTGCTAGTCCACGTACAAAAACTTAAGATTGTGAGTCCACTGTGGACAGAGAAAGTACCTGAATACAATACAAGTAAGTCGCTTTGGTTGTACCACAGAAAGGTGGCATATTAAATCTATGACCCTTTACTAAGACCCATTCCCTTCATATAGACACCCAGACACAGCTCTGCCAAAGAAGTACTTCAGTCTGACCTGTCGCATCATGTGTTATCTTCAGCACAGGCAATACCTGTGGTGCTTGTCACGTCACAACAACAACAAATGCATTCCCTTTATCATGCCGCTGAGAACTGAACAGGAAAGAGAAGCAGAACACAGTGGTTCAAGCTCCTCTTTCCTGGATACCCTATGTGCACGGTAGATATTCTGTTAAAAAGCATGATTTCCATCCCTCCCCCCCGCCCGCCTTGGCATAGCCAGGAACTCTGAACAGGGGATGCACCTCACACCACCGCTCTTCCGCCCCCACCTGTACCTTAAAATTATCTCCAGTCTTCACCTGTGCAGTGTCAGAGGTGCTCATTGGCTGCCTGCAGCCTGCACCGGGGTTTTCTCTCTGAACCATCCCGCCCTTCAAAAAAACAGGAAGCTGCAACAGAAGGGGCAGGACAGATCAGAGAGAAAGCCCTGGTGCTGGGTGCAGACCACAGGCAGCCTATGAGTGCTGCTGCCCAGGCAAAAACTGGATGTGATTTTAAGGCACGGAGAGGGAAGTGGGGGGGGGGGGGGGGGGGGGGGGGGGGGAGAGAGGGCATGGAGAGAGCTTTGCGGTGCTGGGAAGGGAAGGAAGAGATGCAGCGGGGACAGACTTAGAGATCTAAAAATACATACTTTGGAGGCAAGTACAAAAAAACCTCATGGAATGAAAAATGTGCTAGACACAATGGTATAGAATATTGTTGAATGCTGTAATCAAATTTATTAAAAAAAGAGGAAAAGACATAAATAGTCTGCAGGCTGATATCTACAATGAGAAATTATAGTCTCAACAGACTTAGGGCCCTGTTTACTAAGGTGAGCTAGCGTTTTTAGCGCATGCACAAAATTAGCGCGCGCTGTGTAGGCGCCCATAGGAACATTGTAGCACGCGCTAATGGTTAGTGCGCGCTAAAAGCACTAATGCACCTCTAGTGCAGCTTAGTAAACAGGGCCCTTACTCATAATCATCAGTCAAAAAACCTCCATGTCCTACCCAATGAAACTTTATTCAGTTATATATATTTTTTTAATTTATTATTATCCTATGTAATAATTTGCACCTCCAACGTTCCATGTCTGGCTGCCTGGGTTCATAACATCTCCTGGCTGCCTAGGTTTGTAACATCTCCTGACGTCAGCCAGCTCCCAACATTCCATTCCCCCTCACTATCCCGCCCTCGCGTCAAGACGTAATGACGTCAGGGGGCGGAACAGTGAGAGGGAAGGGAACGCAGGAGGCGAGCTGACGTCAGGAGGGATGTTACGAATGGAACGGAAGCCAGCGTCAGCCAGCCAGAGAACGTTCAGGTACAAATTGAGGGGAGGAGAGAATCGCGGGACATAGAGGGGAGGAAGGGAAGGGGAGGGAAGGGCAGGGCAGAGGAGAATTGATGGACATGGATGGGATGGGAGGACAGTAGAGGAGAGAATCGTGTGGGACACGGATGGGAGGGCAGGGAAGAGGAGAATTGCTGGACATGGAGGGGAGGGCAGGGGAGAGAGAGAGAAAAAAAAAGCTTACATGACAGCCTTCCTAGGGCCCGTTTCATTGTTGAGGAAACGGGCATGGTTCCACTAGTTTTATATAAAATCTTGATAGAGCATACTCAGGATTCAGCATTCAACCGCACTTGTCTGAATCCCATCGATTCAGACAAGTGTGACTGAATGCTGACTATTGAGTATGCTCTATCAAGATTTAATACAAATAATAATAACAATAAATTTTAAAAAATACATAACTGAATCCAGTTTCATTGGGTAGGGCATGGAGGTATTTTGACCGATGATTATGAGTAAGTCTGTTGAGACTATAATTTCTCATTGTAGAAATAAGTCCGCACACTATTTATAAGGTCTTTTCCTCCTTTTTTATACATTTGATTACAACATTCAATACCATTGTGTCTAGCACATCTTTCATTCAATGAAGTTTTTTGTAGTTACCAAATAACTGGATTAGTTTTTTTTAATGACTATTCCTTAGAGATTTTTTGTACTGGTTACTTTGGAGGTAAGACATAAATGCACAGAATGAAGCTCTGGAACGAGGAGGCATAGGATGAAGGTGAAAAGGGATAGAAGTAACCTGAGGAAATACTTCTTCATGGAAAGGGTAATGAGCTCGTGAAATGGCCTCCCAGTGGAAGTGATGGAGATGAAAACAATATCTGAATTCAAGAGAGCTTAGGACAAACACATAGGATATCCAAGGGTGAGAGTGGACTGCACGGATGGGCAGATTGGACAGGCAATTTGGTCTTTATCTGCTTTCATTTTTCTCTGTTTCTATGTGGAGGAGTAGCCTAGTGGTTAGTGCAGTGGACTTTGATCCTGGGGAATTGGGTTCGATTCCCACTGCAGCTCCTTGTGACTCTGGCCAAGTCACTTAACCCTCCATTGCCCCTGGTACAAAATAAGTACCTGAATATATGTAAACCGCTTTGAATGTAGTTGCAAAAACCTCAGAAAGGCAGTATCTCAAGTCCCATTTCCTTTTCCCCTATGTCACTAGCAGGGGCGTAGCCAGACACCCAATTTTGGGTGGGCCTGGGACCAAGATGGGTGGGCAGAACTCCGCCTTGTCCCACAAGTGATTTGGTCTCGCCCTCTCTCGCCAGCATGCCATAGGGTCTCTCAAACATCCCCCCTCCCCCGTATACCTTTTAAATAGCAGATTTTCACCGGCGGCGAGCAGCAACTAATACACACTGCTTATGTTGGCACCACAGCCTTCCCTCTGATGCAACTTCCTGTTTCCGCATAGGTGGGAATACATCAGAGGGAAGGCTGTGGAGCCGGTGCAATAAATATGTATCAGTCGCTGCTCGCTGCAGGCGAAGCTCTGCTATTTACAAGGTTGGCAGGAGGGACAGTTGTTGGAAGTTTTCAGCTGGAGGGGCTTCGGGATCCCTGCCAGCCACATCATAGGTGTGCTGCTACTGGGTGGGCCTAAGCCCAAATTGGATGGGCCTGGGCCCACCCTGGCCCACCTTTGGCTACACCGCTGGTCACTAGATAAAGGTATTTGAAGGGGCACAAGGGAAGCAACTCAGGTATTGGCGGAGACAAACCAAAGTGATATTTCTCTACATCACAGCCCCCACCCCTCCTTCAAACTGTCTATAAAAGACACTATAAGAAGTCTCAAAAGCCTTAGAAACTCCTTCAGCCAGTTTCAACCATCCAATAAAACAAGCACTATTTGATAGCATCATTCAATGAATTCTTCCACATGTGAATGAAGTCTGGAGACTACAGAGGATGGGACGGAATCTCAGTATAAACCTGTCACTCCCAATTCTGTTATACACTCCTCATTCTCAACAATGGAGCTAGGACAATTTATTTTATTTATTTATTAGGATTTATTTACTGCCTTTTTGAAATAATTCACTCAAGGCGGTGTATAGTAAGAACAAATCAAACATAAGCAATAGACGATTACTGAAGTAAAAATAATCAAATAGCAATACAAAATATGGCATAGAATACTAATTTAATAGAACATTTTAATAGACAGCGTAGGGTATAAGCAAAGATGGAACATACAGATAGGTAGGAGAGCAAGATGAGTTACAAAATAAGGTGCGCATGAGGTCAGAGAGATGATTAAATGTTATCTGAGCTAGGGTAGGATTGGATAAACATGT
The DNA here is from genome assembly GCF_901765095.1 of Microcaecilia unicolor. Classification (NCBI taxonomy): domain Eukaryota; kingdom Metazoa; phylum Chordata; class Amphibia; order Gymnophiona; family Siphonopidae; genus Microcaecilia; species Microcaecilia unicolor. Next base: position 23,703,631 of record NC_044042.1, read on the forward strand.
CCTGCTGCAGTATATGCAGCTTGTGTCACTCCTTGTGTGTGTGAGAGAGACTTTATAATTCAGTATATAAAAATATATATTACAAGTGTAGTGCCATCTTGGGAACACACTCATCTTCCACCGGAAACACTTTACAAAGTAACACAAAATGACACTAACTCACACAATTCAAATGACAACAAAGTGAGAAAAGGCAGACCCTAGAACATTCAACACACCTCCTGGATAGGCTGTCTTACATGTTATAGCTTAAAGGTTATCAATAGAAATCAAACAAAATAAAACATGGAAAAGAAAATAAGATGATACCTTTTTTTATTGGACATAACTTAATACATTTCTTGATTAGCTTTCGATCTGACGAAGAAGGGCAACCTTCAAAAGCTAATCAAGAAATGTATTAACTTATGTCCAGTAAAAAAGGTATCATCTTATTTTCTTTTCCAGGTTTTATTTTGTTTGATTTCTATTGATTACCTTTAAAAGTGGACTAACACGGCTACCACACCTCTCTATGTTATATCTTAAAAACTCCACAGGGAAACTCTCTTTGGCACAATGCAAGTTTTACGGCAAGCGTTAGTTTGAGAGACTGACATCGCACTCCACATGCCCTGGTTTAGGAGTGAGGTTCATTCCTGTCACAGTCTGCACACAACTAACTCATTTGGAGAAGTTGCCCCCAGGGAAATCCAACAGATCAAATTGCTAGAGATCTCAGGAACTTCACACTAGCTTAATCCTTCACCTTGGTCTCACTTGCACAATGTGGATATACCTCATCTAATACAGAATAAGGGATCGAAAATTAGAAACAGAAACATGCAGACCAAAACTGAAATAGAAATTCCCCCAATAGAGGTCGACCAAAACTGCTTTTTTCAATACATTTCTCAAATTATTTTCTAATATGGAAACTTCATTTCATTTTAATATCATTTCCCTACTAACACTATAAGCTGACCAGTACCTTGCGCTTGAAAACAAATCACTGCAGGTTCCTTTCTCATAGAATCGAGCTTCTGCACCTGACAAGTTTCATTAAAACGCTGCATCTTCATTATACCCAACAGAGCCTGGAAATTCTTTAGAATCACCCAAATAGTATCCAAGCCAGAATATATATAATAATTTAAATAATGAAAGATTATATTTTACCTCCAAGCAAAATAGTCTCAGCACACACGGACCTCAGCTAACGAAAACTGAAACTAAAAGCCACCGTGCTTTTACAATGGCTGACTTTGTGTCACGTTTGGAGTGACAGCTGATGTCATATCTCCACAGAGAGGCTAGTTCCTAAGGAGCTTTATCACCCCAAATTTACAGACTTAAATTCCTGCTAAACTTTTGTATCAAAAGAATTTATTTGGAGCACTCTATTTACCATATAAACTATTTTGCAAGGTCTTAATTGCATTGCTTGCAATCGTACACAATAATAAAAAAAAAGAATACAAAATGCTATTGTACATTCCCAAAACAAATCCACCACCAGCCTCTAACCACCTCCACAGTCACACTGTCAGCCTCAGTAAGACAAACCCAGAAGCAGCTCTTAACCACAAACTACTTTATTAACCCCATCAGGGGCAGCCCACAAATAGTCCATGACCCTTACTCACTCTACTCTGAAAGCTCCTGAGTCTTTACTAAAAATGGACAAACCACAGCCTTGGATACGGCATCTCAAGCCATGAGTGAGAACAGACAGCATCTATGGGTGCTCAGTGGGTAGCAAACCAAACTTAATGAAGTTACTTACCCGTAACGGTAATTCTCCGTGGACAGCAGGATGTCAGCCACATATAGGTGATGTCATCCGACGGCTCCCATTGGACGGAAATGCTCTCCAACAGCGCGGAGAGACTTTTTAAAAAAATCCCTCTGAGCAGGTGCGAGTCCGGGCGACCCCACTTCCTGCCTCAGTCTAAGTTTCCACGTTCCTAACGGTCAGATTTTCTTCAGCTCTCTACCAATGAATATGCAATCCATCTGCTCAACAAACTTACATCATCAGAAACAGCCTTCAGGATACCTGCTTGCCTTAGGACCACATGTCTTTGCACCCACATGCACAGGCGAAACATTCTCTAGGACACTGCTCCTGCACAAAGCGAAAAGGACTAACAGAGCTCCTGCACTAAGTGGTAAGTGCTTACAGACCTTGTCCTGCCTGTTTGCCCCATGGCCGCACGCCTCTGCACCCACATGCACAGGCCACCTGCTTGCTTTAGGGCTGCACGTCTCTGTACCCAGGTGCACAAGCGAAACAATTTATTTATGTTTATTTTATTTTTGTTACATTTGTACCCTGCGCTTTCCCACTCATGGCAGGCTCAATGCGGCTTACATGGGGCAATGGAGGGTTAAGTGACTTGCCCAGAGTCACAAGGAGCTGCCTGTGCCTGAAGTGGGAATCAAACTCAGTTCCTCAGTTCCCCAGGACCAAAGTCCACAACCCTAACCACTAGGCCACTCCTCCACTGTTGCTACTATTGGAGATTCCACTAGCAATATTCCATGTAGAAGTCAGCCCTTGCAGATCACCAATCACAGAAACAGAAGCCTGCGCAGCCTTCTACATGGAATGTTGCTAGTGGAATAGCAACATTCCATGTAGAATCTCCAATAGTAGCAACATTCCATGTAGAATCTCCAATAGTATCTATTTTATTTTTGTTACATTTGTACCCTGTGCTTTCCCACTCATGGCAGGCTCAATGCGGCTTACATGGGGCAATGGAGGGTTAAGTGACTTGCCCAGAGTCACAAGGAGCTGCCTGTGCCTGAAGTGGGAATCAAACTCAGTTCCTCAGTACCAAAGTCCACCACCCTAACCACTAGGCTACTCCTCCACTAGCAACATTCCATGTAGAAGCCGGCCCTTGCAGATCACCAATCACAGAAACAGAAGCCTGCGCAGCCTTCTACATGGAATGTTGCTAGTGGAATAGCAACGTTCCATGTAGAATCTCCAATAGTAGCAACATTCCATGTAGAATCTCCAATAGTATCTATTTTATTTTTGTTACATTTGTACCCTGCGCTTTCCCACTCATGGCAGGCTCAATGCGGCTTACATGGGGCAATGGAGGGTTAAGTGACTTGCCCAGAGTCACAAGGAGCTGCCTGTGCCTGAAGTGGGAATCGAACTCAGTTCCTTAGTTCCCCAGAACCAAAGTCCACCACCCTAACCTCTAGGCTACTCCTCAATCTCCAGGTTACTGCTCCTACACGACGCGATATGGAGTCCTATACTTATAACCCAGCTCCTCCTGCTCCGCAACCAGGTCTCTTTCAGGTGCCCATCAAGGCTGGGGCTGCTGTTGGTCAGCTGCCACCAGGCCCTCTTTAATTTTTTCCTTTGATGCACCGGACCTCTATGAGGTTGAATCCGCAACATAGTTAGGTAGGTCTGGGCCCACGGCTCCCGAGACCATGCGCTTCGAGGAACCCCCACCCCATCAAACTGGAACACAAGGACTACATTGTCTTCCTGCCAAGTGCAGCCAGTGCAGGGCCTAGCTGCAATGCGCTCACACCCAGCAGCGCTCCCTGTGCATATGGGTGAAGAGTCATGCAGCTCTAAGGCAGGCAGGCAGCCTGTGCATGTGGGCACGGCGACTTCCGGCCATAGAGCAAACAGGCAGGATGAGGTCTGGTAGTCCTCTATCTTGGACATACACCTCTCCTCAGACTGGAACCTCCGTATTGGTATCCTGAAGGCTGCTTTTGATGATGTAAGTTTGTTGAGCAGATGGATTGAATGTTCACTGGTGGAGAGCTAAAGAAAACCCAACCGTTGGGAACGGTGGAAAACTTAGACTGAGGCAGGAAGTTGGGTCGCCCGGAGTTGCCCAGTAGGGGCATCTACTGAACATGCTCAGAGGGATTTTAAAACACAGTAACATAGTAGATGACGGCAGAAAAAGACCTGCACGGTCCATCCAGTCTGCCCAACAAGATAAACTCATATGTGCCACTTTTTGTGTATACCTTACTTTGATTTGTACCTGTCTTTTCAGGACACAGACCGTATAAGTCTGCCCAGCACTATCCCCGCCTCCCACAACACCAACCCCGCCTCCCACCACCAGCCCCGCCTCCCACCACCGGCTCTGGCACAAACCGTATAAGTCTGCCCAGCACTATCCCCGCCTCCCACCACCGGCTCTGAGCAATTGGAGAGCATTTCCATCTAATGGGAGCTGTCGAATGACGTCACCTATATGTGGCCGACACATCCTGCTTGTCCTAGGAGATACAAAGGTACAATAAAAGGACATTTTGGTTTCCAGCCCCTGTAAAGCAAAGTGTTTTCATTTGAAAAAATGGTAAATAATCCTTCCTGCTCTGCGGCTTCTGTTTAACCTCAGGTGTACTGTATACCAACATCTCAAGACCTCCAGGGCAGTCAGGAAAACTCAGACACATTTCAATAAGGTAAAAGGGTTCTGATTTTACAAATTAGATTTATTACTTATAATCTGCCCTTACTCAGGGCGAAGTACAATAAAAACACACACAATAAGCACAAACAATATAAAAACAACCAACACAGTTCAGGTCTTAAAAGAGAAACCAGGTAAGATCCAGTAGTATCCTTAATCAGCAGGTAAATAATAGGCCAGACATAACAAGTGGTTAACAGTCCCTTAAATACAACCAAGTCAGTCTCTTTATCCTAAGTGGCAATTTGTTCCATTCAATTGATCCAGTGACAGAGAATGTCCCCTCTCTTGTCAACTGCAGCCACAAACATTGCAAAGGAGGTACAGTAAGGTCAGTTCAGATAGTTCAGATTTTGGTATTGCTATACACTACTTCCACTTTTTCCCATTCTGAGACTGCCTACACAATGTCAGCAGGGGCCCTGGTGATCATCAGCTGACAAGAATAGGTTTTGCGGGTCACTGAAAGAGATTTTCATCTGTAAATCAGACGCATGTAAGCCCCCTTCTGAATGCTATGCGACACTGGAGACAAAAGAAGACATTTCCTCCAGGGCTGTGCAAATTACAGAGCCACGAGAGACGCACGTTTCCTAAACGGCGGACACAGAATATCAAAGACTTCCCACAAAAGAAGGAGCAGGAAAAACTCTCTATAATCCTGGGGGAAAGAGGAGAAGCAGCAGCTGGAGAAGCGAAACATGTGGTGTCTTTTCACAAGGCCTGAAATATAATCTGACCAAGGACAATAATGATCAGTACCAGAACCTGGGAATTGTCTATTTCTCCTCTCTCCTTGTATTTTCTCCTTTTGTCAGCTAATGTATAGACTTTGGCAACAGGCGGAAAGCATCCTGCCAATGTTAAGGCAGCAAGTCAGAGAGGGAGAGCCAGAAGCAGACAGTGAACTAAGAGAGGACTCATTAAGTTATCAGTTGTAGGAGTTAAGACAAACAGAGCAGGGCCTGACTGCTGGTGGAGGAAATTTTACATTCCAGAACAATTTGGAGCACAGCGAACAGACAGTGAGTCCCCCTTACCCTCGTCTCCCTGGCTGACCTCCGGCATAGCGTGGAAAGAGGGGAGACCGATCATTCCTGTGGTATGAAATCTTTCTCTGAGTAAGCGCTAGTCTGGTCACTAACCCCCAGCTCAGTTACCAGGACTTGGCTGCAAAGATCATGGGAGCATGACACTCCGTTTCCCAAACAGCAGGATTTGGCAGGGGTAAGAGTGTGAAGGCATAGCGAACAGACCACCAAACCTGAAAACAGCAGTGTGAAAAATAAACCATTTTTATGATCTGATCCCTAAAACCCAGAGAGGGCTCTGCAGTTCCAATCCGTCAGACGTGGCTGGCCGCTAACTGGAGGCACATTTCTGTATCAAGGGATAATTTTAGTAGATTGTTGAAGGTTTTTAATGGGATAAACATAAAGGAATCCTGTTCAGAAGGAAAGGATCCTCAGGAGCTTAACCGAGATTGGATAGCAGAGCCGGTAGTGGGAGGCGGGGCTGGAGGTTTGGAGGCGGGGATAGTGCGGGGCAGACTTATACGGTCTGTGCCAGAGCCAGTGGTGGGAGGCGGGACTGGAGGTTGGGAGGCAGGGATAGCGCTGGGCAGACTTATACGGTCTGTGCCAGAGCCGGTGGTGGGAGGCGGGGATAGTGCTGGGCAGACTTATACGGTCTGTGCCAGAGCCAGTGGTGGGAGGCGGGACTGGAGGTTGGGAGGCAGGGATAGCGCTGGGCAGACTTATACGGTCTGTGCCAGAGCCGGTGGTGGGAGGCGGGGATAGTGCTTGGCAGACTTATACGGTCTATGCCAGAGCCGGTGGTGGGAGGCGGGGATAGTGCTGGGCAGACTTATACGGTCTATGCCAGAGCCGGTAGTTGGGAGGCGGGGCTAGTGCTGGGCAGACTTATATACACAAAAGTAGCACACATGAATTGTCTTGTTGGGCAGACTGGATGGACCGTGCAGGTCTTTTTCTGCCGTCATCTACTATGTTACTATGTTTGTTAATATTTCAGAAATGATTGTAATGCCAATAGAACATGTCAGATTAAAGCAGAATATGCATGCCCATTTAAATTACATTTAAATCAGGGAGCGTCAGGATTACATAAATAAATTCTCTATACTACACGAATCACAGTCTGGTTTTCGCCCGCTACACAGTACAGAAACAGTATTACTCACTCTCCTAGCCAAATTCAAGCAGAAAATAGCAATAGGTCACAACATCCTCCTCCTCCAATTCGACATGTCCAGTGCATTCGACATGGTAAACCACATTAATAAGACTACTCGACAAATTCGGGATTGCTGGCAACATACTTAGCTGGATAAAGGGTTTCCTAACCACAAGAACATATCAAGTAAAATCAAAATCAAACATATCATCACTGTGGAAAGCAGACTGCGGAGTACCACAAGGGTCACCGTTATCGCCGATCCTACTCAACCTAATGATGATTCCACTAGCCAAGACCTTAGCCAACCAAGGCCTTAACCCTTTCATCTAGGCAGACGATGTCACTATATACATCCCTTACAAATCTACACTGACAGAAGTCGTCAACGAAATCAAGACCGGTTTGAACACCATGGACTCCTGGGCAAATGCATTCCAACTAAATATAAAATCATAATTGTTCGAGGCTTCTAAAGATGATGACAGAGTCCATGGGAACGGGGCAGGGACGGAGACAGAACCTGCGGGGACAAACTTTGTCCCCATGTCATTTTCTAATGGAAAGTGAGTTGATGTGGTGAGACTTGAGGTGCTGGTCTACATGGATCCCTGACTGAATTTTCAGTAGACGTCAGCAGAGAAAGTGAGTTCAAAGGGAGACCTGAGGCTGTAGTACTCTCAACAAGAGACAGTGCATAAAGATTTTGTTAATGTGTTCAAACAAGAAGAGATCATTTTAGTGACGGTAATGAGCTAGAAATGACATGTTTTAGTCCTATTTTGGGTGTGGTTAAGCCCTGCTCTGTGTTCTGCTGATACAATCCCACAATTTAAAAGTATCCTGGGCAGCAAGGAAGGGCAGTGCCTGACTAATCTGTAATTACCATAATTAGGACACTAATCAGTGCGAGTCATGAGAGTCCAAGAAAAGGATCCTGGACACTAAGCTGAAATCACAAAAGCAAGCAGAATGCTAGCTAGGCATTAGGAAAGGAATGGCGAACAGAGCCAGAATATTATAATGCCTCTATATAACTCATGGTATGTATTGTCCGCAGGTCTGTTCAACTCATTGGAAAAAGAGATACAGCATAATTAGAAAAAGTACAGAGAAGGGCAACAAAACTAAGAATGCGGATAGAACAGCTCCCCTACAGAGACAGGGTAAGAGTTTAGGGCTCTTCAGCTTGAAGAGGAGATGGCTGAGAGGAAATATAATAGAAATCTATTGAATCACGAGAGGGATAGAGTAGGCAAACGGTATTACGATCAGAGAAGCTAATACTTTTAAAACTAATTTGAGGAAATTATATACTTAATGCACAATTAAGCTGTGAAGTTTGTGGCAGGTGTGGTGAAAGCAGTTAATATAGTTGGGTTTTTAAGAGGGTTTAGAAAAGTTCTTTGAGGAAGGGTCAAATAAACCATTATTAGCCAGGTCGACTTTGGTGAAAGTTGCTGCTTATCTATGGGTGTGAGCAACAAGAAATTGATTTGATCTTTGGTATCCCGGCAATTGTAGCCACTGTTAGAAACAGAATACAGATACAGACGTTCAAATACTTGAAAGGTATTAATCCGCAAAAAAATCTTTTCCGGAGATGGGAAGGCGGTAGAACGAGAGGACATGAAATGAGATTGAAGGGGGGCAGACTCAAAAAAGATGTCAGGAAGTATTTTTTTCATGGAGAGGGTGGTGGATGCTTGGAATGCCCTCCCGCAGGAGGTGGTGGAGATGAAAACGGTAATGGAATTCAAACATGCGTGGGATATGCATAAAGGAATCCTGTGCAGCAGGAATGGATCCTCAGAAGCTTAGCTGAAATTGGGTGGCGGAGCAGGTGGGGGGAAGAGGGGTTGGTGGTTGGGAGGCTAGGATAGGGGAGGGCAGACTTATACGGTCTGTACCAGAGCCGGTGATGGGAGACGAGACTGGTGGTTGGGAGGCGGGAAATACTGCTGGGCAGACTTATACGGTCTGTGCCCTGAAAAAGACAGGTACAAATTCAAGATATGAGTTTATCTCGGGCAGACTAGATGGACCATGCAGGTCTTTTTCTGCCGTCATCTACTATGTTACTATGTTACTATGAATACTGGGCTCATTGGACCTTTGGTCTGGCCCAGTATGACAGTTCTTATGATCAGATTTAGGCAAATTTGGGGTCCATGGAAGAATAACTGCCCTGTTTGCACCTCCCTTGTGCCAGCCCAGCTTATGAGGAGACTGAGGGCCTTAGAATTCCTCTTGTCATTTAAACTCCCATAATTCAAAGCAAACTTGGGTGGACATCTCAGGTTTTTGGATAGAAATGGGGTGGAAGATGCCAATCATTTTTCCTTATGAGGTTGTTGATATCAAGGAGACAAAAGGCAAGGGAGGTACGAAACTTGCACATTTGAGTTTGCAATAAAAAATCTCTTTTGGTGAAAAATCAGCAAGTTTGTCAGAAGTCCCAGAATTTGGCACCAACAAATAGAAATGGATGGTTTTACAGGCAAGTTGACTATCTTCAATTTTTATCATTTGCGGCTTTTTGGGTCTAGTGCATCAAGACATCAATATTTACCTATGGACAAGCGGCCTAAAAGTCAATGATTTTTTTCAGATTTTTGCATGTGATTGAATTTTGAATGGGCTATCTCCAATGGTTAATAGACAACTGGGCCAATCATCTCAGGTGTGGAAAATGGGTTAACCCACTTGTCTATTAGACCATCCAAATATAGGACTCCAGATTCCAGACTTGTCCATCTAAGGACTAAATGCGCTTCAGCATTATGAATCTGAAACAGTACTGGTCCTGTAAAGAGGGAGATTAAATTAGGGGAGGGCAGAGGAGGATAGTATATGACTTTAATGTATTCAGCACTTGTTCTGCCAAATAAATGCGAGTCTGTTTATTACAAAAAAAACAGACAGTTGGTCTGAAGTCTATTAACTTTCCAATGTTCTTTCTCCCTGTAATTAAAGGTTTCCTTATGAGGTGATAACTCGTATTAATAACCTGCACAGCTCTTAGCCTTGAGAAAGTACAACACTGCATGGTAATGAGAAAGTTCTACACCAGAAAGCCACCTACGCAGAATAATTAAGCACAAAATTAAAGGATTACTTGTTCCCCATCTGCTGCATCTGTGGGTCCCAGCCAGGCATATATACATGGCTGGAGTGGGATTATTCACTGCACATGTGCTAACAAGTTTTGAAAGACGTAGGTTAGCATGGTTCCAAGGGAAAGTAAATTGGGAAGAGGTGGGGTTTGGGTTGTTAACTCAGAGGTCAGGCTTCACAGCAGGCCACAGTACCCAGCAGGAAGCTGTGATTTGGACCAGCCGCAGAAGAAGCTTTGCTCCCAAGAAGAAAGACACAGTTACAATCAATGCCCTTGACTGGAAAGGCTTTGAGAGGCTCTCCGATGCTAAAAAGTTCAAGGAATGGAGTCTAACAGGCATTGCTGGGATCTATGGAGTTTGGATCAACCTAAGGTTGGGAGCAGATTAGATTGAGGAAGTGGAAAGTCACAAGTAAACTTAACTACCTCCTACCTCTGGCCAACTAAGACTGGTATGAATTAGCAAGGAGTGGGAATGCACTGCACCTATTTCAGATACCCTCCTCCCCAAACTCTGAACTTTCTCACATTTACAAACGCCTTTGTCCTGGCCCATGCAGGCCAACAATGCGCTGCCTCCTCCTTCAGGCCCTATGGGCTCCTCTCCTCCTCCTAGCTCAGCAACATCTCCTCCAACGTCCCCTATAGGTTGGTGCTGGCATCTGAAGCTTCTCAGCATCTCCTCCAAACCCCAGTAATGTTGGAAGCCTCTACAAATGTATGATCCTGGGTCCAAGCCTTAAAAATGCCCTGCAAACAAACTTTGCTTTCTGGGTTACGTGCATTTTCCATTGACAAGGGGGATTCTTGCTCACTAAAGCTGTCTGTGGAAGACGGTACACCAACCTGCATCTAACCAGGGCTGAATTATAGATGGGGGGCAAGAGTGGTGATTAGAAGCAGTCGGAGCTCTCCACACGGGTGAGGTCTGCCAAGCTACCTAGTTTCAGAAGTGAGATTTTAGGCCACTCCTAGATTTCCAATAATTCCATCTTGATGCATTGCAATGGTCAGGGACAACAAAATACCACAATGTATTGAGCTATAAAGTTAAGACCAAAAGTCTCTCTTCTGGAATCAGGAAACTTAGGAACCAAAAGGCCTAAGCAGAGCTTCTAAGTCCAGATTAATCCAGACCTACTGGACACCCTGACAGCTTCAGGCCATTGAGCCACCACAATGAAACCATTCCAAAGTTCCACATTTAACACATTCTTCTAGAGTTGTGTTGTGCTGGGTCTATAAAATGAAGCCCCTCTGAGTTTTTGAGGACAGAGTCAGTCCCAGGATTCCCTACATGTTCAAGACTAACAACCTGAAAGGGTTGGTAGGGGTGATGTATCATGAGAATGAATAGCACTATGAATGTTAAGGTATAAAATATGTTAAATGCTATTGGCATACAGGGAGAATATTTCTTCTCTCCAAAGAAAAGTCTCTACTCCAGTCTCTCATGAAAAGACCCTCATGCTCCTGATGGGTCTGAGAGGGAAAGGATCAGAGGGCAGTCAATGGCATGGAAAAAATCTGAAACTAACCTGTGAACAAAGAATGTAAACATCTTTATTTGGACTTCCCTACAATGATCCTTCAGTAGTCTCTGCTGAACCTGTCTGCCACAGGTGGGCTCAGGCTGCCTGGTGACCCTGGCCAGCCTCAGGGGCTGGAGGAGCACATTTTCTGAGGTAAGCATGCAGTAGGCACTCTCCCTCCTTCTATGGGACTATGCACCCCATCGCCACAGATTACAGAACCTGGATCCCCAGCACCGCAGCAGCGCAGTCTGAAACACCAGGCCAGCCCAAAGTATAACACTTATATTCAAGACTTCAGATGGACTAACATGGCAAATCCCACTACTTTATCCACATTTTTTATTAAAGCAACACATTATAGTAAGCCTCGTCCCACATTGCCCTGGGGCAGGCTAGAACCACTCTTGGGAAGCTGCTGGTTCACAGACAGGACACATGCCCCCCCCCCCCCCCCAGGTGCTTCTGTTCTCAAGACCAAGGAGGTTTTATGACAGGAGATGGCATGAGCCTATTTAGCCCATTCTGTGGGCTGTAACCAGTGGGCGGAGCTTGCCATATATTGTGTGGCCCTAAACATTTGCAGATTCTATTGAAAACAATAGCAACCCTGTGAGGTTTATTACTGCCTATATGTGTGGTTTCTTAAATTTGAAAGCTTCCAATATGTAACCCAACGGTTTTTGTTTTTTTAGCCCCTGGGGGTTCTGGGGTGTGAGCCGCGGTCCGGGGATGCGGGCACTCCGGAGCGGCAGACTTGTTTTTGGAGCTGCAGGCGGCTTGCTTTTTGTAAAAGACCTAGTTGTGGGGAAGCAGTCAAATATATATATAAAAAAAGCTGTCAAATCTTTTAAAAAGCCACACATAGGCAGTCATAAACCTCATAAGTTAGCTATTGTTTTCAATAGCGTCTACAAATGTTGGGGTCACACAATATGGCGGCTACGCAGGGGAGACAGCTGCAACTTCTTGACATCATACCATCTCCTGTCATAAAGCTTCCTTGCTCAAGAAACACCCAGTACCAATCACTGACAGACTGATGATCAGAATCCCCCGTGCTGTTCCAAACAGTGCTCGGCTATAACGCCCCTATGATCAGAACTAATAGCATGCAAATTTAGGCATGCTATTAGTTCTGATCATAGCAGTGAAGTGTGGGAGGATTGTGCCCAAGCATGCACTCAGTCACAATCCTCCCACACTTGTTTGACAGGTCTGGGCTGTCAAAAGCCTAGACCTGTCAAACAGCAGAAAAGGTTTGACAGGTCCGGGATTTCCTCCCAGACCTGTAGTAGAGGAGTGTGGTAGCCGTGTTAGTCCACTCTTAAGGTTATCAATAGAAATCAAACAAAATAAAATATGGAAAAGAAAATAAGATGATACCTTTTTTATTGGACATAACTCCATACATTTCTTGATTAGCTTTCGAAGGTTGCCCTTCTTCGTCAGATCGGAAATAAGCAAATGTGCTAGCTGATCTGACGAAGAAGGGCAACCTTCGAAAGCTAATCAAGAAATGTATTAAGTTATGTCCAATAAAAAAGGTATCATCTTATTTTCTTTTCCATATTTTATTTTGTTTGATTTCTATTGATAACTCCCAGACCTGTCAAACCTAAGCCCCCCCCAACATAAGGCCTGAAGGTCTGGTGAACCTCAAGGCCCCCCCACCCCCAAAAAACCCTGGTGGTCCAGTGGGATTGCTAGCCTTCCCCTCTCCTACACCCCACACTGAACAAAACTGCCCTGGTGGTCCAGTGGACTGCTAGCTTCACCTCCCTCCTACCCGCCAAGATCAACTAAAATACCCTGGTAGTCCAGTGGACCACTAGCCCTCTCTCCTGACGCCGCCCAACCCCCCTCCCCCCACAGCCTACCCTGTTGTAGTAGTTGGGAGGAGGGAGGGACTAGCACTCTCACTCCCTCTCTCCTCTTCAGGTGCCTCCCCAAAATGGTGGCACCCTGCCCTGCCTGGTACATCCTGGGACCGCAGGGCAGGGTTATCTTCCATATAAGGGTTAAGCCCCACCCAGCGAATCTCAGGAGACATTGGGCAGAGCAGGGCACCGACATTTTGAGGAAGCACCCAAAGAGGTGGGAGGAGTGCTAGTCCCTCCCTCCTCCAATTACTACAACAAGATAGGCTGTGGGCAGCGGGTTGGGGCGGCATCGGAAGGGAGCGATAGCAGTCCACTGAACCACCAGTGCATTTTAGTTGATGTTGGCGGGCAGGGGGGTGAATCTAGCAGTCCACTGGACCACCAGGGCATTTTTGTTCAATGTGGGGGTGTAGGAGGGGGAAAAGCTAGCGGCCCCACTGGACCACCAGAGTTTTTGTGTTTTGGGAATGGGGGGACCTGAAGATCCACCAGACCTCCAGGCCTTGTGTGTGTGTGTGGTGGGGGGCAGGCTAAAGATTTGACAGGTTCAGGAGAAAATCCTAGACCTGTCAAACCTCTTCAGTGAGTCTCCCCCATTCCTCCCTTGCTGGCAAACACTAATGCCAGCTCCGAGCGGGCGTAGAGTTTGCAGTGGTAGCAGCACCATTTTGCGCGCTGCCTGCCGATCATTAGGAAGGAATGCTGGAGACCCTCGTTTGCATGCATTTGCATGCAGTTAACGATCAGAGCTGACGAGCGCATTGTTTCATGAGATGGTCAGCTCTGATCAAGCGGGCAGAAGCAAACCTGGGTGCTAGTAAGGCGCTATTGACCTCTAGATCATCTGCCCCTGAAAGTATAACCACCTGGCTCTCAAAGCATGCCTTCAGACTCCAGAGGAGAAAGTACCTGCCACACCCTCCGGCTGCACTTGCTCAGGTAAGCACTCAGATTCCCACAGCCCTGGCTCCATCACACAGACAGAACAAATAGAAGGGCTTAAATAGGAGCAAGGCAGGCAGACAGACTCTGAAGGGTCTCATTGTTAACCCAGCATCTTGAGTTCCCACTCCCTGAGGCAAAACGGACCCCCTGTGCCCCACCACAGGTGAAAGGTCAGCTTATAGCTGGAGGCAGACATGGACACTGAAAGACCTTGCTGATGTCTTTTAGAAGCTGCTCACTTTGCTGCCTGCTGTGATAATACCACTTAATTTCCTTTTGATTTTTGCTGCTGGGAAGCTGGGCTTTCGTTTACTGAACCCTGGTCTGCCCATGTTTTAGAGGGTATATATTTATTTTCTAAGAGATCTCACACTCTCCAGCATATCCTTTCTTTTCCTGGGACTAGTATAGATAAATCTCTTAAATCTGTTTCTGGCTATTAAACAAGAATTACTTTCCTCTCTTCTTTTTGTCTGTATGTCTGTGTTTCGCAGTCCTCTGAAGGATTATAGAGACAAAACATGGACATGTGGAATCTGTTGCCACTGGAAATCAGGATGGAAGCAACTCTTATTTTCAAAAGGAAGCTGAAAACCCGGGCATTCATTGAAATTTAGTGGCATACTGGGTTCCTCTTTCCTTCCCTGTTTGGTCCTTTGGCTAGGGTTGGCTGTCACATAGATATTTAGGATGCAGGACCAGCAAGTCCTTGAGGTGGTGATAATTTACTAGTTCAGGGCTACTAGCAGGAGTATAGGAGTTTGATCTAGCAAAGTCTGAAGAATGTTCCAGAAATTGGCAACTAAGATTTAATGCTAAAAAATGCAAGGACATGCACTTGGGCTGCAAAAATCCAAGGGAATGGTATAGTATGGGGTAAAGTACTTCTGTGTACGAAAGAAGAATGGGACTTGCAGGTGATCATATGTGATGATCTTAAGTTGTGGCAAACAGGTAGGAAAGGTGATGGTCAAAGTCAGAAGGACGTTTGGAGCACATGGAGAGGAGTGGCTATTAGAGCAAAAAAGCATCCTTCAAAGAATGGAAAAGGATCCGAATGAAGAAAATAAGAAGCAACATAAGCACAGACAAGCTAGATGCTAGACAAAAACTCATAGTAACACCTTTTTCATGTACATCAGAAGCAGAAAGCCTTTGAGGTAATCTGTGGGACCGTTTGATCATGAAGGAGCAAAAGGGGCACTCAAGGAAGACAAGGCCACAGCGGACAGATTGAATGAATTTTTTGCTTCAGTTTTCACGGAAGATGTAAGAGATCTACCTGTACCAGAAATGGTTTTCTAGGGTGATGATGCAGAGGAAGATGTATGAAGCCAAACTGACAAGTTAAAGAGTGATTTATTTATTTATTTATTTATTTATTTATTTATTGTTCATTTGTATCCCACATTTTCCCACATATGCAGGCACAATGTGGCTTACAGTATAATTAGGAAAATTTACAATTTAAGAAAATATTGTAAAGTCGACAAAGAATAGACAAGGGGAGCAGTAGCTAACAATGGGGAACTAAGCAGGGTGGGGAATCATGATGGGAATATCAATCGGCAGAGTAACTAGGGGAGTACGTTTTAACAAAGAAGTAAGTTTTCAGCAATTTTTTGAACAGGATGTGGTCCATTTGCGTTTTGAGGTGCTGCGGAACAGCATTCCAGTATTTAGGACACCAGTAGCGGAAAGAAGAGGCGAAAATCATCATATATTTGAAAGAACTCAAACCTGAAATTCCTGATCTGCTGTTAGTGATCTGTAACCTGTCGTTAAAATCAACCGTAATGCCTGAAGAGTGGAGAGTGGCCAATGTAACGCCAATTTTTCAAAAGGTTTCCAGGGGTGATCCAGGAAATTACAGGCCAGTAACCTTGACTTCAGTGATGAGAAAAATAGTGTAAACTATTATAAAGAATAAAATTACAGAACACAGGCAAACATGGTTTAATGGAATAAAGTCAACATGAGTTCAGTCAAGGGAAGTCTTGCCTCACCAATTTGCTTCATTTCTTTGAAGATGTGAATAAACATGTCGATAGCCCATATCAATAAGGAAAGTTTGGATGGGAGGATGGGAGGGAGCAGTGGAGAGAAAAGCAGGAAGACGTGAGGGGGAGGGGCAATTAGACCTGCTATTTTTAATTTTAATGTTTGAAAATTAACAAACTCTCATGGACCCTGCCTGCGGTGGACCCACCTGTCATACTCATAAATACTCATATACTCATACCCTATACAAGCAAAATCTCAATCCTTTTCTGTATGCGGATGATGTCACAAATTACATACCGTTTCAACTCTAACCCAACAGAAATCAATGTTGCAATAAAGACTAGTTTAAGCATAATGGATGCCTGGGCAACGGCATTCAAACTCAAACTCAACAAGGAAAAAACTCACTGCCTTATTCTCTCATCCCATCACAAATCAAACCTCCCTTCAACCCCGGAACATACGCTCCCAATATTGGACAAACTGAAGATCCATGGAATTACCACTGACTCCAACCTAACCCTGGAGAACCAAGCCTCTGCCACCACAAAAAAAAATGTTCCATGCAATGTGGAAACTCAAACGGATCAAACAATTCTTCCCAAGGGAAACTTTCCGTCACATAATTCAAACAATGGTACTATCACATGTTGACTACTGCAACGCCGTATATGCGGGATGCAAAGAACAGATCTTAAGGAAACTCCAGACCGCCCAGAACACGGCAGCTAGGCTTATTTTCAGAAAGACAAGATTCGAAAGCGCTAAACCCCTACGCGAAATACTGCACTGGCTACCAATCAAGGAACGAATAGCCTTCAAAATTTGCACTCTGGTCCACAAAATAATCCATGGCCTGGCCCCAACCTACATGACTGAACTTATCGACTTACCAACTACAAACACCATCGAATCAACGAGAACGTTTCTAAACCTGCACTACCCAAACTGTAAAGGACTAAAATACAAATCAACATATGCATCCAGCTTTTCCTACATTTGCACCCAGCTCTGGAACGCTTTACCTAGAAACATTAGAACTGCGAACACCCATCTAAAATTTCGAAAAGACCTCAAGACTCACCTCTTCCGGAAAGCCTACCCAGCAGACCCGAACTAATTCATAATTCACATCTTTCGATCTAAGAAATGAACAATACCCCTTCCACATAATCCTATTACTTCATACTGTACGAATTTTACCACTCCAGTTATAATTAATTGGCATATTTTCAAAGCACTTAGCCTTCCAAAGTTCCATAGAAACCTATGGAACTTTGGAAGGCTAAGTGCTTTGAAAATATGCCTCTTTAAGTGTACTTCTACCCTTATCCTACTCTGTATTGCTCACTAGAAGCTGTAGTCCCATTCCCGGAGACTTATCAGCCTCATTGGGATTACTTTTCTCTATATGCTACTATATATTCGTCCCAGAGTTGTATTCTCTTTTCCGGAACCTTATCAGCTTCCTTGCACCTACTTTTACTCTATATTCAACTCTGTATATATATTCCCGGAGTTTGTTCTCTCCTCTCCGGAACCTGTAAGCCACATTGAGCCTACTGCTATGCGGGAAAATGTGGGATACAAATGTAATAAATAAATAAAATGCCACAAGTACTGTCATTGTATTGAAACAGAATAATGTCTGTTCATTGAAAAGTTATATATTGGGCAGCACCAGGCTGCATAATAGCAGCTTATTACAAAATTAAATAACCACTGCCAAATTCTACAGTTCTAACAATCTATTCTTGCTGAAGAGATCTTTAAATTTAAAAAGCTAAACGGGAAAGACAGAATGAATGTGAAGATTTTCCCTCTACTCTCTCCTTCACGTCTGTGCACTGTCCTGAACACTAGGCCAGTTCAGTGCCTTTGGCATATTCCTTCTTCTCCAGTGTTTATCTCCAGCATTTCTGTTAAATTAAGAGCAGATGCCAAACACAATACTCTCGATATGAAAATAAGCCTGGGAAACGGACGATTTTGTGTGCCTTGGCTGGGGAGCAATGGCTGAATTCAGTCCATCTCTGCAGAACCAACAGCTTTTTCTCTCTGCCAGGCATGGACCCTACGCAGGTCTGGATAGAATGGGCTATAGCAGGGTCCATGGACTAGCCAGGCAGTCTGAGACCTGAGACCTGATCTTCTACCTCCTTACAGGGCCTGCTGCAGTCTCATAAACTCTGCAGTTAACCTCTTCTCTGCCTCAGCACGGAGGGAAAGAGGAGAACTCTCAGAACGGAGACAGCCACTGCACTTCCAGGCCAGAATATACAGCACAGCAAGAATCAGTACAAATGGAGAGCGTTTGCAAGGCATATATCACTTCTAATATTATATAACACCCACCAAACACCATTTCTCATTTTCCCTCCACCTTTCTACACGTGGGAGGTAGAATCAGAAATATCTGAGTCTGAAATAGAGTAAATGAAGGGAAAACAGACAACCTGATAGGCTGTATGGTAAGGATTTAAACAATGTTAAAAAGTTAACCGTTTAAATTCCTGAAATTTTAACAGTCATCCTTTTCCAGTGACCACCCATCCAGTTTGGACTCAGGCCCATCCATAATTGGTGCTCCCTCAGTGTGGCTGGCAGGGATCCCCAAGCCCCTCCCCCCCCCCCCCCCAGCTGAAGACCTCCTACCGGCTGGAACACTTGCAACCTGGGCACCGGTCCCCTGCCCTCCCCCTACATATGTTACATTTTCATGCATGCATAAAACTTAACATGTGTGTGGGGGGGGGGGGGGGGGCAGTGGAAGCCCAGAGATGCTGATGCTGCCTGCCCAGGTTGCAAGTATTTCAGCCAGAAGATCAACTGGTGAGGCTTGGGGATCCCTGCCAACTCAAGTATTTCTTTTTTTTTTGGGGGGGGGGGGGAGGGTTGAGTGAAATTTTGGGCCCACCCACCTTAAATCAGCTGTTTAGCTATGCCACCGCTGTAAAAAGATTTGCTTGAAGGAGGCTGCTCTGCGTCAAGACTGCCCCCACCTTCCCCCATGCACTCCCCAGTCCAATCAATAGTGGCCCAACCTGACCCAACCTGGAACAAAGTGGCAATATGAGCCACGGCGGGGGTTCACTTCCTCCTGTCATACTGGTTAATAAAAGTTTTGTTACACAAAAAATAACTGGTAAACCTCGACCTAGAGGTTAAGCTTTTGGGGAAGATATTCAAAACAAATTTCACTCGGCAGACAGACATTTCTCTTGCTGTTTTCTGCCTACTGCCCCTACCCTTGTTCAGTGGTTCAGATTGTGACAGGGTGTGACACTTATCCTGTAGGTAATACCGGATGTGCTTAAGGCTGCCAGCAGCGTCTCTCCTGTAATCTCAAGGCAAGCCCACCCTCCACATCTGGAAGTCCTTTAGCTCAAGAATATCCCAGACCTCTCCCCTCCTCCCGGCTACACGGGCCTCAAACCAAGACAACTAGTAGGGAGCTGGGTGTGCGGAAGTGTATAGAGTTGGGGGTGAGGGGGAGGAGGATACAAAATAGCATGAAAGTCACACACTAATTGCAAAAATGATGGTTCCTGGTGCCAGATCTCAGCCCTGCTTTTCATTAAGCTGAAAGTACCAAGGCTGCATGAAGCTGGCAGGTCAAAGGCAAAAACAAAACTGGAAACATTTTATAAAACTGCATGTTTCTATCAATAAAGTTTTTGTCTTTAAAAGAAGCTAACGCATCCCCTTACCTGTTATTTCATTATCCCAAGTGGATTTTGGAAGTGGGGAAAAGGAGGAAAGTTCACAACCCTTGTGATGAAAAACAGGAGACTGTTTAAGAACAGCAAAGTCTGGGACTGAAAAAGGACAAAGTAACAGAACTGCAAATTGGCAGAAACAATTAGCCCACCCATCTCCCAGTTCCAACTGGCCTACTGTGCCAGTACAAACCCTGCTCAATCTCCAAAGGGGGGGAGGGGCTGCATTTCCTTGTACTGGTAGCTAGTGTTGGGAGCTGTATCGCAGTCATGGTCACCGCTTCAATTCTTTTTTACTTGCTAAGGATTTAAAACGAATTGAAGCGGTGCAAAGAAAAGCTACGAGAATGGTATGGGATTTGCGTTACAAGACGTATGAGGAGAGACTTGCTGACCTGAACATAAGTACATAAGTAGTGCCATACTGGGAAAGACCAAAGGTCCATCTAGCCCAGCATCCTGTCACCGACAGTGGCCAATCCAGGTCAAGGGCACCTGGCACGCTCCCCAAGGGGGAGGAAAGGAGAAACAGGGGTGATATGATACAGACGTTTGAAAGGTATTAATCCGCAAACGAACCTTTTCCTGAGATGGGAAGGCGGTAGAATGAGAGGGCATAAAATGAGATTGAAAGGGGGGCAGACTCAAGAAAAATGTCAGGAAGCATTTTTTCACAGAGAGAGTGGTTGATACTTGAAATGCCCTCCCGCGGGAGGTGGTGGAGATGAAAACGGAAATGGAATTCAAACATGCGTGGGATAAACATAAAGGAATCCTGTTCAGAAGGAATGGATCCTCAGAAGCTTAGCCAAGATTGGGTGGCAGAGCCGGTGGTGGGAGGCGGGGCTAGTGCTGAGCAGACTTCTAGGGTCTGTGGCCTGAAAATGGCAGATACAAATCAAGGTCAAGTATACACAAAAAGTAGCACATATGAGTTTATCTTGTTGGGCAGACTGGATGGACCGTGCAGGTCTTTCTCTGCTGTCATCTACTATGTTACTATCCAGTTTATTTTCAAAAGAGATCGCCGGCCATCTTCCGACACAAATCGGGAGATGGCCGGCCATCTCCTGAAGCCGGCCAAATCGGTATAATCGAAAGCCGATTTTGGCCGGCTCCAACAGCTTTCCGTCGCCGGGACGGCCAAAATTCCTGGGGGCGTGTCGGAAGGGTAGCGAAGGTGGCACAGGGGCGTGCCGGGGCATGCTCAAGAGATGGGCGCCCTCGGCCGATAATGGAAGTAAGAAGGGCGTCCCTGGCGAGAATTTGGTCCACTTTATTTGGACCCTTTTTTTCAGGTCCAAGTCCCAAAACAGTGCCCGAACTGACCAGTTGACCACCAGAGGGAATCGGGGATCACCTTCCCTGACTCCCCCAGTAGTCACTAACACCCTCTCACCCTCAAAAAACAACTTTAAAAACTTTTTTTGCCAGCCTCTATGTCAGCCTCAAATGTCACACTCAGGTCCATGACAGCAATATACAGGTCCCTGGAGCAGTTTTAGTGGGTGCAGTGGACTTCAGGCAGGCGGACCCAGGCCCATCCCCCCCCCACCTGTTACACTTGTGGTGGAAAATGGGAGCCCTTCAAAACCCACCCGAAACCCACTGTACCCACATGTAGGTGCCTCCCTTCACCCTTAGGGCTATGGTAGTGGTCTATAGTTGTGGGGAGTGGGTTTTGGGGGGGCTCAGCACCCAAGGTAAGGGAGCTATGTACCTGGGACCAATTTGTGAAGACCACTGTACCGCCCATCTCTAAATCCGGCGATCTCAGCATTTAGGTCGACCATCTTTAAATGTTGAGATTTGGGCGCCCCCAGCCGTATTATCGAAACGAAAGATGGCCGCCCATCTCGTTCGAAAATACAGTTGGCCCCGCCCCTTCGCAGAGATGGGTGCCCATAGAGATGGGCATCCCCGGTCGAAAATGCCCCTCAACGTTACTATGTAAGTAAACTGTTCCCCAAAGTGGGAACTGCTGCTTAGACCCCTCTCAACCTCCTGCCTTCCCCCCCCCCCCTCTACCCTGCCTTTCTGTTTCAACCAGTCTACCGACCACTGGCTCTCTCCAGTGAAACCAGGGCCGTGCCTAGGGTCTCCAGCGCCCCCCTGCAGCTGGCGCCCCCCCTCCGGCGCCCCCCTCCCCCGAAAACGATCACTACACTACCCACCCTCTTCTCCCCAGATCCTTTTCCTGTTTTTTTTTGTTTAAATTTACCTCTGTCCGGCGGCAGCGTAGCGTTAGTGAGAAGGAGGCGGCGCTCAACCGCCCCGACGTGTCAGACAGTCTTCCCTTCGCTCAGTGTCCCGCCTTCTTCTGACGTCATTTCTGATGTCAGAAGAAGGCGGAACTGAGCGAAGGGAAGACTGACACGTCGGGGCGGTTGAGCGCCGCCTCCTTCTCACTAACGCTACGCTGCCGCCGGAGAGAGGTAAATTTAAACAAAAAAAAAAAGGAAAAGGATCTGGGGAGAAGAGGGCGAGGTAAGCATGGTGCGGCGGGGCGCCCCCCAGAGGATGGTGCCCTCCTGCCATGCTTACCTCGCTTACCGTGTTGGCACGGCCCTGAGTGAAACCAATAAAAACAATTCCACTCAGGAATAAATGCTTCAGTTTAATTTTCATGTCAACTATTCCTGATAATGTGCTGCTTTAGATTTTTCCTTCTGCATATTTGCCACATTTCTCCTCTTGCTCTCTTTCCTCTCACCAGGAGCCATGCGGTTTCCACTTAAATTATTTATAGCATTAGGTGCTGTGCAATATCTGCTTTTTATTCCCCCAACCTAGTCTTAAAGAGACAGTTCCTCCTGAACAGTTTGAAGCATTACAGTAAAGAGAGAAGTGTTGGCAACTTTTAAAATGCCGGGGGGGGGGGGGGGGGGGGGGGGGGGGGACAGGGCAGCAATTTGAGAGGGAGCCCCAAAGAATGACAGCACAGTGTATTTTTCCCAACTTCAGGCATGTTGGAATCCCTTTGGCATGGGGGCTCAGAGCAATTGCCCTCCTGCCTCTAGGACCTCCACCCACTTTGATAACTCAAATATCAGGATCACCCCAAACTCACCCCTCCCAGAACAACCTTATAAAATGCATAACTGGGCAGGACACTTTTAAATGTTTAACTTTGTTTTGTATACATATGCATAGTGGAGGGCAATTTCCTGGAAAATGGGCTAGTTGAAAACTTCTCACCCTCTCTACAGGTAAAAGTAGACACTGATGGGGGGGGGGGAGGGAAGCAAAACAACAGATACAATAGAGAACAATAGATCCAGACTACCACACAAACAAAAACAACTCTAGGCCAACCATGTAGTCCATTGCTTCTTAAGTGGTCCTCAGGACACACCCAGCCAGTCAAGTTTTCAGGATATCCACAATAAATATGCAGGAGATAGATCAGACCCTATTTCTCATCAGAAACATTCAGACTATTGGTGCAATCATTAACATTATTCCAATTGGATTACTGTAAATGCCATATATTTTGGCTATATGGAGAACCTGTTGAAAAAACTCCAAACAGCTCAAAACACTGCAGCCAGGTTCATATACAAAATCTCTCCTTTGGAAAGTGCCTCCCCTTTGTTAATCAAATTACACTGGCTTCCCATCCAAGCGAGAATCACTTTCCAATTACGTACCTTTATCTTTCAAATCCTAAATGGCACAGCTCCAGACTATATGTTCCATTAATAAACTTACCTTAAAGAAACGCTAAATATGAGGCAAGAAACTCTCTCAGACTACACCTCCCAAATTGCAAAAAAAGTGATCTACAAAACTGTCCACTCTGCAGACTTCACTTACCTAGGAACCAAATGGTGAACTCCTTACCACCCAAAATAATAAATATACAAGAATATGCTAGATTTATATGACCCATTGACTGAAATGGTATGTCCCAGCACGTAGTTTACATTCTGAGAACCAACTCTCAACAGCCAAGGAACTGAATTTGGTTTCTTGGAGAAAAAGGTGTATAGTGGAATGCAAGCCTTAAATGTGGAATGCCTTATCCTGGGAGGTTTCAATGGGATTTGAAGACATGCTTGCTTAAGACATTTTATGGTTCATAATACTATGGGGCTCATTTTCAAAGCACAAAGTTTAATAGGATACTACGGAGCTTTTAAGTGTAAGTGATTTTTTTTTTTGTTACATTTGTACCCCGCGCTTTCCCACTCATGGCAGGCTCAATGCGGCTTACATGGGGCAGTGGAGGGTTAAGTGACTTGCCCAGAGTCACAAGGAGCTGCCTGTGCCTGAAGTGGGAATCGAACTCAGTTCCTCAGTTCCCCAGGACCAAAGTCCACCACCCTAACCAATAGGCCACTCCTCCACTTTAGCGGGACTGGTGGTTCAGAGGAGGGGATAGTGATGGGCAGACTTATATGGTCTGTGCCAGAGCCAACTGGTGGGAGGTGGGGCTGGGGGTTGGGAGGTGGGGATAGTGCAGGGCAGACTTATATGGTCTGTGCCCTGAAGAGGACAGGTACAAATAAAAAGTAGCACATAAGAGTTTATCTTGTTGGGCAGACTGGATGGACCGTAAAGGTCTTTTTCTGCCGTCATCTACTATGTTACTATGTTATATTTTTTCCCCATTTTTCTGTTGTAGTTTGTTGATTTTGTAATTGTATTTTTGTTTGTTTGTAAGGTGAAGAGTTCTTCAGCTATACCTATTTTATGTATTTTCTTGGTTGTTCCCCACCTTGAGCTATGTTTATAGTTAAGCTATTAAATTAAATTAATTCCAAGTGCCCATATACAATTTTTGCAAATACTAATTGTGTCAACAGTCCAGAATTTGCTCCTCTTTAAGGAAGCCAGAAAAAGTTGTGGGGCCTGTAATGCTGCCGGTAAAGAGAAGAAACAGGCATAAAATCCTCACTAACCTTTTACTCCTCCTCGAGACTTGCATTAAAACCTCAGCAATGGAGAGCTCCATGACCCAGAGACTCATCCGCTAAAGCCCAGTTAAACCTGTACTAAAAGCCTAGTGCACTTTACTACATGATCCATTCCCCCCTCTTGTACTGAAGTTTCCTTTAAGCTCCCTAATTGTGAGTGATCTTCCTTTGAGAAAAGTTCATCTACTGAGCTGCAAGTCTATTTTTTTCTCTGTGATATTTTCCAAAAATACTAGGACTAGGGGGCATGCGATGAAGCTACAACGTAATAAATTTAAAACGAATCAGAGAAAATGTTTCTTCACTCAACGTGTAATTAAACTCTGGAATTCGTTGCCAGAGAATGTGGTAAAGGCGGTTAGCTTAGCGGAGTTTAAAAAAGGTTTGGACGGCTTCCTAAAGGAAAAGTCCATAGACCTTATTAAATGGACTTGGGGAAAATCCACTAATTCTGGGATAAGCAGTATAAAATGTTTTGTACATTTTGGGGATCTTGCCGGGTATTTGTGACCTGGATTAGCCACTGTTGGAAACAGGATGCTGGGCCTGATGGACCTTTGGTCTTTCCCAGTATGGTAATACTTATGGTATGGTTATGAAGACTGAAGCATGATTCTTCTCTAATTTGAACGCTCTAAAGCTTGTCACAGATATATGAAGTTAGTCCAATAAAACGATCTCACCTCAACATGTTTGACCCTTACTTCTACAGTTCCCTCAAAAAATCAGAACTACAAGCCCCAGTATCCACTGAGAAAAAAAAAAAGACAAGGGCTTTCTCAGCCTGTGCTTGATAACCTAGAACCATCTAGTAACTAAACATAAGTACATAAGTATTGCCATACTGGGAAAGACCAAAGGTCCATCGAGCCCAGCATCCTGTTTCCAACAGTGGCCAATCCAGGTCACAAATACCTGGCAAGATCCCCAAAAAGTACAAAACATTTTATACTGCTTATCCCAGTGGATTTTCTATGGTCTATGGATTTTTCCTTCAGGAAGCCGTCCAAACATTTTTTAAACTCCACTAAGCTAACTGCCTTTACCACATTCTCTGGCAACGAATTCTAGAGTTTAATTACACATAAGTACAGTAAGCTCAGATTGCAGCACTATGGTCTGACTCTTCAAATATACCCTGCACACCAACGGTGGAGCATGGATCATGACGCTGACCTTTGATGTATTCAGTTAGAAACAGCAGTCACAGAACAGCAGTAAATCTGAGAGACAGATCATATGCCACATACCCTGGCTTAGAGTGAGGTTCATTACCGTCATGGTAAGAAATTGCCCCCAAGAGACAGCACACAGTACAACACTCCTGATACACACAAGGAGAATCCGTGGTACCCATCAGGGACAACCTGTAAGCCCATGTGAACATAAGTCAGTAGGGGCTAAAAACAGGGTAGAAGAGTGAGGCTATACGTGAAACACATACCCCCCTCATTATATAATCTTGTGCACTCATTTTAATGCTTAGCATGCAAAATTGCACACACAGGTTATAGAACAGTGCCAGCTATGCATTAACAACCAATAATTGTGGATAATTGGCGCTAATTGACAGTAATTTGCAATTATGAGTGTAACTGCACTAGTTGCTATTCTAGAAACCTATAGGGGTGAATTCTATATACGGCACCAAAAAAGTGCTATTCTATAAGCCGCGCTTAAAGTTAGACACAGTTTACAGAATAGCACTTATGCCTGAGAATCACGCCTAACTTTGGGCACAGCCGTCTGCACCAAATGAAATGTGGCGCTAATGTACACGCCTAAATTAGGCGCATATCCTCCTCATTATTTAACAACATATATAACTACTACTACTACTATTTAGCATTTCTATAGCGCTACAAAGCGTACGCAGCGCTGCACAAACATAAATGTTAGGAATGCCCACGTTCCATCCATGACCCTCCCATTTTTGCGCCCCCTTATTTTTAACTCACGCCTAGATTTACACAGGTATATTCCAATTAAATCTAATTCGTGCCCATAATTGGTTGTTAAAAAGTCAATTACTGTCTCAAATTAGCTCGTTAATAAATTAAATCGCACATGCAATTTTTGGCGAATTAGGGGGATAGAGCGTACTGTAAGGGGGCATGCACAAGGGAGGGGCATGGGCGGGTCAGGGCAGCGCCAAGCACTTATACACTAAGGGGCCCTTTTACAAAGGCGCGGGAGGGCCTACAAGTGTACACCGTGCACCAAATTGGCACTACTAGCGTGTGAGCCGGGTGGTAATTCCGAATTTGTCACGTGCCGAACCCTGCGGTAGAAAATAATTTTCTATTTTCTACTGCGGGCTGCTTACCATGCGGTAAAGAGTTGGCACACGCTGCATGCTTACCGCGCCGGTAGCACAAGTGACCTTACCACTAGATCAATGAGTGGCGATAAGGTCTCAGGCCAAAAATGGACATGCACTGTTTTAATTTTAGTACCCGTCCATTTGAAGGCCCTTTTTCCTAGACGCGGTAAAAATTGGCCTAATGTGCGCCCAAAAGATGGGCTCGCAGTACCGCAGGCCACTTTTGACCGTGGCTTAGTAAAAGGACCCCTAAGATTCTAAAATACTGTCAATTAAAGCATCTTTTAGTCACTGTCTGTTACACCAACCATTGCATATGCAGCTATGACTAAATGTTGGCACATGTACGCTGATTTACACTCGTCTTCTGTAACCGGATTCATAGGAACCGACTCTGTGGGTGCGTGAGCATCTCCAATATTGAGAAAATTACTTGTATGTGCTCAGGGAGGGGTTATTTCCATTGGGCTTAGCTCCCCTAATAATTTTGAAAAGTTGGCTCCTATGACGGTATTCACGTACGTAATTGCCAATACAAAATTCACGCTTAGCGTGCAGGGTCCTAGCGTCTGAATTACAATGGCCTTTTCAGAATTACCCCCATAGTCGCTCAGTGGTAGGGCTGGCCCTGGTTCCCATCTGAAGAAAAGGGGAAAGAAATCTACAAACCAACACCAAAAAAAAAAAAAAGCAGAAGCAACATCCTTCTCCCCCAAAACAATTCAGCACAGGCAGGCACTAAGCCCTGCTGTGGAGCTCTCCTCCTTCCCCTCACCAGTGGTTCACAAATGCAGTTCTCAAAGTACAGTCTAACCGTTTTGGTTGCAGTGTAAACAGAATAGGCAAATGAACCTGGAGAGCACGAAAGTCTGCATGTTAGGAGATGTCACAGGGTTGATTTTCTGGTCTGTTTTTCTATGATATTTTCCCTCCCTCCCTTTTCCAATATTCTTACCCTCTCTTCCAAAGCTCTTTTCCTACCCCCTAGCCCTGACTTTCTATAGGGTTCTTTCTTCCCTTCCCCCACACCACGTCCACAGGAAACACCCTACTGCACTGGTTTCAAATTGGCAACTACCTGCCAAGTCCCAGCTTATTTGCCAGCTTTATCCTAAATCCAAGCTATTTCCTTTTCCACTCCCTTCCCATAAAACTGAAAAATCTCAACACTCCTCCTGCATGGTATTCAAATGCCTGAGGTTTCATTCAGAAAATAAAATCCCAGTGTCTCCTGCAGTTTGGGGCCATAGTCCCCCCCCCCCCCCCCCCCCCCCGAGGAATGTGATTCGCCTATTCGGAGAAACCATGCAGGCTTTGATTTTATTCCATCCCATTCCCATCTCCAACATACTACAATTTTTAATAATCTATGGAGTGGAGTAGCCTAATGGTTAGTGCAGTGGTCTGAGAACTTGTGACCCACAGCAAGTCACTTAATCCTCCATGGCCCAAAATGTATTTTAAAAACCCTTAGATTCTGAGCCTACTAGACACATACCCTATGCCAACTACCTGTATAATATGTTTAAGGCAGGTGATGTAACATAGAGGAGCATAATCGAAAGGGACGCCCAAGTTTTGATGAGGATGTCCTCGCAAAACGTCCCAATGGAGTGGCGGGGAAACCCATATTATCCATACAAGATGGACGTCTATCTTTCGTTTTGATAATACGATCGGGGACGCCCAAATCTTGAAATTTAGGTCGTCCTTACAGATGGTCGACCCCTAGACTTGGTCGTTTCTGATTTTTGGCGATAATGGAAACCAAGGACACCCATCTCAGAAATGACCAAAATCAAGCCCTTTGGTCGTGGGAGAAGCCAGCATTTCTAGTGCACTGGTCCCCCTGACATGCCAGGACAACAACCGGGCACCCTAGGGGGCACTGCAGTGGACTTCATAAAATGCTCCCAGGAACATAGCTCCCTTACCTTGTGTGCTGAGCCCCCCAAACCCCTCCTAAAATCCACTACCCACAACTATACACCACTACCATAGCCCTTATGGGTGAAGGGGGGCACCTAGATGTGGGTACAGTGGGCTTCTGGTGGGTTTTAGATGGCTCGCTGTTTCCTCCACAAACAGGTAGGGAGGGGGATGGGCCTGGGTCCCCTGCCTGAAGTGCACTGCACCCACTAAAACTGCTCCAGGGACTTGCATACTGCTGTCATGGACCTGAGTATGACATCCAAGGGTGGCACAGAGGCTGTCAAAAAATATTTTTAAAGATGTTTTTTGAGGGTGAGAGGGGTTAATGACCACTGGGGGAGTAAGGGGAGGTCATCCCCGATTCTCTCCGGTGGTCATCTGGTCATTTCGGTCACCTTTTTGTGCCTTGGTCGTAAGAAAAACAGGACCAGATAAAGTCGTCCAAGTGCTCATCAGGGACGCCCTTTTTTTTTCCATTATGAGTCGAGGACGTCCATGTATTAGGCACACCCAAGTCCCGCCTTCGCTACGCCTCCGATACACCCCCTTGAACTTTGGCCATCCCTGCAACAGAAAGCAGTTGGGGATGTCCAAAATCGGCTTGCAATTATACCGACTTGGACGACCCTGTGAGAAGGACGCCCATCTTCCGATTTGTTTCGAAAGATGGGCATCCTTCTCTTTCGAAAATGAACCTGATAGACTATGACGGCAGATAAAGACCTGTATGGTCCATCGAGTCTGCCCAACAAGATAAACTCATTTTACATGGTATGTGATACTTTATATGTATACCCCAGTTTGATTTGTCCTTGTCATTCTCAAGGCAAAGTCCGTAAAAGTCTGCCCAACACTGTTCCTGTTCTAAAAGTTCTAACGTTGAAGCCCCTTAAAATTTACACTCCCTGAAAGGTCATGCCTCAAACTGGTTAGCCTGAAATGTGCCCTTGGCCTCTGTCTTTGTATGTGTGTGAGGGTGGGGGTGGGGTTAAAGAAGAATTAGACAACTCCAGAAAATAGTGTATGAGCATGACTAGGGGTCCACATTTCAGTGTGTCATAGAGAGGGAATGCAGGCCAGGCTTAGGGACTCTGGGGAAGCACAGCCCTCATTTCATTATTTCCGCTACCCCGTGAACTTTATTTATGGGGATTTATTAACTGCCTTTATGAAGAGATTCACCCAAGGCAGTGTGCAGCAGGTTACAACCATCAGTAACACTGCTCGGCTCTATATCCCATCTGCACAAAAATTATCCAACTCTTTCACCAACAGAAGTCCAGTTTATTATAACTCCCTCACTTCCCTTGAAACCCTTTATCTGCCTTGGTGGCACTTAATGTATAATTTAATCCTGACCAGTCTAAGCTGTCCCTCCCTGAAGATGATCACGAAGGGATGGGGGGGGGGGGGGCAAGAAGACAAAAGCCATGAAAACCATTTTCACTGAAAATGACCCTCATCAGAGGTCTGAGATCTTGGTAGATCTGTCAAGCCCCAGTCGTTGCAGATTTGTAAAAAAACTCTGGCACCCTGGCTGGGTTACGGGTCCCTGCTGCCTAGAACTCACAATCCTACAAGACACACTGCTAAAAAAAACAAACAACCCCCTCCCCCCCCCCCCCCAAAAAAAAAAAGATTTCTTAGCGTCTTTCCCCTCTTCAAATAATGGGAGTGACCAGAAGTACAGAATAAATACAGTTTTTTTATTAGGCTTACAGGATACATCTTTACTAGGCTGATTCCCTTCCCTGTGCCTATTCTCAAATCCCCTCTCCCTTGCTAATGAAATAGCTCTTCCTGCCTCTAAATTACCCACTCAGGACCATGGTGGATGAACCAGCTACAAACGCTTTTACAGAAATAAATAAATTAATTAACCTTTAGCTAATTGCCTCAGTAAATCCTAGAGTGAAGGCATCTGGGGGTACACACGCTCTCCTGGTTCTTGCACTGCTGCAGTTTCTTAGGATCCCCTGGGCAGGGGCGGGGGAATCAAAAGGGGAAAAAAATGGTAGTTCCTCAAAGGATAATATTTATTATACACCTCACCTTGTTGCCAGCCATTCTCACACCACTTTGTTCCTGCTTGCTCCAGTGGAACAGAAACTGCTCTCCTGAAACGGTTTGTATAAAGTGAGCGCTGCAAATTTTAACGTTTCTATTCTTTCCCTCCATTACAGAGAGACCATACCAGATATTCCCTTTCCAGCCGCTCTGATCATGATATGCATTCTTGCTGGTTACTACAGCACAGCCCCTATACCAGCCACTATAGGCTTTCATGCAGAGCGGGGGACAGAATAGAGGATTTTAGGATAGTGCTCGCTGTCACACCGGGGTGGCTGCTCCCCTTACCTGCTGTGATAGTGGGTTATCCTCCCCACCCGCTGCAGGGGTAGATGAAGCATTTTCCCATTCATGATGCCCAAGTCTTGGCTTGGCCCTCCTCAGTCTCTCAGTGTAAGGCAGGATAAATCCCAAGCACCGGGTAAAACCCAGAGATCCCTGGCAGCCATGCCAGCCCTGGGGAGATCAGTCAGAAGAAAAACCAAAGCCTCATAGGGGAAGAGACTGAAAGCCAGAAGCCTGGGCTGCTCTCCCTCCTCTTTCTTCACACAGACACACCCCCTCCCCCCTTCTCTGTCTGGCTGAGAGCCCAACACTGGAGTTAAAGTGACAGTGCTCTGCTTTCCTCCCTGCTGTCTGTGGGGAATGCAGCAAAACCTGTTGTTACCTGTGGGGAAGCTTTTGGAATCAAGGGGTTACCCATTTTCCAAGATGCTGTAGGTACAGGGGATCAAGGCATGGGCATGATAGCATGACATGAGGTCCCTTCTAGCTCTGTTTGGTATTTGCTTCCATTCCGCATCTCAAATGCAAGGACTCGAAGGCAGGGTATGAATGACAGGGGGGCGCCAACATTCCAGGGGTGCCAGAAACTGCCATGCTTACCCGTGCGCTACGCTCCACTGGCCACTGCCGCCGCACACAAAACCTACCTTGATCCTTGAAGGCCGACTACACCACCAGGGCGGGCGGCAAGGTAGGACTGTAGTACGCGGGAGGGGGATGGCAGCATCACTATGGCAGTTGGGGGGCAGGTTTTGGCACAGTATAAGTCATCACAAGGACAAAATATAAGAAAACTAATGGTCTGCATTAGGGGGGCTTATAGCCCACTTGGCTATGTTAAAACAAATGAGAGATCTGCATGAATATTATATTGACTTATGAAAACCATCTCTCCCTGAAACATGCTCAATACAGAATAATCCATTTGTACAAAAGAGATGAGGTGAAGATGTGATTCCATGTGCCCCAAGGAAAGGAGAGTTTAATTTTACTTCCAATCTTTATAACACCAGGCTTCCCAAGGCAGATTACAACAGTTAAGGTGAACCTATCAGTAAATCTGGCCATCTCTCTCCTCTTCAATCTGTTCAAAATTCTGCTGCACGACTAATATTCCGCCAAAGTCGCTATGCTCATAACAGCCCTCTCCTAAAGTCACTTCATTGGCTCCCACTTAGCCATCTAACCCCCCTTCAATCCATTCAGAACTCTGCTGCACGTCTTATCTTCCGCCTGGACCAATATGCTCATATCACCCCTCTCCTCAAGTCACGTCACTGGCTTCCGATCAGGTACCGCATCCAGTTCAAGCTTCTTCTACTAACCTACAAATGCACTCAATCTGCAGCCCCTCATTACCTCTCTACCCTTATTTCCCCTTACGCTTCTACCCGAGGAAACCTCCGCTCACAGGACAAATCCCTCCTCTCTGCACCCTTCTCCACCACCGCCAACTCCAGGCTCCGCCCTTTCTGCCTCGCCTCTCCCTATGCTTGGAATAAACTTCCTGAGCCCATACGCCAAGCCCCCTCCCTGCCCATCTTCAAATCCTTGCTCAAAGCCCACTTCTTCAATGTCGCTTTCGGCACCTAACCATTATACCCCTATTCAAGAAATCTAGACTGCCCCAAATTGATTGACTGCACATTTTTGTCCTTTAGATTGTAAGCTCCTTTGAGCAGGGACTGTCCTTCTTTGTTAAACTGTACAGCGCTGCGTAACCCTAGTAGTGCTTTAGAAATGTTAAGTAGTAGTAGTATTGTATAGAACAGGGTAGAAAAAGGAGCACAAAATATAGCCTTTATTAGTGCTGTTTCCACCAGCTACAATAATTTTTAAGCAGTTTTAGTGACATTCAATTTTATTTCATGATATTTATATCTACATATGGGAAGCTTTCAAATAAATTAAAATCCTGTTGAGTAAAAAAAAAATACTTTTGTTCTTCACCTTTTAAGGCTGAAAAAGGGTGCAGGGTGGGAGAAGGGGGGGAAGAAGAGGACAGAAAAGGAGATGCTGGCCCGGAGGAGGGGGGGAGCCAACTGATTGTTTGCAGGGGGAGCCAGAGACCCTAGCACCGGCCCTGAAGGCTCATTACAGTCAGTTTTCAGGATATCTATAATTAGTATAATTATTTATTTAGGTTTTGCTCGCACCTTTTTTCAGTAGTAGCTCAAGGTGAGTTACATTCAGGTACACTGGATATTTCTCTGTTGCAGGAGGGCTCACAATAAGTTTGTACCTGAGGCAATGGAGCAGCAGTGGGATTTGAACTGGCCACCAGCAAGACTGCTGCTCTAACCACTAGACCACTCCTCCACTAGCAACATTCTGTGTAGAATCTCGAATAGTAGCAACAGAATCTCAAATGGCACCAACATTTCACGTAGAATCTCAAATATTTATTTATTTAGATTTTGCTCACACCTTTTTCAGTAGTAGCTCAAGGTGAGTTACATTCAGGTACTCTGGATATTTCTCTGTCCCAGGAGGGCTCACAATCTAAGTTTGTACCTGAGGCAATGGAGGGTTAAGTGACTTGCCCAAGATCACAGGGAGCAGCAGTGGGATTTGAAAGGCCACCTCTGGATTGCAAGACCAGTGCTCAAACCACTAGGCCACTCCTCCACCCAGCAACATTCCATGTAGAATCTCAAATAGTAGCAACGTTCGATGTTCCACTGCACTAACCACTAGGCTACTCCTCCACTAGCAACATTCCATGTAGAATTTCAAATAGTAGCAACAGAATCTCAAATAGTAGCAACATTCCATGTATAATCTCAGATAGTAGCAACAGAATCTCAAATAATTTATTTGGATTTTGCTCACACCTTTTTCAGTAGTAGCTCAAGGTGAGTTCAATTCAGGTACTCTGGATATTTCTGTGTCCCAGGAGGGCTCACAATCTAAGTTTGTACCTGAGGCAATGGAGGGTTAAGTGACTTGCCCAAGATCACAAGGAGCAGCAGTGGGATTTGAACCGGCCACCTCTGGATTGCAAGACTGGTGCTTTAACCACTAGGCCACTCCTCCACTAGCAACATTCCATCTAGAATCTCAATTAGTAGCAACATTCCGGAATCTCAAAAAGTGGCAACTTTCCTTGTAGAATCTTCAATAGTAGCAACATTCCATATATTTATTTGGATTTTGCTCACCCTTTTTCAGTAGTAGCTCAAGGTGAGTTCCATTCAGGTACTCTGGATATTTCTCTGTCCCAGGAGGGCTCACAATCTATGCTTGTACCTGAGGCAATGGAGAGTTAAGTGACTTGCCCAAGATCACAAGGAGCAGCAGTGGGATTTGAACCGGCCACCTCTGGATTGCAAGACCAGTGCCCAGGACAGGCTTTAGGAACTTCTAGAATAGACATGCATCTGTTAAATCTATACCTCACTTAATAGAAACTACAGTAGCTTACTGTAAATCAGGGACCTAACTGGGGCAACAAGGTTGGATGTAGCCTGAAAGGGGGATGTAGAATATGTATGTGCATTGAGCAAACAAATTCATTGTTTCTTGTTTGGCCATTTTTTTTCTCCTTATTTTCAGTTTGTTTGTTTTTGTTTTTTGCTCAATTCATTTCACACATTCATTTTAAAGTTTAACTGACTGTACAATGTTTTAATTTAGGCTAATCAACTTGTGTTAAAATTCATAGGTTAACGCACATTATATTTAAGGTATGCTAATAAACCAAATACGAATTAATTCATGCACATCCCTAGCACAGAATGGACGGTGGATCTTGAAACTTGCCCTGGGTGTAAGAATATCTACAGTTACACCAATGCTCCAAATATATATATATATATATATATATATTTTTTTTTTTTTTATTTAGACCCAGCAGCTTGGTCCTGCTTCTGTGGAAACCAGGCTGGGAGCTGCCACCATGAGCCATCATTCACAACTGTTATATATACCCTCCCAGCATAATGTAAGGCCAGTCACAGCAGCAACAGACCTGGGCTAGGGGATGTGCGTCAGGCCTCCTGGAGCCCTACAATCACCAGCCACTAGCTGTTGCAATTGTGCAATGACCACAGCATCCCGGACCCTCCCCCAGACCTGAGACAAGAATGGATCCCAAGTGCCTCTACACAAAAATGCCACTGAACCTGACATGGACTTTTCAGACAAGGGTTCTAAGCCAGCTAAAGTGGTTCTGCTGTTCATCATTTTGAGAGACGCCTGGATAAAAACCTGTCAGATATAAAACTTGTCAAAATGTCTAAAAGTGACAGACTGACTCAGTCTTATGTCTCACAAGTGCTGCCTTGTTCTACCAGCAAGTTATAAGAAAGGAATCAGCAATGGTGTGTGTGCCTGAGGTGGAAATCTGTTGTGCACTGGAAGACAACAGAAAGCAGGTCACAGGCTTCTGAATCCCAGAAAGCAAAGTTTTTGTGCACACAGGGCTGGCTTAACCATTAGGTAGGCCAGGCAGTTGCTTAGGGCTGCAGCTTCTCTGAGGGTGACAAAGAACAGCCAAGGTCAAAGCAAAACAATAGTCTGACAGCCATGCAAACTCAAAGAACCATCTGTGGACACTTTCACCCACAAGAAAGCGTGGAGCAATTTTCAAATAGCTGATTTTCCTAGGTAAATGGCTTTGGAACAAAATTTAATATTTAAAAGCAAGATGTCCAGTTCTGTGTTTTTACAGGGGTGGTGGTGATGTTGAAGTAATCATGATTGCTAAATCAATTATCAAAAGTTTTTTTTAGAGGGGGAAGGAACTGAAAGATAACTGAGGGGTCCTTTTACTAAGGTGCACTGAAAAATGGCCTGCGGTAGTGTAGATGTGTGTTTTGGGCATGCGCAGAATCATTTTTCAGCGCACCTGTAAAAAAAAATACCTTTTTAAAAATGTTGCCAAAAATGGGCGTGCGGCAAAATGAAAATTGCCGTGCGTCCAATTTGTGTCTGAGACCTTACCGCCAGCCACTGACCTAGGGGTAAAGTCTCATGTGGTAACTGGGCGGTAATGGTCTATGCACATAAAATGCCGATTACTGCCTGCGTGGCGGAAAATAAAAATATTTTCTGGCGCGCGTAAAAAATGAAGTTACCACACGGGCCACTCGGTAGCCGGGCGGTAACTCAAAATTGCCACGCATTGGCTTAGTATAAGGGCCCCTGAGGGAGCAGCGCAAGGCTAAATTTTATATCCTTTCACCTTCCACCAAGTTCATGTCTGAATCTTACTGCACTTGTAAATATAGTTCTTTGGCAAAATGAAAACGAAGACCCATTTTTATACTGTATAATTAACCACTTCTAAACCGTGAGTGAAAGAAAGACACATACCTGTGATGCTACCATTAAAGCTGCTTTGCTTCTTACCAATAGAGAACATTTGTAACACAGTACAGGAGTGCCAGATGTGGCCACATCACACCAAGTCCCTCCTGGGTTCCTCCACCATTTCAGGGCTAATTCTATACACAAGCCACCTACCTTGTGTGACAGGTACGTGCATGCACATACTTTCCCTTTGAAAATTATCCCACGACAAGTGCATGCATTCTTGTAGACACCTGCTATTTAGTACAAACTTTCCAACTTTTTAGGTGCATGAGTGTGTACTTCATAAAGTACATACATACATAAGTAGAAACTGCTCCCTCGCCCCAACCCCAGGAGATCAGGTAACCAACACATACAGGTTAAACAAACATTACCTACACCAGGGCAATTTTTAAATAAGCCACTTCTGCACATACACTTGTATTGTGTGTGTGGATGTCTTTTAAAATTGCTTCTTTAGGGAATAAACCTTAAATAAGAACATAAGAAAATCCATCCTGGCTCAACCAATGGCCCACTTAACCCAGTATCCTACTTCCAACAGTGGCCAACCAAGGTCACAAGTACCTGGCAGAAACCCAAATAGTAGTAACATTCCTTGCTACCAATCTCAGAGTAAGCAGTGGCTTCCCCATGTCTATTTCAACAACAGACTATGGCCTTTTCCTCCAGGAAATTGTCCAAACCTTTTTTAAACCCAGATACGCTAACTGCTGTTACCACATCCTCCAGCAGCGAGCTCCAGCACTTAAATATTTCCTCCTATTTGTTTTAAAAGTATTTCCATGTAACTTCCTTGAGTGTCCCCTAGTCATTGTACTTTTGGCATCAGTAAAAAAATCGATTTACTTCTACTCGTTCTACACCACTCAGGATTTTGTAGACCTCAATCATATCTCCCCTCATCCCTGTCTTTTCCAAGCTGAAGAGCCCTACCTCTTTAGCCTTTCCTCATACGACAGGCATTCCATCCTCTTTTGGTTGCTCTTCTTTGAACCCTTTCTAATTCCGCTATATCTTATACGGTGACCTGAATTGAACGCAGTTCTCAAGGTGAGGTCACACCATGGAGCGATACAGAGGCATTATAATATTCTTAGCACAGAAGAGGCATCTGTGTAGAATCTTCAAAACAGGGGCGTAGCTAGGTGGGGACATGGGCCCCTGCAGATTTAGCCCTGGCCCCCCTGCTTTCACCCCCCGCCAACCCTCCCCTGCCACATTCGATGTAGGAATGTGCAGGACGTCAGGACTCACAGAAACCAGATCAGCGAACGCGCCGGACTCGGAGACCGGCGCTGAAGGGGACTTCGGCTGGCGGGGGATGGGGACCCCCACCAGCAAAAGAACCTGGTGGTGGCGGGGGAAGGTTGGCAGCGCTGGGGGGGGGTGTCAAAAGTGGCAGGGGGGACGCCGGGGGGGGGGGGGGGGGCTAAAATGTGCCCCCTCACCTCGGGCTCAGGACCTCCCTCCCGTCGAAATCTGGCTACGCCCCTGCTTCAAAAGTTGCCTATTTTATACGCATTTTTTAAAAAAGGAAATCTTGTGATGCTTTGATGTTTTGCAGCAACATACAGCCATGTGCTGACGCAGAGCTTTGGCTCGAGACGTGATAATGTCAGCTCTTCTGGGAAATTGTATATGCTGTAGTTTATTTTCAAGAACAGTGATTGCCAGATAAGTCCTTTATTTTTCAAAAAAACGTTTTGCAGAAAATAACGTTGGAGGATAAACGATCAAAGACTGTTTTAAATATGTACTTACAAAAAAATTAGGACTTATGATTATAACAAGATTAAAGCAGTGGTAAACGAAAGTACTGTGTTCAGCACTAAGTGAAACTGCTGCATTTACTGGGTATGAGTCACTGCCCCTTATATGATGGTCCCAACACACTAAAAGAAAGGATGAAAAAATATTTATAAGAATTATCTTTATTATGAGCACTTTTTAAAATATAACAGGTTGTTTTTGAATTATTACGTGACTGGAATGTACTAGAGGTTTTTGTGTTATTTTATGGTAATAAATGGAAATAAATCAAAAGTCTATTTTTATTGGACTAACTTAATACATATGTGCAATGGCGGCTCTACCATTAGGCCATCTGAGACGGGGGCCTCAGGCGGCACTATTCTGAGGCAACATCTCCCCCCTTCTGTTCCTTCCCAACCCCCTTCCTCAAACTTATCTTTTTTGTTGTTTGTTTGTTTTTAAAAGGCAGCTACGACAACGGCAGAAGCGATTCCCATAAGGTGCCCTGCTACCGGTCCCGGCCTCTTCTCTCTACTATGGCCCACCTCTGAGAAAACAGGAAGTTACTTCAGAGAGGCGGGCCGCAGTACAGAGAAGGGGATAGGACCGGAAGCAGGGCAGCCCTTACATGGTCTGTAGCCCAGCCCAGCGCATCCCAGGATGCACTGGGTGGGGCTGGGTGCCGCCATTTTGCTGTGTCGTCAACCAACAAAGGTAGGGGGACCGGGAGGGGGCTGTCCTTACGCTGGACCACCAGGGATCGCTTGGCCAATGCTGGGGGGGGGAGTTGGGGCGGGCTGGAGGTCTGCCAGACCTCCATACCCCCCCCCCGGTCGCTCGCTGGGTGGGAGGGAGGGGGTTTTGCCAGCAGCCACTAGACCACCAGGGACCAATTTCGGGAGGGGGGGGGGCTGGAGACTCACCAGATCTCCAGCCCTTCCTGAACCTGGGGGGGGGGATCATTGAGGGGACCAGAGGTCCACCGGACCTCCAGCCCCCTGTTGGCAGCCTGGCAGGTTTGCTTGGGGGGGGGGGGAACGGGGGCCTGCCAGCATGCAACTGCATGCTGGACAGGGCTCAGCATTCCTCCCCAATGATCGGCAAACCCTAACGCCAGCTCGGAGCTGGCTTAGGGTTTGCTGCGGCCAGCGACCCAATCTTTGGCGCGCTGGTCGCTGATCATTGGGGATGAATGCGCTGAGCCCTGTTTAGCATGCATTTGCATGCTACTTGCACAAAGAGCCCTCGAGCGTGTTGTTTCACACGCTCGAGGGCTCTAATCATGGGGCGGTAGCAAACGCCAGCGCTAGTATGGCGCTAACAGCCTCTAGCACCAGCGTTTGCTTTTGATCATGAGGGTGTAGAAAGGCAATTGTCTGGGTTGAAAATTCCTAGTCTAACCCACAATCCACAAGTAGCCCTGCCCAAGCTGCCGAACGGGCTATCTGAGGAGCGGGGGGGGGGAGGGCCACCGAGGGACTGAGCCAGGCCTGGGGCAGGGCTGTCACCGGGCCCGGAGCAGGATCGCCACTGCTGTCACCCCCCCCCCCCCTCGCAACAACTACAAATACATATGGCTGGCGGGGATCCCCTTGGAGGCTGGGTCTGGGGAATTTTGTGTCCCCCTCTCAGCAGCCCTGGAGGTGGGGACACCCATGCAAGCGCGCCTGCTCTGCCTCCTCTTCCCACATGATTACTGACCGCTCTCACACTGGCAGGGTTGATGATGAGTCAGCTGATGACCTCATCAACCACCTCACACTCCTCTCGGTCAAATTCGGAGCCAGAATGAGACTTGAGATGCACCAAGCCTCATTCTGGCTGCAAATTTGACCCATAGGAGACAGCAGGAAACAAAGTCACAACCCGCGACTGTTTAAAAATGCCCCCGGGCAACTTATAAAAGCTGCCCAATTCCGGGGGCAACCCTGGCAATTGTTGCATGCAACTGCCGATATAGAATTCACGCTCAGTGCGCATCATTCCACTGCCCGACTTTAAGTGAGCTAAAGAGAATTAACCCCTGAGCATGTTCTTTAGTAGGGTTGTGTCTCTTTTCCTGGAACTAAAGATCATGTAATGAATGAGCTTTAGTGATCACCCAGAGCCCTTCTCTCTTTTTAAACATGTGCTATCTCCAGGCTTTGCATGTATCTGTGTGATAAGAACATGGGGCTGTGATAAGCATCAGCCCTCCAGCTTCTCAGATTTTCTTTGATTTTTCACAGTAGCACAAGTAGGAGTTTTCAAAATATTTTTTTATATCTCCCAGAAATGAAATAGAAATAAGAAATTTGTAATCTTAACATCATTTAATTTGGAATATATTTTGAAAATATATTCCTCAGGTCACTTCACTGGCTTCCAATCAGGAGGAGTGGCCTAGTGGCCTAGTGGTTAGGGAGGTGGACTTTAGTCCTGAGGAACTGAGTTCGATTCCCGGCACAGGCAGCTCCTTGTGACTCTAGGCAAGTCACTTAACCCTCCATTGCCTGTCGCATTGAGCCTGCCATGAGTGGGAAAAGCGCGGGGTACAAATGTAACAAAAAAAAAAAAAATACCGCATTCAGTTCAAGCTCCTCCTTCTTACCTACAAATGCACTCAGTCTGCTGCCCCTCGCTACCTCTCTACCCTCATCTCCCCTTACGTTCCCGCCCGAAACCTCCACTCACAAGACAAATCCCTCCTCTCAGTGCCCTTCTCCACCACCGCCAACTCCAGGCTCCGCTCATTCTGCCTCGCCTCACCCTATGCTTGGAACAACCTTCCTGAGCCCTTACGCCAAGCCCCCTCCCTACCCATATTCAAGTCTTTGCTGAAAGCCCACCTCTTCAGTGCTGCTTTCGGCACCTAACTCTTACCTTTCAGGAAATCCAGACTGCCCAATTTGACGGCCCCTATCGGACTGACTATTCATGTGTCCTTTAGATTGTAAGCTCTTTGAACAGGGATTGTCTTTCTATGTTAAATTGTACAGCGCTGCGTAACCCTAGCAGCGCTTTAGAAATGTCAAGTAGTAGTAGTAGTGAAAAGGTGATAATTCCTACACATTCATCCTTCTGCCAAGGCTACCAAATTACATAAAGCATTATTGACAGCCGGGATGGTGGTTCTTTGTAATGTGGTCACCTGCCCAGTGGGAAGTGAGCTGAATACACCAACTAATTTCCCAGAAAGACAAAAGAAAAAAAAAACCCCAAACAGCTGGGAATCAGTCATAGCTCAACCAATCCATTGAATTTAGTAGAAAGAGAGCCAGCAGCCTACCACAAGACTCTCCACACCCCTGTGCCAAACCAAACAGCTATCTATCGCCCAACATTAAGACCAAGTGTGGTGGTTGCCATGCAACAGATAACTGTGGTACAGGACAACTGCACAGGAAGATATCCAAGCCCGTTCACAGTGAACTGCTACTGCCAGGCTGGCAGGCAGGGCAAACATTTTAACAGCTGCAAGGACACCTGCCCAACTTCATCTCCTGCTGTGTGCCCTCTCCAGAAGTCTCATAAATCAGCTCCAACTGGAGGAAGGAACAACCTCTAGGAAGACTATTGGGGGTGGAGAAGAAGGCAGTGAAAATAATATTCTTTTTTTCTACCTTTGTTGTCTGGTCATTTTATTTTTCCTATTGTGTTTGTCCCCGTCTCTGGTTTCTGCTTTCCTTTTTTTTATCTTAACTGTTTTTCCCAGAGTCTCCTTGTCCCATTTGGCACTTCTTTTCTCTTCATGTCTACCATCTATCTTCTCTCTGCGACCCTATCTATCTGACCCAGCATCACCCCTGTCTTCCCGCCATGTTAAGCATCTCCCATCTCTATGTCCCTATTCTTGCCCTGTCCAACATAACTCTTCTGTGTCCCTATGCCCTCCGCCATATGCCAGCATCTCTCCCTCTCTCTTCCCTCCCTCTGCCTCCTCCCAGAGGTCCAGCAAGTGTTCCTCTCTCTTTCCTCTGTCTCCCCTTTGCAGGACCAGCACCTCTCTCCTTTCTTGTCCTACAGCCCCCAAGTCTAGCACCTCTATCCCTCTCTGTGTCCCCTCTCTTCCTCACCCCCCTCACTGGATCTCTCTGTTCCCTGGTCTCCCTGTCCTGTATCTCTCTTCCTCCTCCCCCCCCCCCACCGATGCTACACCTGTCTCCCTCCTTGCCCCCCCCCCAAGATGCAGCACCTGTCTCCCTCATTGGCCCCCTTCACCATGCAGCACCTGTCTCCCTCATTACCCCTCCCCCTATGATGTCGCACGTCTCTCCCTCTTACCTATACCTCTCTTCTCTTCTTGCTATGATTAATCTTTTTCTGCAGTGCCGGCACCATCAGCAATGGCAGGCTGCTTCAGCTAATCCTTGGGGCGCTCCTTCAGCCACATCCCACCCTCAAGGAAACAGGAAGATGCTTCAGAAGGGGCGGGACACGGCTGAAGGAAGGCCCCTGGGATTGGCTGAAGCAGCCTGCTGTTGCTGACAGTGTTGGCACTGCACAAAAAGATTAATCGTGGCAAGAAAAGATGGGTACCAGATTTGGGCAGCAGAGAAGAACAAAGAGGGAGAGACTTGCTGCATCTGAAGGGGTGGTGGGGAGAGATGCTTGACCCACAGGAGAGAAGGGAAGGACGCCAATGCATGAGATCAAGCCCCTTAACTGCGTGAGCTGGAGAAGGGGCCTGATTGCATGTGTCACACACCAAATGCATTTGACTTGGAATGTCTGACTGTGTCCTTGAATAAGTCACTTTCACTTCTTGGGGTTCAAAGCCTCATCTGTAAGTTTTAAATGCTGCTGTTAATTTTAAAGATCCAGAGACGGTTATAGGCTCTAAGCTTTGGGCTATGCGTCTTTCTGTAACCCCTAGATAACTTGCAAGAATTCAGGGTTCAGTCCTTGTAATCAATGGTTTTAAGGTGTGGCTGACTCTAAGCAGAGACAGAGTTCTAGGGATGTCATGGAGAATTATTTCCTAGTACTCAGAAGTAGCTTGGGGAACCTGGCCTTTTCAGATCCATAGTTCCTGCAAAGGTTTCTTGCATTCTACCATGGTCTAGAGCACCTGCATTTAGAATTTTTAAGTAACATGATAAACTGGTGCACTGGAATCTCAATAGGACTGTACCTTCCAGA
Organism: Microcaecilia unicolor; assembly: GCF_901765095.1. Taxonomy (NCBI): domain Eukaryota; kingdom Metazoa; phylum Chordata; class Amphibia; order Gymnophiona; family Siphonopidae; genus Microcaecilia; species Microcaecilia unicolor. The sequence continues at coordinate 23,747,203 of NC_044042.1, forward strand.
TCCAAACTAGGCGGTGTCACTTTCTTGAAAGGGCCATATATGTAGAAATTCCTATATAATAATTCTCACCACCAACGTTCTAATGTGTCTGCCTGTGTCCGTGGCTCCTTCAGCGTTGCTAAGCTAGGCTCCGTAGCCAGGCTGACGTCACTCACAGCTAGCTGTTGGCTCTGCAGCCGCTCCTCTCGCCTCTCACGTCACTGCCCCTTTCTCTGAGTCGCTGAACGCCCACCCTCACAGCTGATCCAACCCTCCCTCCGTCCTCCCCAACCACAAACTGGCATGCGCAGATTTAACAGGAAAGAAACACAGCAACTGAAACCGAAAAGGCTCGAGACTCCGTGACTCCTTCCCTTCCTCCCTCCCTCCCGTCCACTGCCAGCCCCCCTCCTTCCGAATTTTAGAAGTCTCACTTACCCAGTCGGGGTTACGGCGGACGGCGGCAGCAGTGGTAAACGGCCTGCAGGCTCGGCCCGTCTGTCTCTCTCAGCTTTGGTCCTGCCCTTGCGGAAACAGGAAATGAGGGCGGGGCCAGAGCTGAGAGAGACAGACTGGCCGAGCCTGCAGGCCGTTTACCGCTGCTGCTGCTGCTGCGGTCCGCCGTAACCCCGACTGGGTAAGTGAGACTTCTAAAATTTGGAAGGAGGGGGGCTGGCACTGGACGGGAGGGAGGGAGGAAGGGAGGGACGATGACCCTGGAACTGTGAGTGACGGGGGATCCTGGAACTGGCACGGAGGGAGGAATGGAGGGAGGGAGGGGGGATCCTGGAACTGGGAGGGAGACCCTGAAACTCGGGGAACTGGGTGGGAGGGAGACAGAGAGAGACCCTGAAACTCGGAGGGAGGGAGAGAGAGACCCTGAAACTCGGAGGGAGGGGGGACCCTGAAACTCGGAGGGAGGGAGACCCTGAAACTCGGAGGGAGGGAGACCCTGAGAGGGAGGGAGACCCTGAAACTCAGAGGGAGGGAGGGGAGGGGGGAGACCCTGAAACTCGGAGGGAGGGAGACCCTGAAACTCAGAGGGAGGGGGGACGACCCTGGAACTGGGAGGGAGGGGGGGACCCTGGCACACAATCTAATTCTCACGCACACACTCGCACCCAGTCTCAATCTCTCTCTATCACACACACACACTCGCACATTCACTCTCTCTCTCACACAGTCACTCTCACACACACTCTCTCAAACATACACACTCCGAGGAAAACCTTGCTAGCGCCCGTTTCATTACATACAGAAATGGGCCTTTTTTACTAGTTGATCTATATTTCCACATGCCTATGTGCTATACAACATATCACATAGACTTGCATTGGAGACTAGCCCATGGTCACAGTGATTGAGAAGGAACAGAGGTTTAAGACCCTCAGTGGGTGCCAGTTCCTGCTAGAAAAATCTTTAAAGCCTTTGAGACACACAAAGGGAGGAAAGCAGGAGAGAGAAAATACAATTTTAATATATCCCCCTGTTCAAATTTAAAGAAAAATTAGTGGCAGGATAATCTGTGCATGCAACCAAAGTAATACACTTAAATACCTCTGAGCAGAACCCTAACAGATAGGAAGCGAACACAGTAATTTATTCAGTCATATAAAGGTCTTTCTTACTCTAAAGAGTAGCAGAAAGCTTTTGAAGCAGTGGCGTAGCCAAGGGTGGGCTTGTTTGGGTTCAGGCCCACCCAGTAGCAGCATACCTATGATGTGGCTGGCAGGGATCCCCAAGCCCCACCAGCTGAAAACTCCCAACAAGTGTCCCTCCTGCATACCTTGTAAGTAGCAGATCTTCGCCTGCAGTGAGCAGTGACATACATACTGCTCACACCGGCCCCACAGCCTTCCCTCTGATGTATTTCTGCCTAGGCGGAAACAGGAAGCTGCATCAGAGGGAATGGTGTGGGGCCAATATGAGCGGTGTGTATTAGTTGCTGCTCACTGCTGGTGAAAATCTGATATTTAAAAGGTGTGCGGGAGAGGAGGGATGTTTGAGAGACCATATGGCATGCAGGCGAGAGAAGGAGAGACCAAATCACCTGTGGGACGAGGTGAGGTTCTTCTGCCCACCCATCTTGGACCCAGGCCCACCCAAAATTGGGTGTCTGGCTACGCCCCTGTTTCGAAGGCAAACTAAAAGCACAACCGCTCTGCCCAACTTGAAGAGAAAAAAGGATAAGTACAAAGCTTATGATTTCAAATATCATCTTTTACCCTGTCACTTTACTGAGCCCGGGATCAGGCCAGTTCTGGAAGGGCAGCACAAACAGCGCTAACCACAGACATGCTGATTTTGATTGGCTCATATTAGCATAAATGACAGACACATGAATCCCACAAACCAATCAGGCACCATCCTATGCAGTGACACCTGTGAGGTAGATAAAGACATGGATGGTCCCAAGGACTCAGGACACATTTAGGGGGGGGGGGAGAGAGAGAGTTTTAAAAGGCTTTTTTGTACATATGTTCTAGTATATGTGCATAAAATGTCTTTTGGACCGACCGTTCACTTGTCTATTAGATTGTAAGCTCTTTGAGCAGGGACTGTCTCTCTTTGTTAAATTGTACAGCGCTGCGTAACCCTAGTAGCGCTCTAGAAACGTTAAGTAGTAGTAGTAGTAGTAGTATTACATTTCTCTGGCGTAAAATTATATTCTGATCTCCTTAGTAGTATGCGCAGTGTCTTGTGTCTATTCTTCATCTTATGGACCTAAAATGTGTTTAATGCTCCTCTCACTTGTTAGGATGTTCACTGCTACAGTTACTTCCTGGTGTACTGTGTGAGCAATGCATTATGTGTAATGTAGTCTAGCATGTGACTGTAGCCACTCTTGCTTAGAGTGTAATCTTTCCTCCTAGTGGCCATCCCTCTATACAGACCTCCTCCTCCCTCTCAGCCAAGCCTGAGTCTTTCTTCTTTCAGTCACTGGAGGAGTGGCCTATTGGTTAGAGCACCAGTCTTGCAATCCAGAGGTGGTGGGTTCAAATCCCACTGCTGCTCCTTGTGATCTTGGGCAAGTCACTTAACCCTCCATTATCTCAGGTACAAACTTAGATTGTGAGCCCTCCTGGGACAGAGAAATATCCAGAGTACCTGAATGTAACTCACCTTGAGCTACTACTGAAAAAGGTGTGAGCTAAATGGAAATAAAATAAAAATGATCTTTACAGCCTATACTCTGATGGGTCAGCAAGGGTGCAACTTCTCCCTCCAAATCAAAGGCCGCCCTCTGTGACCAAGAGGGGCCCTTCCCTGTCACATAGCCTTAAGCTTGGTCCCTCTGTGCTAACCCTCTGGATGACACAGAGTATGGTACAAAGTATCAAGAGATGTTCAAGTTAAAAGAGTAGAACAATATGAAGAGATGTGAGGGAGAGGAATTGGAGTGTAGGTAGTGCTGATGGTGAGGAATTAAGTTCAAGAATTAAGTAGGGTTGTTTGGGTAAGCTTGTTTGAAGAGGTACGTTTTCAGCAGCTTTCGGAAGGGTAGGTGTTCATTGGTTGTTCTGATGTGACGGGGTATTGCGTTCCAGAGTTGGCTGCCTATAACAGAGAAGTTGGACGCATAGTAGGTTTTGTATTTGAGGAAGATGAAGATTGAGATATGTTCGAGAAGATTTGGACCCGTTCCTGGCTGGAAGATCAATCAAGTTGGTCATGTAGCTTGGAGATTCGCCATGGAGGATCTTGTGGATCATTGTGTGGGCTTTGAAGTTTATGCGTTCCTTGATAGGGAGCCAGTGAAGTTTTTCACGAAGTGGTGTTGCACTTTCAAATCGTGATTTGCCAAAAATGAGTCTGGCTGCTGTGTTTTGGGCGGTTATGACCAGTTATGCTGTATTTTCCTCTATTGTTAGGGTCTTTTTCCTAGTAATCTGCTTTGAATCCCATTGCGGAATTTAACGGAATATAAGATTGAAATAGAATAGACATGAGTTGATTTATGTGAAACTTTGTTTGTGTAACCTCTGTGATACTTTGTAACACAACTTGTAAGCCGCACTGAACTTGCTATTGAGCGGGAAAGAGCGGGGTATAAATGCTATTAAATAAATAAATAAAATTAACAAATGGATACTGAATTTGAAAACAAGTTTTCAAAATGTTCCGAAAAAGTAAGTAGGATAGAAGTTCCATATACTTGCTCCCTGAAAAGAAACGGACTATTCTATCTGCTTTTTTTTTTTTAAAGCTCCTTTAAAGGAGAGAAAACCAAGCTTCAGTTTGTGATTTTCACGTGCAGTATGTAGGTTGGAAGGAATAACTAAAATTCTAATAACACCGTCGGAATTCAAGCCATGTAATGACTTGTAAATCAAACATGCAATTTTAAAGGCAATGGGCGAGTCAACTGATAACCAGTTCAAAGAAGGTAAAAGTGGAGTGGCTCTTTCAAACCTGCCTTTACCAAAAATGAGTCTGGCCTCAGTGTTCTGCAATAATTGAAGCTTTATCCGCAATCCTGAAGACAATGAACAATATAAAGAATTACAGTAATTTAATTGTGGAAGTAATATAGCCTGAGCTATAATCCTAAAGCTCTCATTATTCAGTCATTTGTCTAATTGTCCATATCCACTGATCAATGACAGTGAATATCCAATTGACAGGCTCTTGCCTGAGGGCAACAAGACTTCTGATTCAGCTTCTACATACTATACTTTACGTCATTTGCTCATATTTGTCTTACAATAAACAGTTGAAATTAAGAAAACAGAGTCTTCCTTGGATTTAAGGTTAGCTCTGGTGTTTTGGTTTAAATCTCTTTCAATGTTGAAGCATGTGCATGCTTTAAGAAGACCAAATCAAAGTATGCATGAGACAAGAATGCACATTCGTTTACTCAATGCAAGTAGGTCTTTATAAAATAGACATCTAATTGCCCTTCATCTGTTCAAAAGCTTTAAAAGCTGCAAGATTTATGACTCAAGGCAAGTGTTGCTTATCACTTGCCATCATGGTCTTCTGAAAGTTTACACCAAAGTCCCCAAACTGCAACTTATGTAGCTCGGTTTAGCAGCCCGTCATGCTCTTCCCAGTCCATGGCAAACCAGGCTGCAGTGGATTGGCCACTGTTGGAGAAAGGAGACTGGGCTCAATGGACCTTTGGTCTGACCCAGTATGGTGAATCTTATGGTCTTACTTTGTTTTTCTCATGAGCAGCAGCAAGTACCAAGACCAGTGGGGTTCCCATCTTCCACCAGCCAAAGATAATGGGCGTGAATACAAAGTCATCTAACTCTTAGAAGGAACCTCCCCTCTCCTGCCCAGCAGGCCTTTCAGTGATTTAAAATGTCCCATGTGGCCATTCTCTTGAGAAGCTGAGGGATCTCTGATTTGCAAAATGCATGGTTAGTACCCTTTCGTTTCAAAATGTGAACAAGAGTTTTTATCAGGGCTTTTTTGAGGGGGTACCGAGTACCGGCACCTTTTCCACTGTCTGCTAAAATTGACCCATGGACCCCAAGTTTTAATGAAAGAGCTCAGGCTCTCTACACACCAATTCTGCCTTGTCATAGATTCTGTGACTGGTTGCAGGGGGCCTGGCTATTGTGGGATGGGTCTCTCAGTGATCACCCCACCCCTGAAGGGTGGCCTAGCATTTGAGTACCGGCACCTTTTTTGCTAGAAAAAAATGCACTGTTTTTTTATCAACAGCAATAAGCTAAGATAACTGGATTGTGAATGTCTACAAAAACATACATAAATGGACAGTACCGAGAGCTAAAGCTGGGAGGATTGGTGCTGATGCCACTTCAAGGTTTGTGCTTATTAAACCCTCTCTGTAACCTCTGGAACGAGGGGGCAAAGGATAAAGGTGAAAGGGGATAGGAACAGAAATAACCTGAGGAAACAAGTCTTCACAGAAAGGGTGGTGAATTCACGGAACAGCCTCCCGGTGGAAGTGCTGGAGATGAAAACAGTATCTGAATTCAAGAGAGCTTGGGACAAGTACATAGGACCTCTAAATATTTGGCATGGATGGGCAGACCGGATAGGCCATATGGTCTTTATCTGCCTATATTTTTTTCTCCGTTTCAAAACCCCTTTTTAGGTCTGTAACCAGAAGTGACATGAGGATCTATATTGTCTCAAAGGCTCATAAGTACATAAGTATTGCCATACTGGGAAAGACCAAAGGTCCATCGAGCCCAGCATCCTGTTTCCAACAGTGGCCAATCCAAGTCACAAATACCCGGCAAGATCCCAAAAATGTACAAAACATTTTATACTGCTTATCCCAGAAATAGTGGATTTTCCCCGTCCATTTAATAACAATCTATGGACTTTTCCTTTAGGAAGCCGTCCAAACCTTTTTAAAACTCTGCTAAGCTAACCGCCTTCACCAGATTCTTTGGCAACGAATTCCAGAGTTTAATTACACGTTGAGTGAAGAAACATTTTCTCCGATTCGTTTTAAATTTACTACACTGTAGCTTCATCCCATGCCCCCTAGTCCTAGTATTTTTGGAAAGCGTGAACAGACGCTTCACATCTACCTGTTCAACTCCACTCATTATTTTATAGACCTCTATTATATCTCCCCTCAGCCGCCTTTTCTCCAAGCTGAAGAGCCCTAGCCGCTTTAGCCTTTCCTCATAGGGAAGTCGTCCCTTCTCCCTTTATCATTTTCGTCGCCCTTCTCTGCACCTTTTCTAATTCCACTACTGTATATCCTTTTTGAGATGCGGCGACCAGAATTGAACACAATATTTGAGGTGCAGTCGCACCATGGAGCGATACAAAGGCATTATAGCATCCTCATTTTTGTTTTCCATTCCTTTCCTAATAATACCTAACATTCTATTTGCTTTCTTAGCTGCAGCAGCACACTGAGCAGAAGATTTCAACGAATCATCAACAATGACACCTAGATCCCTTTCTTGGTCCGTGACTCCTAACATGGAACCTTGCATGACATAGCTATAATTCAGGTTCCTCTTTCCCATATGCATCACTTTGCACTTGCTCACATTAAACGTCATCTGCCATTTAGATGCCCAGACTCCCAGCCTCGTAAGGTCCTCTTGTAATTTTTCACAATCCTCCCGTGATTTAACGACTTTGAATACCTTTGTGTCATCAGCAAATTTAATTACCTCACTAGTTACTCCCATCTCTAGGTCATTCATAAATATGTTAAAAAGCAGCAGTCCCAGCACAGAGCCCTGGGGAACCCCACTAACTACCCTTCTCCATTGAGAATACTGACCATTTAACCCTTCTCTCTGTTTTCTATCTTTTAATCAGTTTTTAATCCACAACAGAACACTACCTCCTATCCCATGACTCTCCAATTTCCTCTGGAGTCTTTCATGAGGTACTTTGTCAAACGCCTTCTGAAAATCCAGATACACAATGTCAACCGGTTCCCCTTTACCCACATGTTTGTTCACCCCTTCAAAGAAATGTAGTAGATTGGTGAGGCAAGATTTTCCTTCACAAAATCCATCATGAATCTCTCTTTGTTGACCATCTCAAAGGTCTCACAGCCTACAAAGTAATCAGAGGGATAGTACTCCTGCTGTCACCAACTCTGTGCTTTGGTGGTGAATAGTCACAGGCAGAACTACTCAAGCCCTGGCCTGGCCTCAGCTTGTAGTCAGTGCTGATTTTCTGCCAAGTTACCAGTTTGACATCTTTTTTTCAACATACTTCTTTCTCCCCACTGCAACTGGAGTGAAATGCGGATCACCTCTTCCCTGACCTGCTACCCCTAAACTGATACCTTGTGTTGTTTTGTTTAAGATTTGCTAGTGGTAGGAGAGCAGATTAACAAGGACTGAAAAAGGGGCACTGAATAGGAGGCTCCTCATCTGTGGTTAGTACATTTGTTTAGTCAAGAAAAAGCAAAGGGTAGGACCGGAGAAAGAGGAGGAGTGGATGTAAACCCTCTGTGTACAGGTCAAACAGCAGGCATATTCCATATTCCACAATTAGCTGCTTTGTCCAGGAACCAGATTTGAAAACTGGTCTCTCCTGCCCATTGTTTGTAGCAGACCAAATCAAATGTAAACCCTCCCTCTTCCCCCCCGGGCAGCAGTAGAGGTGTGTACAGGAGATGAAAAATCCGTTTGGGCCTTCAGGCAGGGTGGAGATGTTTCTCATTCTCCATCTCTAGCCTGTTTTACTGCCGCTAATCCCACTGCCTGAACTGCTCCAGGCTCTTCCCGGATCATGCAAAGTTTTTATCATTTTATGGTTATACATGAACAAGCAGTACCCAGACTGAGTCAGAGCTGCTAAGTCACCCATAGGGCATATCTATAAAGGGGATGCTTACAGGTAGGTACTCCAAGGCAATATAGTAACATAGTAAATGACAGCAGATAAAGGACCTGAACGGTCCATCCAGTCTGCCCAACAACATAAACTCAATTCACATGGTATGCAATACTTTATATGTATACCCGGATTTGATTTGTCCCTGCCTTTCTCAGGGCACAGACCATAGAAGTCTGCCCAGCATTGTTCTTGTACTAAGTTCTGGAGCTACAAGCCCCTTAAAATTTACACTCCAGCCCATCCCTATCTATTCAGTCACGATCAGGGCGTAGACCGTAGAAGTCTGCCCAGCTCCCATTTTGTTTCCCAATTACCGGCATCACCACCCAATCTCCGCTAAGATTCTGTGAATCCATTCCTTCTAAACAGGATTCCTTTGTGTTTATCCCACGCATGTTTGAATTCCATTACCGTTTTCATCTCCACCATCTCCCGCGGGAGGGCATTTCACATATCCACCACCCTATGTGGGGAGCACTCATTCTACAATGGCATCCGGACACACCCACTTACACCAGGTCTATGACAGGCACAAATGGTTGTGTCTGCGCTACTTACAGCATTCTACAGGTTGCGTGCGTGACTGGGAGATATGCATGTGTCCTTCTCATGCTCCGCCCCTCAGCCACGCCTACCCTTATTAAAATAGTGCTTAGGATACTTGCATGTGTAATTGGCATTTTTGCTGCATTAATGTGCTTAAGGTATGTATTAACTGCATTGGTAGACCTGCCCCGCCAGTTTTAGAAGGTGGCTGGGAAAGGGGAGTTGTGCTTATTTTTTTCTAGTTTGCTTCCCAGTGTACTGTGGAATTTGTAGGCTGGCTGCTTCAATTTCACATCGATTCCACAAAGGGTCTCCCAGGGACCAGGTCACTTGGCAGCAGTGAAAGGAGGACTATGGACTAGCAGTATTAGGCTAGTGTTGTAAGGATAGAAGGTCATTCCTCAGCAGCCAGAAAGCTACTGAGTCCTCACACCAAAGAACTGACCATCTACCAGAAATGAGGGAAGTTAATGGGATGATGCAGGAAGCACTGGGGGCAGCAGAGGACAAAGTATGAAGCAATAGCAGTGAACAAATGCCCATTTCTCATGTGTCCCCAGAAACACTGGGGGAAAGTTAATGAAAATGTGCATATGGAAGAGACAGAAGTCGTGTCTCATCCTCTCTTCTCTTCGCACTGTTCTTTCACTTCTTTTTTCCCATTTTCCATTTGCTCTCTGGCCCCTCCTCTCCCCCCCCAACATATGTACAGCTGTTCTCTTCTTTTACAAGAAATTTCCTTCTAAAAAATTATATATATTAAAAACGTCTTCCACTCAGAATCCCCCCTTTACCCCACCCACAAAACATTCAAGTTCCATTTTAGTAAAAGCAAGGTCTAAGTTCTCCCACTGCCAGGACTGAGCCACAGCCTCAGTGGGGCTGTGCCATGCCTGCACAGGCTGAAAACCTGTTCAGACATCAACCTGGTGCTAGCCAGAACCTCTGAAGTCAGCTGGAACAGCTCCTCTCTCAAAAGCACTTATACAAGATTAGGACTGGAGTGAGAGAGGGCAGTTTGAAGGTAAGGCATGAAATGACGCTATCCTCTCTTTGCCAGCAATGATCACTTTCCCAGTGCCTTGCTGCCAATGGCTCTCTCTCCCCTCTGTCCTATGTGGCACGTCTGTCCACTATATACAGCGTAAAAAGAGTGGGAAGTGGACCAATGACTCCAGGGAAATGGGATATAAGATTTCCAAGTACCACTTTATTCAATGACTCGACACAGAAACTGTGTTTCAGCCACAGGCCTGCCTCAGGAGTCCTGGATGATCTTTATGGTTCCAAAAGAAGATCTTGGAATTGGGTGGTCTTAGCTGATCTCAGTCGTTCCAAAAATGGATCTTGAGGTTGAGTGGTCTGGGCTGAGAACCCGCTGGCTTTCCCAGGGCTCGATGGGCTCTTTCCAGAGTAATGGAGTCCACACCTTCCCCCTCCTCCCAGCAATTGTTCACAGAGACGGTGGATAATAGTAGAGATATCCTCTGAATCTCCCGATTCAGGGACGCCACGAAATCTTAGGTTCTTCTTCCTACGTCCCTGATTTTCCAGATCATCCAGTTTGTACTGTAAATCATCCAATTGTTCTTAGTGGATTACCTTGTCCACTATATACTGAATCACCACCAGCTTCCAGGGGGCAGCACTGCCACTGACTTATTTTTCAGTAAGGAACATGAGGACTATAAGTTCAGTACCTGGCCCTGGGTCTTGCTTCCCAGGCAGACTTGGGGTGCCAGGGAGGCAGTTAGCCCCTGGAAGAGAGAGCCAGCTATTGCACTGCCGTGACACCTACTGGTTAGCTCAGGGAGCTGTAATGGGATTTGTACTCAGCCCTGCTGCTCTATTAGGCTACTCCTCCACTCTTTACACAAATTAAAGCTCCATCCTTATTATCTAACTCCCCTCTGGTTCTTCTCAGTCTCTATCTGTCACTTCCCAGTTCTTCCAACAGCTGCATACTTTTTCACTAACTCTGTGATCTCCCATCTTGGCAAATCACTGTTTTCGAGTCCAAGGGCCACTGCCAGGCTCTTGGGTGCTCTATGTGAACCTTCAGCCTTGCACTCTGCTGCCCTTCGACCGCTTCACCATCTCCAAGTAGCCTTCTTCTGTGTCACTTGTGAAAGACACCAGGATCCCTCTCTGTCACTTTGCACTAAACTGTTTCATTAAAACGAGCGTGCATGGTGCTGAAAACAGGACAGGGTGCCAGGCAATGTGAGACCAGCGCGGGACAAATGATTTAGCTGGCAGGGGTTGGGGACCCCCGCCAGCCAAGGTACCTTCCAGTGGCGGTTGGGGGCGGTTGGGGGCGGCAGAAGTGGCGGTGATAGGGTGGCAGCAGGGAGGCAGGCTAAAATGTGCCCCCCACCTTGGGCTCTGGCCCCCCTCACATCAAGGTCTATGCCCCTACCCCCCACTACGTGTACACACAGTTTATCCATACTCTGAAACTAATTTCAGAGTCCAGGCTGCTGTACTCTGTTCTTGCTGCAGTGTTTTCCACGAGAGCTGATCCCAGAGGACAGACCCCACCAAGAAGCTGCTGAGCTCATCTATGTGTTTGTCATGGAAAAAATTAACAAGAAACTAGTAATCCTGTTAGCCAACCAGAAGCCACAGCAGGGCCCGGAGCTGGGCAGCCTTATCTCAATCAGAACTAGAAAGTCTGCTATTGCTTCAGTGGTCTCCAACATGCGCCCCCCCCCCCCCCCCCCACAAGTCCATTTTTGCAGCCCTCATATCCAGCGACCCCCACTCCTATTGCGGGTAGAAAAGAGGCTCAACGAAGCTCCGCTGGGTCACGTGTGTCTCCATGGTGACAATGAAGTGCATGTGCACTCACAAATGCCAGTTGACTCGCCTCTCCCTGCGCATGCATGCGCTTACGCATCAATGTGATCACGCGGGCACACAGGAGCCAGCGGAGCTTTGCAGGTTCTTCTCTCTACCCGCAGTAGTGGCAAAACCTCCTGACAGGACACCACTGCTCCAGCTCAGCCCCAATTTGAAAGGTTTGCCCACATAATTCACTTTTGAAAAGAGATGATCAAACATTGCTTTCTTGTCCTCGACTATTATATTGGATTTTTCCACCCATAATGCAAGATGTTACATTTCTAAGACCCTTCCTGGTACATTCTTTTTATTTTATTTCCAGAGAGTTCTTAAGGATAAACATAACTTTGTTCCTTTGGGATGGGAAGATTCATAGTAACACAGAAACAGTCTCATTTATGCTTTTTGTAACTGTTAACAAGCCAACTGTTAACTGGATTCAACAGCTCCTATCAACAACAGCACGGCCACGGAGGCCGAAGATCAACTTTAAACACCTCGGGGCGGCTGGCGGGGGTTTGGGGTCCCCCGCCAGCTGAAGAAATAGTTTTTAAGGCAGCGGCAGGTGGAAGCGGACCTCGGCTGGCGGGGGTTGGGGCCCCCCACCAGCAAAAGTAAGCAACGGCGGCGGTAGGGGGGTCCAGGGCAAAATCTGCAGGGGCCCCGCAGATACGCCCCTGTGACCGGTACAATTATTGTTGTACAGAGATAGTTAAGGGAAGAAGTAGAGAGTAGAAGGGAGGTATTTATTAAGTATAGTGAACGGTAGGTTTTCAGCAGTGGATTAGTAAGGTTCTAGGTTTTCATCGTATGCTTTGTTGAAGAGATATGTCTTGAGGGATTTACGAAAGATAGTTGTTTCGTTCATTCCCCCCCCCCCCCCCCCCCAGAAAAAGCTTGGAATCTGAGAGGGTAATTTGATGAAGGTGCACTTAGTACAAGTGCAATTTCAGACGACTATTTTAAACCAGTTTTATAAAGACACTAGTAAAAAAGGCCCGTTTCTGGATCGAATGAAACGGGCGCTAGCAAGGTTTTCCTGGGAGTGTGTATGTTTGAGAGAGAGAGAGCCAGATTGAATGTGCGGGTGTGTGACAGAGTGAGACTGTCTGTGTGACAGAGTGAGACTGTCTGTGTGACAGTGTGTGTGTGAGAATGAGAGTGTGTGACAGGGCCCCCTCCCCTGTTCCTAATGCCCCTCACCCCGTTCCCTCCCCTCCTTTTCCTCCTCCTTCCCACACTATGGGTTCCTTAAGGCTTTCAAAAGTCTATGTACCCCCGTGGCCTTAACGCCCAGTATCCGGATACCCCACCGCTTTCCTCCTCACCCCTCCCCCAAGATGTAATACTTTCACGTCCTTCATTTTTTTAAAAAAGTGTCCTATCTACCCTGTGTACAAATGCCCGGCATTCAGATTGTGTTCCTCTCGTAAATTTTCATTTCTTTCATTCATTCAGAACTTGCCCCCCCCCCCCCCCCCCGAACACTTTTGGTTCCTTCAGTCTTTTAAAACTCTCCTATGTACCCTGTGTGCTAATGGCCAGCATTGAGATTGTTTTCCTGTCCCAAATTTGCATGTCTTTCAGTCATTCACAACTCCCCCCCTCCTTCTCCAGTTTAACACTTTCCTTTCCTTCAGTCTTTTAAAACTTTTGTTTTGTTACCTTTAGATTGTAAGCTCTCTTGAGCAGGGACTGTCCTTCCCCAGTTTAAACTTGTACAGCGCTGCGTAACCCTAGTAGCGCTTTAGAAATGCTAAGTAGTAGTAGTAGTAGTAGTATCTATCCTGTGTCCTAATGGCCAGCATTCTTTCAGTCGTTCACAACTCCCCCCTCCCCCCATTTAACACTTTCGGTTCCTTCAGTCTTTTAAAACTATCAACCCTGTGTCCTAATGGCCAGCACTCAGATTGTTTTGCTTTGCCAAATTGTCTGTCCCTGATGTCACTGAGGTCAGTGCGTGCCGGCCTAGCAGACCATTTCCGGCAGGCACGGTCCCAAGCACATCCTGTTGGAGGTGAGAATTATTATATAGGATTATATAGGAAGTAAGTGTCCTCTTATTTTTATAAAATTCTGGTGGAGGAGGAGTTGGTCAGCACGGGGGGGGGGGGGGTGAGTGGGAGTGGGGGAGGGAGGTTGGCAATCACGGAGGGGGGGTATCTGGGGTCCTGGGGGGGGAAAAAGGGGAGAGAGAGAATAGTTTACTTGGTTTAGTTTCTATTATTCGTTATTGTTTTTTTTTGGTTAGCACAAGGGGTGGAAGGGACATACATTCTATGACTGGAGATTCGGGAGAGTATAATGCCAGTGTATGTTTGCCTTTGAGGGTTTTATAACGTGAGTGACGGCTGGCATATTGTGCACTTAATACATGTATGTTGTGTTACTCTTCTCAATAAAAACATTAAATCAAAAAAATTCTGGTGCAAGTTGCAGAAATTGTGCCTGGATTGCAGACGCTGACATTTACACCTATCCTAGAGCCTATAACCCCCAAATTCTATAAATGGCACTTTAATTTGTGCATGCAGATCTGGGCATGTGCCCAGTTTGTGTGCACAATTTAACTGAATAATGAGACAATTAGCATTGATAATTGGGCCCTAACAATCATCAGCGCGAATTGGTTTTAATTCAAATTTACGTGCATAAATTTAGGCCCCGAGATTTGCGTGTAAAAATTACGTGCAAGTCCAAAAAGGGGGCGTGGCCATAGGAGGGTCATGGGTGCATCAGGGGCGTCCCTTTAATTTACATGCATTGTTACAGAATAGAGAGGAAGCGCTCCTAATGTAAGCACGGGAATTTACACCAGGGGTTTCACTGGTGTAAATGGTCTCGCCGACAAGTAGTTGCGGTTCCCGGCGCTAAGTGGTTTTTAATATCTATTTATTTTATTTATTAGTATTTATTCACTGCCTTTTTGAAAGAATTCACTCAGGGGTCCTTTTACTAAGCTGCAGGGGAAAAAAGGCCCTGCGCTAGCGGCAAGGGCCATTTTTCCCATATGCCAGGGCCATTTTTACTGCAGCGGGTAAAAAGACCCTAGGCATACATGGCATGCGATAAGAGAACTATGACCATATGGCCATGCAACAGGGAGCCCTTACCGCCACCCAATGAGGTGGCGCTACCCCAGTGGTAACCGGGAGGCGTGCAGCGATGCCCGATTAGCGCCAGGATACCACCACGCAAGCCATTTCTGGGGGTTTTCTTTTTCCCTCAGAAACGGTGCATGCTCGGGGCAGGACTTCTGACAGCGGCCATGTTGGGCCGGCGATAGTCCCTGAAGAGCGAGCGGTAAGCCGGCATTGGGATAAAAAAGGCCCCTCAAGGCGGTGTACAGTAAGAATCAAACATAAGCAATGGACAATTAGAGCAGTAAAAATATTCAAATAACAATACAAAGTGTGGCATAGCTGACTACTTACAACTCAATGATACACTCAGCTCAGTGCTTTTTTATTTAGTACCAATTTGTTTTGGTGTTATTTATAGAATTTAGTCCTAAATGTTCACACTTATAATTTTTAAGTACAGTAGTACTCGGTTTTCGCAGGTTTTGTCTGTGAAAAATTTGTCTCGGATTTCGTCGGCGTGCCCACATGACGTAATTTTGCGAAAACAAAGGGCGACCCACGCGTTCTCCTGCTCGGTGTGTCATTGTTTCTCGTTGCTTACCAGTGTTTTTGTGTTTTGCAAGTACAAATACCATCATGGGACCACAGAAGAAGGCCAGGAACACGAATGAGTTGAAGAAGGAAATCACTGAAAAATATGAGAACGGCATTAAGATCGCCGAAATCGGCCGCATGTACGGGAAGTCGCCATCTACGATAAGCTCCATTGTTGCGAAAAAGGAAGCAATAGCGAAAGGCGTGAATGTGCTAACGAAACAGAGATCGCAAACAATTGAAGATGTCGAACAGTTATTATTAATTTGGATCAATCAAAAAACAGTTAGATGGCGATTCTGTTCCGGAGGCCATCATATGTGAAAAGGCCAGACAGCTGTATGCCGATCTCATTAAGAAAATGCCTGGGGCAAGTGCCAGTGTACTTAGTGATTTTAAGGCCAGCAGAGGCTGGTTCGAAAAATTCAAGAGGCGCACTGGCATACACAGTGTTATCAGGCACGGCAAAAGTGCAAGTTTGGACAAGTCTAGGGCTGACAAATTTGTGTCCGAATTCAAAGATTACGTAGAGGCTGAAGGATTATTCCCCCAACAAGTCTTCAACTGTGATGAAACTGGCCTCTTTTGGAAGAAAATGCCAAAGAGGGCGTTCATTACACAGGAGGAAAAGGCATTGCCAGGACATAAGCCTATGAAAGATAGGCTAACTCTTTTGTTGTGTGGTAATGCTAGTGGTAATTGTAAAGGGAAGCCCTTACTGTATGTGTGTACACTGATACATTTAATAATTATGCGCACACATGCATACTATGCACATGCTCCGCCCAAACTCCGGCCCCCATACATGCCTACCAGCAAACCATGCACTTTGACATGATGGTGTATACTTTCACACTAGTCCAAATTTTATGAGGCAATTAACATGTGTTATGTGGCGACGTGTGAATGAAAATGACTTTACAGAATTATCACCAAGTGGGCAGCTGATGCAACAAGAAATAAAGTGACTTGGTCAAGGTCACAAGCTGTGTCCGTGGGAGAAGTGGGACTTGAACCCTGGCTTCCCTGGTTGCAGCTCTCCTTCTGCTTCATCAGAATGTCCTGCACGCACTGCACTGATGTGTAAAGCATGAATGCAGAACAAACAGCTGAAAATCCTATTTTCATCACAACCCCAAAGCAGGTTCCTGCTAACTGCTTGCAAATCTGAAGCATCAAACTATGGAAAGAAATCCTCTGCGTGTATGTATCCATACTACAAAGCAGCTCACGTCTTTGTAGAAAAGCACAAAGTCGTATGAAATACACAGAACCAAAAAAGGAGGAGGAAAGGGAGTTTTGAGAGACGTTATAAAGTAGGGATCTTGAGGCATCTCATCAGCGCAGCTGCTTTAATTAGAGAACGAACTGAGGCTGTGTTACCAATATTTGTACAGCGTGCGTTCTAAGGAACCACAGAGCAAGCTCCTCCTGCCATCTCTAAGGCTGGGTGGGGACAGAGGAGGATTTGGGATTTTCCAGGCACAGAGTTCTGGCATCGAATCCACTTCTGATTCATGAGGCATTTGATTTCTTTGACCAGTCTAGAGAGAGCTGGGTGGGGCTCCAAATGATTTCCAGCCTTGAAGCCTTAACCTCCTCATTCCCCTACCTTAATCCCAGAGCCTGAAGCCCTTTTCTCCAGTTTACACTGGTAGAGGTCTTCCTTGCACAATCAGCAAATGCCCATCCAAGGCATGAGGAAGCCTGCGTTTTCCTAGCCTGGTAAAATGGACTTTCACTGCAGAAGCTCCAACTGAGATGCTAGCTGGGTAACAGAAACCCTTGGGGGCCAATGCACAAAGCTTACCGTGCTAGCAACGTCTGATTTACATAAGTACATAAGTAATGCCACACTGGGAAAAGACCAAAGGTCCATCGAGCCCAGCATCCTGTCCACGACAGCGGCCAATCCAGGCCAAGGGCACCTGGCGAGCTTCCCAAACGTACAAACATTTCTATACATGTTCCTGGAATTGTGGATTTTTCCCAAGTCCATTTAGTAGTGGTTTATGGACTTGTCCTTTGGGAAATCATCTAACCCCTTTTTAAACTCTGCTAAGCTAACCGCCTTCACCACGTTCTCCGGCAACGAATTCCCGAGTTTAATTATTCGTTGGGTGAAGAAAACGTTTCTCCGATTTGTTTTAAATTTACTGCACTGTAGTTTCATCGCATGCCCCCTAGTCCTAGTATTTTTGGAAAGCGTGAACAGATGCTTCACATCCACCTGTTCCACTCCACTCATTATTTTATATACCTCAGCCGTCTCTTCTCCAAGCTGAAAAGCCCTAGCCTCCTTAGCCTCCTTAGATTGGTTCTAGCCAGTTTAGTTTCCATGTTATTCAGTGAGTAATGCACAAAGGGGTTCTGCTTGGATCTTGCCGTTCGCAGTAGCAGCCAATGATAACCCTATGCAAATGTATTACAATCAGCTGATTAGTATTAAAATGAGAATTCTGAGCAATGCACAGCCACTTCCAAGGGATGCACAGAAAGGAGCACCTACCTTTAATGTGCAAAATTTTTCAGGAGGTCTGGTGCTGTCACAGCATGATGGCGACTTCTCAGCAGAGCAGTCTGCTGTCATATTTTAATAGTATTTGCACGTGTGTGTTAAATATGCTATGTGCCTGTGTCCAGCACGTAACAGCACTGTGAAAAAGTTGTCATGGAACAAAAAAAAAATGGCTGAAGCATGTTGTGGAGGTGCGTCCACGGCACACACACTGTAGCTTTTTTTCCTTGGGCATGTGTATAGTATCGACACTTAGGGCCAGATGACTAACCCCACGTAAAGAGCCCTTTCCTTACCGATCCCTTAGTGAATCAGTAAGGAAAGGGCATGCATGAAGGAAATCACATACAAATGAGCTGCTCGCTGTTAGCTTATTTGCACGCGATTTCCTTCCTAAGGAGGGGAAGCCATTCGGCCAGCTGAGCATGCGCAGAGCAGCCAATCGTTATGCTGGCTGCTCTGCGCATGCCAAAGACGTCCTTCAACAAAAAAAGGACGTCCCTGATGAGCACCGGGACATGCGAGGACATCCAAATCAAAACTATTTGGACGTCCTGCCCTCCAGGTCTCTCTCAGCCAATCACAGCGCGTTTAGCTGATACTGGTGACAGCTAAACGTGCTGTATTGTCTGAGAGACACCTGGAGGGAGGGACGTCCAAATAGCTTTGATATGGATGTCCTCGCATGTCCCGATCCTGGAGGGGGGGTGCAAGCTGAAAACAACCTTGGAGGGGACAGAGAATGTTGAGAGAACCTCCATGGCTGTGGTCATTTCAGGCACATAAGAAAAACACGTCCGAGACGGATGCCCATCACAAAAGCTGAAGGAAAATGTCCAAGTGCTCGTCAGGGATGTCTTTTTTTTTTTTTTTTTGAGTGAAGGACGTCCAAGTGTTAGGCACTTGGACGTCCTTAACTCGAAAAAAAAAAAGGACGTCCCTGATGAGCATGGATGTTTTTTCTTCAGCTTTTGTGATGGGCGTCCTCCACTGCATAGTCCCGTTCAGCATCCCCAACGAGAGGTGCAGACTTCCTGTTAGGTTTTCCATGGTGCATGGAGTCAGAAAACGGCTGTGCATCTGCTAATTAGCTCATTATAATAACCTGTAGATCATTTGCATTCCGTTTTCGTTAGTTGCTACCGTGACAGGAAAATGGCTCGGGGAACTCGTTTGTGCATGTCCTGGTTTACCACTTGCATGCTAAACTGGCTAGAACCAGTTTAAAAACCAAGTTGCTGGCTCGTTAAGTTTAGTGCATCTGGCCCTCTGTAAGTGACTGTCCTATGCATGTGCTAGGTGCTTTCTCTATGCAGCTGCTTGCTGAATTTGCATGAAGCTCATTTGCATGCAACTTCCTTTCAGCATCACTTGCCCTTTCAAAATCGGTAACTTTAACCAGGATTTAAACGCAGGATGTTTTTAACAGTGACATTTGAGCATCGTGCGTGTGTGGGGGGGAGACATGGTCTTTTTACAAGCTACCACAGCAGAAAAAAGTTACAGCACCTTATAGACTGTATATAGAGAGAATTCGCAGATGAATGAAGTGTAGTTTAGAAGGGGAGTAAAATACACAATGGAGTGGATGGGAGGGGAGTTGATACATAGTACAGAGAAGCAATTGAGAAGCAGAGAGCAGGGTGTGGTAAGGGAATGATAATGCAGCATAATTATGTTAAGTGACTGCTGTAATGAATGAGAGAAACAAAGGATAGAATGGCCTGACAATAGTTAAGGGAGTGATAACAGCAGAATAATTATGCTGACAGCTGCAGTGGGTGAGAGAAAGAAAGGGCAGAATGACCTGAGAACAGTTAAGTCCATTCACACCTGAGTGGGCTATAAAGATACTGTTCCTTTTCAAGTCAAGGGGATGCTGTTAAGCTTTTGGATGAGTTCCAATTCAGCAGTTTTACAAGCCTATGGCAACCTTAGGGTCAAACAGGAAGTGCCCTGGAAGACAGAAATATTCTCCTGCTGGTCCCATTTCTAATATCATTTCTTTAACAGTCAGGAAAGGACATGGTCTCCCTTGGCTTCAAATAGGTTACCCAAAATACACCAACCAGGGAACATGAGATGCCCATTGTTTCTAGCATATACACCATCACCACCATGACTTAGAACAATGCTTCCTCAATTCCTAAAACCAGTAGCCCCTTCTCTTCATGAGATATACAGATGACATCCTCATTCAATGTACATTAAGAGCCAGATGCACTAAAGTCGTCGGTAATTCCCGTTCCCTACCGATTCCATAGCGAATCGGTAGGGAACGGGAATGCATCAACGATAGGGAATGCAAATGAGCTACTCGTTGTAGCTCACTTGCATTCACTATTTTCCTCGGTTCCTTCACTCGACCCTACTTGTCCCTCTAATTACCGACCCATCTCCCTCCTTCCTTTTCTCTCCAAATTACTTGTGCATGCTGTTCACTGCCGCTGCCTTGATTTTCTCTCCTCACATGCTATTCTTGACCCACTACAATCTGGTTTTCGCCCTCTCCACTCAACCAAAACTGCGCTTACTAAAGTCTCCAATGACCTATTACTGGCTAAATCCAGAGGTCAATATTCCATCCTCATTCTTCTTGATCTTTCCGCTGCTTTTGACACTGTCGATCACAGCATACTTCTCGATACCCTGTCCTCACTTGGATTCTCTTCCTACCTCTCCCTCCGCACCTTTAGTGTTCACTCTGGTGGATCCTCTTCTACTTCTATCCCTCTGCCTGTCGGCGTACCTCAGGGTTCTGTTCTTGGTCCCCTCCTCTTTTCTATCTACACTTCTTCCCTTGGTTCATTAATCTCATCCCATGGCTTTTCCTACCATCTCTATGCTGATGACTCCCAAATCTACCTTTCTACCCCTGATATCTCACCTTGCATCCAAAACAAAGTTTCAGCGTGCTTGTCTGACATTGCTGTCTGGATGTCTCAACGCCACCTGAAATTAAATATGACCAAAACCGAGCTTCTCATTTCCCCCCCCAAACCCACCTCCCCGCTCCCCCCGTTTTCTATTTCTGTTGATGGCTCTCTCATTCTCCCTGTCTCCTCAGCTCAAAACCTTGGGGTCATCTTTGACTCTTCTCTCTCCTTCTCTGCTCACATCCAGCAGATTGCCAAGACCTGTCGTTTCTTTCTTTACAACATCTGAAAATCCGCCCCTTTCTTTCCGAGCACTCTACCAAAACCCTCATCCACACCCTTGTCACCTCTTGTTTAGACTACTTCAATCTGCTTCTTGCTGGCCTCCCACTTAGTCACCTCTCCCCTCTCCAGTCGGTTCAAAACTCTGCTGCCCGTCTCGTCTTCCGCCAGGGTCACTTTACTCATACTACCCCTCTCCTCAAGACCCTTCACTGGCTCCCTATCCGTTTTTGCATCCTGTTCAAACTTCTTCTACTAACCTATAAATGTACTCACTCTGCTGCTCCCCAGTATCTCTCCACACTCGTCCTTCCCTACACCCCTTCCCGTGCACTCCGCTCCATGGATAAATCCTTCTTATCTGTTCCCTTCTCCACTACTGCCAACTCCACACTTCGCGCCTTCTGTCTCGCTGCACCCTACGCCTGGAATAAACTTCCTGAGCCCCCTACGTCTTGCCCCATCCTTGGCCACCTTTAAATCTAGACTGCAAGCCCACCTCTTTAACATTGCTTTGGACTCGTAACCACTTGTAACCACTCGCCTCCACCTACCCTCCTCTCTTCCTTCCCGTTCACATTAATTGATTTGATTTGGTTACTTTATTTATTTTTTATCTATTAGATTGTAAGCTCTTTGAGCAGGGACTGTCTTTCTTCTATGTTTGTGCAGCGCTGCTTACGCCTTGTAGCGCTATAGAAATGCTAAATAGTAGTAGTAGGAGGAGGTTGCCAGTCGGAGAATCGGGACGTCCCTTTCAATTATGCACCTCTTCCTGGTCTCTTCAGCCAATCAAAGCGGGTTTAGCTGGCTGTTGATAGCGAAACGCGCTCTGATTGGCTGAAGAGACCAGGAAGAGATGCATAATCGAAAGGGACGTCCTGATTCTCCGGCAACCAGGAAAATAGAAAAATTTTGCTGTGGAGGGGTAAGTGGCGCGGCGAAGACAAAATAGAAGGGGGAAAAAACACGAGTGCTGGCAGAGCAAAAAACGGCGAAAAAAAAAGACGTCTCTCACAAGCGCAGGGAGAGTACATCACATGCGCTCCCTGCTTTTTTTTTCTTTTTTACCTTTTTTGGGGGGCCCTTTTCCTTTCCGATTCCCTCACAGGAACCCTAACGAGAGGTGCAGACCTCCCGTTAGGGTTCCTACGGTAAGGGAATCGGAAAAACGGTAGTGCATCTCATTGTAATGGGCTGCAACGGTAGTGCAGCTCATTATAATAGCTTTTGAATAATTTGCATTCCATTTTCGTTGCCTGCTACCGTGGCAGGGAAAATGCCCTTAGTGCATGCCCCCGGTAAACTACTTGTGTTTTAAACTGGCTGGAACCAGTTTAAAACGCAAGTTCTGGGCTCCTTAGGTTTAGTGCATCTGGCCCTAAGCCCTGAAGGAATTCCATCAACAATTTAACAAACTCCATCTCACCACATTAACCTGTCTGTAGAGAGATCTACATAGCAGATTCACTTTCTCAACACCTCTGAACAACTACACAACAGAAACGCAAGAACCACCTTAAACCGGAAACCCAGTGATTGTCATACATATCTACCCTCCACCATAACCACTAGGTCCACTGTCTTCAGCCAACCCCTTTGAGAAGGACTCATCTTGAGAAGCTACTACCAATAATTTTTGAGGTTACACTACCTCCCCAAAGCAGATCAATACAGCTAGGCAAATACCCCACGACAAACTACTACAGGGGCCATCCAGAAAAAGAAAATGACAGAACACTTCAACCGTCACCTACAGCTCCCTGCTAAAACCACTAAAACATATCAAGAATCTACAGTCCATCGTATATGATGATGCTATCTTTTCACATAATTGCCATTATAGAATACTAGTGTAAGTCTGTGTAATAGGCTCTATGCGTATTCTATAAACTGCGCCTAACTTAAGGCGAGGTTCACAGAATAGCACAAAGCACATTTTTTTTCGAAGCCATATATAAAATGTGATCCTGTTAACCTGGGTATGCAAGAATTGGGGAGGGGGGGGGGAGGATATGCCATCATCTGCCAGCAATCTGCCAGCAATGTCCTTCTGTTGAGTACATAGAAGCAGTGCCGTAGCGAGGGCGGATGATACCCGGGGCGGGTCGCCACTGCGCACCCCCCCCCGGGTGCAGCAGGGCACACCCCCCCCCCCCTCGGCGCGCACCCTCCCCCCTCCAAAGCGCATTCTTACTTCAATTAGGAAGCGAGGGGCAGGCAAGAGGGCCGATCCGCCCCCGAGTGCACGTCGCTGGGAGCTGATTTGGCTCCGCTGGTTCCTTGCTCCCTCTGCCCCGGAACAGGAAGTAACCTCTCTCTCTCTCTCTCTCTCTCCCCTTTGTCCGCCTCAGCCGGAGGCTCTTCTATGCAGGAAGTAACCTGTTCCGGGGCAGAGGGAGCAGGGAACCAGCGGAACCGACACCCCTCCAGCGGTGTGCACCCGGGGCAGACTGCCCCACCGCCCCCCCCCCCTTCCTAAGCCACTGCATAGAACACAGAGATCAAGCCCTAAAGAAAAATGAATAGACAGAAATCTGATATTAGAAATAACAGAACATTTCAACCTGCCAGGGTACTGCCTATGTGACCTTAAGGTTGTCATACTCCTGGCAAAGGAACTTCAAGGTGACACAACAGCTTCAAACTGCTGAACCGAAACTCGGTGAAAAAACCTTTCAGGCCCCTATCCCCCCCCCCCCCCCCCCCCCCCCCCACTCCAAGATTTTGATAATTAAACTTATCAAGATGACCTCAGCACCTCTTTTCCCAGAACAATCTTGTAAAAGTGCAGGATTAAACAATTAACTTTTGTTTTGCATGTAGTTATTTATACTACTGAGGGCCATTTCCAAAAGGCATTTGACACTTACCCACTCTCCCCTGCAGGTATTTGAGTTTGCCTGGCCCTTTTCTTTTGATTACAGTTGCTCTTTACCATTCTCCAGAGGCTGATGTCTTAGGCAACCAACTAGCTTACATAATGCATAAGCTAACCCTATTCCTTCCTGCCCCCCACCAACCCCACAGACCTGCCAATGCACCTTAATCCTGCCCTGAACCACACCTTACTATTATAGTAATGTGTCTCCTCCCTCTCCCCTCCACACAAATATTACCTTGCATTGCAACACTCCAGGCTAATCCATGCACAGCTTGGCCAATATACTTCAATCTGGACTTTGAGCAACTGATCAGTCAGTCTTTCTCCAGAGCAAGAACTGCTAATGTTCTTGTGTATATGAACAGACACTGGAGATTAGACCAAAACTATGAAACTCAATCCACTTGGCAGATGAGGCACTACAGAGCATTCAGCCCGCAATAGCCCCCTTTCCATCACTCATGAAAAATGTATTCAAGGAAAACATTACCATGTTTTGTTTTGTTTTTCTTATTGTGCTTCTCTGTTTTCCTGGGGCCTTACAACACATGGCCCCAAAGAGAGTATAATTCATTTCACCTACATTGTACAAAACAGGAAAAAAAAATAAAACCCAATTCCTGCCAAGCTGAATAGCGCATAATTGTGGAGTAATAACACAGAGCAGTGTTTTGTCGGTCAGTTGGTTCTTTGCACAATGTCCAGCACGGAAACAATTGGTTCCAGGATAACACTATTGCAGGCCTGTCCACTAAGAGACACTTGAGATCCTGTTCTTCCGATCCAAGCAGCTTTTCAGTTCAACAGGCCAGCTGGGTCAATGCCAGCACAGCTGGCCACAGCTGTTCTTTGCAGGCAAAAACACAGAGTAGCCCTGTTCACATGGGGAAGATTGCAAGGAGGCCCGAACTACAGCTGAGGGCTCAGGGACAGAATGCGTTTGTAGCTCACCCAACTGTCCGGGACTATTTCAAAGACATCTCAAGGTCAGCAAGCATTCTCCCCCGTGTCAATAGATACTTTTGGCCTTTATCCTTTTCACGCTATGCTCATCTCCGGAACTATATCATTCAGCAAAATTCAAAGGTATGTACAAAATGTAATTTGTTACCCAGAAACACCAGATTAAGATAAATATCTTACTTTTCAACCGAGTCCTGAATTAACAAGGATCTACAGAGACTTGCCAAAGGTCTCTCCAAAAGTCACTGGTAAACATAGTCATGAACACATGGTCCTGGGCTTCTCCTGAACTACAGCCCTGTGGACTATTTTTGTGACATGTTTTCTCGCCAAACCTTACTACTTTTACTTTCCATCTCTCTGTCCAGATGAACGATAATGTTCGTTAAAACGAAACTTCAAACTTTGGGTGTAGGTTTGACCATAGTCTTGGAAGTTACAGTAATGAAACTGAGCATCACTTAGGGGCCCATGTACAAAACCATGGGAGGGCTAGCGTGCGGGCACTACCATCGGGGTAGCACGTGTGCCCAGCAGTAATTCCAAGTTTGGCGTGTGCCAAGTCCTGCGGTAGAAAATATCTTTCTATTTTCTACCACAGGGGTGTTCCTAGCATAATTGGCAGCATGGTCATGTTAGTGTGCGCTGCATAGCTACCGCACGGGTAGCATGTGAGCCCTTATCGCCAAGTCAATGGCTGGCGGTAAGGGCTCAGGATGTAAATAGGTGTGCGCTAGTTTTAATTTTTGCGCATGTCCATTAAAAAAATGGTCTTTTATCGCAGCCGCGGTAAAAAGTGGCCCAGTGCACGCCCAAAAGACACACCCACACTACCGCAGGCCACTTTTTACTGCAGCTTTGTAAAAGGACCCCTTAATTAGTGATTTATGTATACACATATGCTTATCTTGTTTAATCCAGGTCTGCTCTCTGTGGTCTCTCCTCCTCAGTCCATCCTCCCATCAGGTCTATAAATGACCATAATAAGAGCTCACAGCTCTTCAATAAGTTTAGCATGGCACCAGGGGACTGTCTGGAAGGGAATAAGGGCTAGGGATGTGCATTTGAAAAGAGATGGGGAATATAAACACTCATAATCAAACTTGAGGGAAAAAACAACAACAAGATAATAGGTTTTTTTTCCCCCAGTGTCTTTAAATTTCTGGATTTTTTTTCCTCCCAGTATTGAGAATAGCTGCCAGGCATGAGCCAGCCTTGAACCAGAAACCCTTGAATTGGAGGCATCTGTCTTCCAGGAGGAGCTATTCTGCCTCTTGGCACTTTGGCTCTATTCAGCTATATCTTGTATTTTTTGGTATTCTTAGTTCCTGGATTCCTGATTGGCTCAGTAGGGACCAAGCCTATGGCAGGCTTGGTTATTTCTGCCTCACCTCTGGGCTTGTTCTCTTGGATGCACTTTTTGGAGCTTCAGTGACATTAAGACTTACCTTGAGCAATTCTAGCTTTCATCTTGTTCTTATCTACTATATAAGCTTTAGGAGTGTAGCTGCCCACACCCTGGCTAGGAACTCTGACAGAATGAACCAGCCCAAATGAAGGTACTGATAAATTGTCTCAGGCACCTCAATTAAAAAACAAACAAACATCTGATAGAAGGACTGAGATAAATGTAAGTGCCTACAGCAGCTTCAAAGGTTTATAGAAATAAAACAACACACAAATAGAAAGTATCGTTTGTTTTCTTTGTATGTGTGTGTTATTTTATTCCTGTTTATTACCTTTAACTTGGACTTGGAACAGGAACCACACTAGTTTATCTATAGCAGCTTAGCAGAGCTGCCAAGTTACCCAGTTCAAAGAGGGAGATTTAAAGCCAATCCTGGCTTTTTGACAAGCACATCATGGTGCATTATGGGATCTGCAGCAAGGATTTCAATGGATAAAAACGTAGAAGAATGAAGACAGAAAAAGACCATATGACCTATCCAGTCTTCCCATCCATGCCATCTACTATCCCTTTCTCTTCCTTAGAGATCCGACATACTTGTCCCAAGCTTTCTTGAATAACAATGCATTTTTAGATTAGCTTTTTAAAGTAACCCCTCTTCTTCAGATCAGAAATGAGCAAATGTTGACAAATATCTGAATATATAAATGAAACACAAAAGCATTCCAGTGACAGTCTTGCAGGAAGAGGGTGGGGTGGGTTAGGTGAGAAACAGGGAGAGCTGGGTGGGTGAGAGACAGGGAGAGATAGATGGCTGATAAGAGGGTGAGAAAGCAGATCAATTTGAATAATAATAAATCCCACACTGCTTTGGGGAGTAAATTCAGAACCAGATTGATCAAAACGTCTCCTCCCTCCTGGAACCAGTGTTGCCAGGTGGGCGGTTTTACCGCCCAATTGGGCGGTTTTCCGCGACCCGCCGCGGGAAATTTTTGCCCGCGGCGGGTTGCGGTTTTTTGGGCTGCTTTTTGGTCTTTTGGGCTGTTTTTTGGGAGTTTTTTCGGCCGCGGGGGGCGGGGTTAGTGACGTTTTGGGCGGGGTTAGTGACGTTTTGGGCGGGGCCGATGACGGCGGGGGCGGGGTTGATGACGGCAGGGGCGGGGTGATGACGGCGGGGGCGGGGGTGATGACGCGGTGGTGGGGGTGTCAGGGGCGGGGTTTGAGTTTGGGCGGGTTTTGGGCTGGATTTAGGCTGGTTTGGGTGGGAAAAAAATTTTCCACCTGGCAACCCTGCCTGGAACTGAGCAACTTATCAGCTCTGTATTAGACAAGGTTCCTTATGAAGTGGTTCCTAGCACCAGCGCTGCCAAGTTACCCGGTTCCAAGAGGGAGATTTTAGACCAGTGTTTCCGGGAGTACCCCTTGCCAGTCGTGTTTTCAGGATATCTGCAATGAATATGCATAAACTTGATTTGCATACACTTCCCCCAATTATATGCAAATTTCTTTCATGCATATTCATTGTGGCTCTCCTGAAAACCTGACTAGCAAGGAACACTTCAGGGCCGGACTTGGGAAACAATGTTTTAGACCACTCCTGGATTTCAGGCAACCCTATCCTAATGCATTATGGGACCTGCAGAATTGATTTCAAAGGGTAGAATCAAGGATTACAACTACCACACTGCTTTTGGGATGTCAATTCAAAACCAGCACTGGCTACAGGTAGACGTGTGTTCGACAGCATTCTTATTTAGTTATGTTAAAAAGAAGAGGTGCTCCTCTGGGCACGTTTAGATCAGGGGTATAAAACAGCTCATGTGCATTTCATTTTAAAATGCACACACAGAACATTTCTTCCCTCCTGCCACCATCAGGTATAGGATACACCATGCTTTTCACATAGACTGGATACAAATTGAACTTGCTAATTTTGAAAGAGAATATTCTCCTGAAATGTGCTTGGTAACAGTACCTCCTTGATTTGAACAGAGCTGAGCTAGTTGGAAAATCACATCTTATGAGAACTCCCAACTCTAACTATAATGCAAAGGGTAACATTTGGATGGTCAGAACAGTAGCTTAGCCAGCGATTAATTTTTGGGTGGGCCTGGAGGTGGACTGGGTGGGCACAGACCTCTTTCCTCTCCACCGTCCACCCCCCGCCGCCACCACATTTTGTGTCCACCCGCGACCGCCCCACCCGCGACAGCCCCCTGCACTGACCTGAAGCGCGTTCGCCCTCCAATCCAGCACCGGCGATCATAGCCAGCCTTCTACCACATCCAGCACACGTCGTCGGAGCTTCTTCTTAGGCGTGTCCCGCCTACTCTGCAACTTCCTGCTGGACGTGGTAGAAGGCTGGCTATGATCGCCGGTGCTGGATTGGAGGGAGAACGCGCTTCAGGTCAGTGCAGGGGGCTGTCGCGGGTGGGGCGGGCCTGTAGCAAAAGTGGGTGGGCCTGGGCCCATCCAGGCCCACCCGTGGCTACGCCCCTGGGTCAGAATGGAAGACCAAAACGTCTCTGCAAAGTGATCTGCCTAGAGCTCAACAGGGAGGTGAAATCTCTGCACTGTCAGCAGACTGAACACCAAAGAAGTGATGAGTCAGCACTGCCCACTTTACAAAGTGACGCTCACTCTTTCATTTCTTTCCGTAATAAATGTGCACTCGACAAGTCTGTGCATGTGGAAGAGGCAAAGATTAAAAAAAAAAAACATTCCTATAGTCTTGGAAGGTACCGTGTAAACAATTCAGCCCACCACTCCGCTATGGAGAACACCCAAGGACAATACATCAAGCCTTCTAACCACTAACATCCCAAACAGAAGCAAGGGAGCCCATGTGGGGTCCATATGGGAAACGTCATGTTGCAGTTACCCAGGAGGTGGGGATGGAAGCCTTGGGAGCTACAGCAGTTCACATACAGCCAGGGATATAATACTGCCTACAAGGGATCTTCAGCAGATGAAGGGTTAAAAGGCAAAGTAAAGCATCTGCCAGATGTGAATTTAAACTATACTGTGCATCACATGTGGGTAAATAAAAAGTCTGCAGTGCACTTATGAAAGGATAAGGACCTAGACAAGCAAACCAACATAAACCAGCTGATAAGTCACAAACTTGCAGGCTGAAAGAGAAAAGATTTATTGGTGAGAAGACAGATGAGGTTCGAGCCAATGCTCAATGTTCATCATATCTCTGCAAATGTTTATACAAACAGCATAAGGGCCAGAGAACATCTCTCCTCCCTCATCTGCCCCCTACAACTGTGTTTAAGGCAGTGGAAGCCTTGGATTTGGAAGCACAGGTAATAATTTCACTCCTCCTCCTGTACAACCCAACCCGTTTCCACCCACCCCATCCACTGGGATGCAAGTGAAGCATCTACATGTCAGATGGACCCAACACTCTAGAGCTGCATTCTTGAGAAATAAAGATAAAGGGCTGCACTACAGAGGGCCCAGGCATTCCTGAAGTGGTGGCCCAGGGGCTGAAAGTCATTTGGGGCCCCATAGAGACATTAATTTTGATGACCCCACTCTTTTGGCCTCTGTTTTCCTTCTTAACACACAGGTTCCAATAGTGTCATCTGTTAGGATTCTGGGTGCAAATTGATTGTACGTATGTTAATTCATAGGTTTATACGTAACAATTGATTTTGAATGCACTAAAATTTTTAAGGTGCCCAAGCAAACCAATTGCATGCTTCTGAAAGCACATTCCCTACCACTCAAGTGTAGACTGCTGCAGTGGCGTACCAAGGGGGGGCGGTCCGCCCCGGGTGCACACCACTGGGGGGGTGCCGCAGCGCGCGCCTGTCTGCTCCGTTTGCTACGCTTGCTAAATTCTGTCGTTCGATGCAGCAGCTCCGTCCTTCTGCCCAGGAACAGGTTACTTCCTGTTCCGGGGCAGAGGGCGGGAGCTGCAGCGAACGAGAGAATTTAGCAAGCGTAGCGAACTGGGAGCAGACAAGCGCGCGCTGCGGCACCCCCCCCCCCCCAGCAGCGTGCACCCGGGGGGTGTCATTTTGTGGGGGGGGGGGGGCGCATCGGTGATTCGCCCCGGGTGCCGTCGAGGCTAGGAACGCCACTGGACCGATGTTAAGTCATTCTGGGAAAGACTATTTGGGTTTCCAGCTGGGCAAGTATCTATTTTCAAGCTGGCACTGTGTTACCGGATCTTTCAGTTACAACACAGTGGAAATGGGTTGTTCAGCTCGGGTTTTGGTCTCTCACATTGATGGCCTCCAGGAATTATCACCTTGTAATATCCCATCTGGAGAAGCAGGAAGCTCACTTCCTGCCTTCTCTTTTTGGGTCTTATTCTAAAGGGCTCCCATCTCAATATTTTTCCAGTTTTGTTCAATCTCCTGTCCATCCTCCCATTTAGTAAATGTTTCCCTCTACTCTACTTGTTTATGTTTTCCAGGTAACAACCAATGTAGTTGCACAAAGGTCCCCATAAAGAATTGCTCTGTATTTTTAGCTCGGTAAAATTTACCAATTTGGAAACACAGAGGGCTTCCCAAACTGAATCACATGCAAATGAGCTGCTTGCAAAAGCAGGGAGCAGCATGTTGGGGGGAAGCCAGTCAGTCAGTTGAGCATGCACACATCAGCCAATTGCTAAGCATGGCTGTTCTGTGCATGCTCAGAGCAGTGCCTGTATACAGCTTTCAAACACGCGTGAATGAAAGCCGGTGAAGCTTTTTTTTTTCTTTTTCTATTTTGTGGGGTGGGCTTAGGGGTGTGCTTCCAGATGCTGGAGCAGCGACTGATGGGCAGACCAGTACTGGGGCTCCGGCGTCTTCCCTGCTTCCCCACTGCAGGGAAAAAACAGCACCCGCCTCCAAAGGAAAAGAAACAACCCTGTGCCATTCTCATGTGGAAAAGTCTTTTACAATTTTGTTGAAGATGCTGCTGCTAGTCACAGAAAGGTCTGTTGGATGAAAAAATGTGCCAGGCCTCAAGTATGCAAGATCTTCCTGCCCTGTCACATCTTATTTCTCCCTTTATCCTACTTGCAAAAATGAAGAACAGTTAGGACCGACAGCTCCATATCTTCCATTAAATTTTCCACAGTCAAGGTCGGGGCTGCTTCTGTGCATCACTCAGAAAACGGCTGTGCATCGCTTTGAATGCCACCCGGGGTGGATTGCCGCTGCACACCCCCCCCCCCCCCCGGGGGCAGCATGACACCCCCCCCCCCCCCCGGCGCATCAACACCCTCCTGGCATCAACACCCAAGCCCCCCCTCCCCCGAGTGCATTTTTAGCTGCTGGGAGCAGCCGCGCGGCTGTCGGTTCCACTGGTTCCCTGCTCCCTCTGCCCTGGAACAGGAAGTAGCCTGTTCCGGGGCAGAGGGAGAAGGAACCAGCAGAGCCGACAGCCACGCAGCTGCTTTCTGCACCCCTCCAGCGGCGTGCACCCGCGGCGGACTTCCCCTACCGCCCTGCCCTCGGTACGCCACTGATAGTAATTAGCTCATTATAATAGCTTTGCACACAATTTTCATTAGCTACTACTGTAACAGGAAAAGAGCTCACAGAACCCTTTTGTGCACGTCTCGTTGAACTCCGTGCTCGCTACACCGGCTAGAAACAGTGTAAAACCTACATTGCGGGTTCATTAGGCTTTGAGCATCTGGCCTTCAGAAAGGTGGGAGACACTTTTACAGAAACAGCCATCAAATCCAAGAAAATGATCCCTTGCCCATACATTTTTTAGCACTTTTTAACTCTGTGAAAAGTGCCTTCACTTTTTTTTTTCGGATCAAGGTCACTGGGATGAAACATGGGTCAGGCACTCACTCTAATATTCATCCCAGTTTGGACCCAGTTAGTGAATTTTGACCATCATCGTACCGCCGAGCAGATTGGAGCATTAGTGTAACACTTTCAGACAGAAAATAGAGCTGGGAACCCCTCCCCCAAGAAAACAAGTAGTATTAGTACAAAAAACCTTTTAATAATGTATATAGTTCATTTGTTAACAAACGTCCTTGCCTGATGCAGCCACATTTCAGCTTGTGCTTGCTTCGGGGGCAAATAATGTTACCTTAATGTGAAATCGCAAACTCTATTGTCAAAATTTCATACACCCAGCATGAGATCTAATAAATTCTTTTCTGTGGTTCCAAAATTCTATTGAGCACGTGGCAATGCCCAGTCAGGCAGGTGACTTTTGTACCAGCAAATGAACTAAACATTATTAAATATATATATTTTTTAACCATACTGCTTTGCTTTCTTGATTTTTTCCAACTCTGTTTTTCATCTGTGGACTGTCTGTTGGTTTTTCCACCTCTCTTTGATGTTTTTGATCTTGTAACACTTTCAGCCTTCGATGAAAACTGCTAAAAAGGTGATTTTAATCTGAAAAGGAGCAGGAACGAATCAAAGCCAGAGCACAAGGCACGGATACGCTGACGATTTTTTTATTCTACACCACAGAAGATGGTGCAACATATTTCTATTGCACTGTTAATTAATTCACATCATTATCACTCATTAGGTGCCAACATTTGAGATCTCTCAAGTAGGAGACAGATGCATTTATTTGCTACTAAAGTGGATCGAAGGGAGAAACACTAGCAGGACTTTTTTTTTGGGTGGGGGGGGGGGGTCAAGAGAGTCTTTCCCTGAAGTAAAAGCCGGTGCACACAGTCCAGAGATGGGTTCGGAACACTATGGAAGCTCTTTCGAAGTCCTATGAGACAAATTTAAAGGACTCAGTAGACTCTGGAAGAGAGGAACTGGTGAATAACTTTCAGATGTTATGAATAATGGAGCAGAGAGTCACCCGTGCTATAGAAATTAACAGTGTTAGAGCAGCTAGATTAAGCCTGCTCATATAATATTCTTCTTTAGGGGAAATTTTTAGAGCCATTTCTACGCACAAATTAGTGTTCTTTTGTGGAGATATAGGCACTTTGAAAATCTATATGTCCTATATGTACACAGAGCCTGCACATGGGTAAATTTAACCAGATTGAGTGAAGGCATTCACTTGGGCAGCGATGGAGAAATGTCTGTATTTAATCGTATAAATTATCCCAGAAATGGGCAGATGATCAAAAGCCCCGCGCTGTTCCAAACGGCGCTCTACAATAGCGCTGGAACAGCGCGGGGCGCTATTACACCTATGATCAGAGATAATGCATGCAAAGTTAAGCAGCGCAATTATCTCTGATTATGGGGTAGAAGTGCGGGAGAATTGTGCCCGAGCATGCGCTCAGCACAATCCTCCCGCACTTGTTTGACAGGTCTGGGCTGGAGACCAACGAAAAGAGAAGGACGCCCATCTTTAAATCGGAAGATGGACGTCCTCAACTGCCCTGCTGCAGGGACGGTGAAATTTCAAGGGGGTGTCAGAGGTATAGCGACAGGGCAGTTGAGGACGTCCAAAATTTGGACGCTTCTGCAATGGGCAGTTAAGGACGTCCAAAATTGGGTGTTTCTATGAGAAACACGATAGGAACCCATTCTATATAAGAATCTAGGCAATCTAGGTTCTGTCACAGAATACTAGCATAACCTGGAATATACACACAACGAGGGGGCTTGCCTCCCCCCACTTTGCATTCTGTATAATTATGGTACAGCCAGAGACACCCCCCACTGGAATGGTGGCGGGCCCAGTCATAGAGCTCAGGCTATTACAGACCTTGGCTGTCAGAAATCTGATGGCTGACATAACTGGGAGCTTACTGGAAAAGTACGGCCTAGTTGTTAGCACAGATAGAGGCCTGATGGTAAAGCCAAGTGTAGTTGTCAGGCTTAGGAAAAGGCCTGAATGACTTAAATTGGAAAGTTAGGTCAAGTGAAAAAAATGAAACAAAATGGAAGATTAGAGAATTAAAATGGAAACTATCAGTTACAAAGTGGACTTTTCTCTAATCTACGTGAGAAAAACAAGTTGAGAAATGAATGTGTCATGCCAGGTGCAAGGAAATGATTAAGAAAAAGGGGTGTCAACTTTCCAATTGGGCAAGGTTGTGGTCAGCTAGCTTAGGATCAACAACTTAACATGGTAGCTTATGGGCCCCATTACTTAGAATGGAGATATGAGAATATATAAGGTGGGTAGATTTGGGGCGTCCCAGAAGACCTTCTGACTTGCTACACGAAGTGCTGTCCGGCCGTCCACCTATCTGCTTGTATTCCTGATCCTACTGTGTTATTGTGGTAAGATATAATAAAGGTAATTACCCTTGCTACCTGTCTTCTCTCCTTCTTAACTAATGACTAGCAGGATGCTTAACCTCCTGAGCCTAAATTAGTTTATGGGTAGGACCAGTGGCGTTCCTAGGGGGGGGAGGGCGATGCGGGCGGTCCGCCCCGGGTGCACGCCGCTGGGGGGGGTGCCGCGCGCGCCTGTCCTCCGTTGGTCCATGCTTCTTCTCTGCCCCGGAACAGGTTACTTCCTGTTCCGGGTGCACGCCGCTGGGGGGGTGCCGCGTGCGCCTGTCCTCCGTTGGTCCATGCTTCTTCTCTGCCCCGGAACAGGTTACTTCCTGTTCCGGGGCAGAGAAGAAGCATGGCCCAACGGAGGGCAGGTGCGCGCGGCACCCCCCCCAGCGGCGTGCACCCGGCGGGGGGGGGGTGTCCTTTCACCGGGGGGGGGGGTCTGCGCTGCATCGGGGGGGGGGGGGGCGCTGCACCCGGGGGGGGGGGCAGGGCGCATCGGTGATCCGCCCCAGGTGCCAGCCCCCCCAGGAACGCCACTGGGTAGGACCCTTACTCATCTACTGATATTCACGGATATCAGGCGTCAGATGAAAGAGGTCATGTTAGAGGAATATATTTTAAGCCTTCTGGGAGACTCCCCTCGTCCATTTGGACACACGTCCATTGTGGGAGAGGGGCAATTCTTCCCGGGATAGAAAGGAAGAATAAAACCAATTCAGGCTCCCCTCCCCCAAAATTGTGACACTGTCTGTTGCTATGTCTGGCAGAGATTCCCGAGGAACAGCAGAAAAGGTTCTGTATGGGCAGCCTGCCGGTTAGTGGCACTCGTCATGGGCTGCTGCTGCATCACCCCCTTGAGCATGTGTAGGTGGGGAGGGGGTGGCATGGCGAGGGCCCATGGAAAGTACCACCAAGTACCAGGCTGCCAGTGGAGGACCTGTTCCACTAGCAGCACTTGGGTATTTGGAGATGGCCGGGGGGGGGGGGGGGGCAGAGAGAGAGGGAAAAACTTTTTTGTTCCTTCACTTTGGGCTGAAGCCCACCCCTCCCCCCCCCCCAAAAAAAAAACAAACAAACCTGAAGGTCTGGCTACATGACTGATACACACCTATGGGAGAATTCTATAAACGGTGCCGAATGTTAGATGCTACTTCCGTGCCAAAGTTTCGGCATGGAAAAGCATTGTAGGTCTTGAAAGGCGCCGAAACAGGACAAGCGGCAGTTCCCTCGACCTATCAAAACACAAATGGATGAGGCAGTCTTTATGTAGGGTTACCACATGGCTCCATAAAAAGGAGGACACATTGATCCAGTCCAGGTTTTGCTTCCATTGACAGCAATGGAAGCAAAACCCAGGCTGGCTCAATCTGTCCTCCTTGTTCGGAAGCCATATGGTAACCCTATCTTTATGACTTCCTAATACTGAAAA
Organism: Microcaecilia unicolor; assembly: GCF_901765095.1. Taxonomy (NCBI): domain Eukaryota; kingdom Metazoa; phylum Chordata; class Amphibia; order Gymnophiona; family Siphonopidae; genus Microcaecilia; species Microcaecilia unicolor. The sequence continues at coordinate 23,783,102 of NC_044042.1, forward strand.
GGTGATGCTGCTGAACTTCATTGCAGATGGATGACACGATTGGGAGCATGATGCCACTAAACCCCATGCAAGGTGAATGACGTGGTTGAGAAAGTGATGCCACTAAATTCCGTGGCAGGCGAAAGACATATTGAAGAGAGCATATATTTTCCTATGAAGGTGAATGAGAAGCATTTCACAGCTTCAAGTGACTTCTCTTCAAGACTCCCTCTGTTATACTGTAGCAACCCTGTTCCAGCCTATCACAAGTTTTCTCTGGTTATTAATCTAACTAGGTATCTTCTAATAACAGACCGGCAGCCCTACAGTGTTTAAAATCCAAATGATGCTACTATGAGTGTTTCCAGCTGGATTTCACCACTGTTACACACCTCACCAAAAGAAAATGAAAAAACAGAAAACAAACACAACGGAAAACAGTACACAAGTCTTCACTGCCAAGCACTCTAAAAGTAACAAAAGTAATTAGAGCAGGGCAACATTGTTAATTCTCTGCCAGAACAATGGCACATTCCCACACCATTTCATTATGCAAATCTACCCCTGGTCTAGCCATAGGCAGTTCACCAGAGGAAAAGGCCCAAAAGATGACATTCACCCCAGAATACACAAGGCAGTGGGAACGGAGGAAGGCTAGACAACACTCAGGAACAATACAGTTGAAATTAAAATTTTATTGCTTAAAATATATGCAAAATTAACAAAATAATTGCTCAAAAAACTTTGTAAAACAATATGCAACAGTCTGATATGATGATGATAAATAAATGTAAATGTGATTTAAGAACATAAAAACAAATATAGATTATAAACATTGCACCTTATTTAAGTATATACGATGAATTAAATTAATCACATAAGTACATAAAAAAGGTTCATCAAGCCCAGCATCTTGTTTTCAACAGTCGCCAATTCAGGTCACAAGTACCTGGCAAAATCCCCAAAAAAGTACAAAACATTTTATGCTGCTTATCCCAGAAATAGTGGATTTTCCCCAAATCCATTTAATAATGGTCTATGGACTTTTCCTTTAGGAAGCCGTCCAAACCTTTTTTAAACTCTGCCAAGCTAACCGCCTTTACCGCATTCTCTGGCAATGAATTCCAGAGTTTAATTACATGTTGAGTGAAGAAACATTTTCTCCGATTCGTTTTAAATTTACTACATTGTAGCTTCATCGCACGCCCCTTAATCCTAGTATTTTTGGAAAGCGTAAACAGACGCTTCACATCTACTACTACTACTACTTAACATTTCTAGAGCGCTACTAGGGTTACGCAGCGCTGTACAAAATAAACAAAAAAGGACGGTCCCTGCTCAAAGGAGCTTACATCTACCCGTTCAACTCCACTCATTATTTTATAGACCTCTATCATATCTCCCCTCAGCCGCCTTTTCTCCAAGCTGAAGAGCCCTAGCTGCTTTAGCCTTTCCTCATAGGGAAGTCGTCCCATTCCCTTTATCATTTTCGTCGCCCTTCTCTGTACCTTTTCTAATTCCACTATATCTTTTTTGAGATGTGGCGACCAGAATTGAACACAATATTCGAGGTGCAGTCGCACCATGGAGCAAAACAAAGGCATTATAACATCCTCATTTTTGTTTTCCATTCCTTTCCTAATAATACCTAACATTCTATTTGCTTTCTTAGCCGCAGCAGCACACTGAGCAGAAGGTTTCAACGTATCATCAACGATGACACCTAGATCTCTTTCTTGGTCTGTGACTCCTAACCTGGAACCACATAGATCCCTTTCTTGGTTTGTGACTCCTAACCTGGAACCACCTAGATCCCCTTCTTGGTTTGTGACTCCTAACCTGGAACCTTGCATGACGTAGCTATAATTCGGGTTCCTCTTTCCCACTTGCATCACTTTGCACTTGCTCACATGGCCCACGTAGCTATGCCACTGGTCTCTACCACATCCACCAGAAGGCCATCCACGCATTCACCAAACTCCTCTATCAAAGTCATGAAATCCATTGTAGTTCTTACTCTCCATCTTAAACTGTGGACAACATCCTGTTTAAACATTTAATGGTACACTAGGGAAGTTATTGATTTTTGGTATGAAGATGAAAATAATTATGTTGATGTTGACTGGTAGGGCAGCAAACAGGACTGCTTACAATATCATGACCAGTCTTGGATATATCAGGTACAGTTTATTAACCTGAAGGATTACATGTGGAATTAGAATGGTTTTCATTACCTTGATATGAGAGTTCAGTGGCTTTAGAGAAAAGTGATTGGACTGTGTAGTTTTAAAATGCATATGATTGGTAGTTAGAAGTCACGTGAATCTGGATAAAAAGCTGACACCATCTTCTTCTGTTATACTAATGCAGCCATATATACGGACCCCCTAAAGGATAAATGTTATTGAACAAGGAAATTTCCAGTTTAATTCCCTGACGCAGATGCAGATTTGAAACATGAATTCATGTTCGAACTGATGAACTGGCTGCATAAAGCAAATAAGTGAATAGTGAAATCTCATTTGAACAATTCGTATTGATGAATAATCAGACAGAAAAATGTTGAGGACTAAAATAGACTGATAAGAAGATAGAGTGGAGGCATGGCCTAGTGGTTAGGGTGGTGGACTCTGGTCCTGAGGAACTGATTTCGATTCCCACTTCAGGCACAGGCAGCTCCTTGTGACTCTGGGCAAGTCACTTAACCCTCCATTGCTCCATGTAAGCCGCATTGAGCCTGCCATGAATGGGAAAGCGCAGGGTACAAATGTAACAAAAATAAAATAGATACTATTGGAGATTCTACATGGAATGTTGCTCCTATTGGAGATTCTACATGGAATGTTGCTATTCCACTACCAACATTCCATGTAGAAGGCAGCGCAGGCTTCTGTTTCTGTGAGCCTGACGTCAGACTCACAGAAGCAGAAGCCTGCGCGGCCACATTGGTGATCTGCAAGGGCCGACTTCTACATGGAATGTGCTGGGAACTGAGCAACTGAGTTCGATTCCCACTTCAGGCACAGGCAGCTCCTTGTGACTCTGGGCAAGTCACTTAACCCTCCATTGCCCCAGGTACAAATAAGTACCTGTATACAATATGTAAGCCGCACTGAGCCTGCCATGAGTGGGAAAGCGCAGGGTACAAATACAAAAAACAAAATAGAGGACTGAAGTATGCTGTACAAAGCCAAGCATCTTCCTTGATTTGATGGTCCGTACAACCATACTGTGAGGGTTTAAAGGGCAGTTGTATTATCCTTTGATTTTTGACATAAGCTTTCAGCTCTTCAGATAGGACACTGGATGTTGAATTTTTTTAAAAGGTATAAAATAAACTAGCAACCATAGTATAACAGGGACATCTCCAACCCAATGCATAAAAATGGTAAAATCTGGCATTTTGCAACCTATTCTCAGTTTTTAAAAAATGCAGACAAGAAGAGAAGCAATGGGGTTAAAATCCAAGTCAGTCGCTCTCATGACCCCTTTGCTGCTCAAAAAAAGTTTCAATTACTGGGCGAAACCCATGCAAGTTCCTTTTGGAGCTAATCTCGCTGACTTTCGCTACAGGGGATGGTTTCTCATCTGGAATCAGTTTGCTTTCCATCTGTTATGACAACAGCAGAAAAATGATTTCATTTGACACCCCCCCAAAGGTGCTGGCTTCTTTCCACATCAAAGGTTATTAGTGTATTTGGGGAGGGGGCATGGCCATTTGTGGGGAAGAGGGAAGTTCGCTTCTTGGCGATCTCGTCTACTCCAACCCTCCCTGATTCCCAGATGTATACAGATGAAGTAATGAAGTTCGGGCACCCGCAGGGCAAGTTGTGCAATATTTGGAGGGCAGACAAGCTGGCAGAGGATGGAGAGAAAACAAAACAGTAGGAAAAGAGAGAAGGGAGAACTAGAAAGGAAAACAGAAGAGAAAGAGGAGACAACAAAAAGAGGGGGGAAAGAGAAATCTGTCAGTCTCGGAACACTGCTCAGGTGCCCTTAGCAGAACAAGCGGTTAAGTGAAACTGGGGGGACCTCCCTCAGTCCTACTGGGCCTTCAGGCTATCCCTCAACAGGGCTGTCAGGTGTAGGCAGGAAGGACCAGGGTCCTGGGTACAATGGTACCCATTTCAATCATTCTGCAGACATGTGAGTCCCAAAGGTAAAGGAGTGCTGAAAGCAAGCGTAGCCTTGGGGCCCGTCCTGTTTATTGACTGCCCTGACCCTCAGCTTCTCTGTACATTGTATATAAATAAAGGTTAATAAAAAAATTAAAGACCAAATATCTTTTATTATTACCATAACTTAATTCAATTTTTGACTTGCTTTTGAGAGTTAAAAATCTCCTTTCTCAGGTCACAGCAGTTTGAGTAATGCTAGTCAAAAAATGCACTTAATCTAATAAAAAATGTATTGCTTAATAAATACAATCCATAAAGTAAAAGTGAACTAACAGCAACCACAAAACTTTATCCATGGTAGGCTTACAGACTTTATAACCATGTGACATGATGTGCGAAATATACAGACAGACTTCCATTCATAATAAATGACTAATGACATTTCTGTTTTCAAAACAAAAATCAAGAATTATTTTTCCCTCCTACTCTATCCTCTGCACTACAATTAATGTGCTCCTATTCGTAAGAGCAGATGCAGACACTGTAGGAAATTTAATCCTCACAGAGTCAACCAGAAATCCTTCTTCACAGTGAGACAGTATTGTCCATTTTTTTTTTGTTACATTTGTACACCGCTCTCCCACTCGTGGCAGGCTCAATGTGGCTTACATGGGGCAATGGAGGGTTAAGTGACTTGCCCAGAGTCACAAGGAGCTGCCTGTGCCTGAAGTGGGAATCGAACTCAGTTCCCCAGGACCAAAGTCCACCACTCTAACCACTAAGCCACTCCTCCACTGTTGCTACTATTTGAGATTCTACATGGAATGTTGCTATTCCACTAGCAACATTCCATGTAGAAGTCGGCCCTTGCAGATCACCAATGTGGCCACGCAGGCTTCTACATGGAATGTTGCTAGTGGAATAGCAACATTCCATGTAGAATCTCCAATAGTAGCAACATTCCATGTAGAATCTCCAATAGTATCTATTTTATTTTTGTTACATTTGTACCCTGCGCTTTCCCACTCATGGCAGGCTCAATGTGGCTTACATGGGGCAATGGAGGGTTAAGTGACTTGCCCAGTCACAAGGAGCTGCCTGTGCCTGAAGTGGGAATCGAACTCAGTTCCTCAGTTCCCCAGGACCAAAGTCCACCACCCTAACCACTAGGCCACTCCTCCACTCATTTGTATTCCTCACCTTATTTATTAATTGAACTATTTTTGTAAAACAAACTTCTTGCAGAGATGCCACCTCACTTATTAGGAGTCTATCACACTCATTTGAAGACTCTTTCACTTTCACACTCTTTAAGCCCCTTCTCTCACTCATTAGGAATGTGTCATACTCAGTTAAAGGCTCTCTCACTCTCACACTCTTTGAGCCCCTTCTCTCACTCAGTGTGCCACACTGATTCAAAAGCTCTCTAACTCTCACACTCTCTCACTCATTAGGAGTGTGTCACTGATTTGAAGACTCTGTCACTCTCATGCTCATTTAGGCCCTTCTTGCTTTAGGAATGTGTCACACTCAATTCAAGGTTCTCTCTCTCACCCACTCCCTGAGCCCCTTCTCCCACTCATTAGGAGTGTGTCACACTCATTTGAAGGCTCTCCCACTCTTACACCCTTGAGTCCTGATTGGGTATCCTCTGTGTAGACCTGCCTTGTAGGGTTTTCTTGATAAGCTGTATGGCCTCTAATTGTGGAATATTGGTATACAATGATTCAGTGTCCATAGTGACCATGATGGTATCTGACAAAGGTCCATCATACTCCTGCAGAATATTAATCATGTGTGTGGTGTCTTGTATGTATGAAGGTATTAATGGAATGAATGGTCTTAGAAAGAAATAGACTAATTTGGATAAGGGTTCCAGAGTGGAACTGTTGCCAGAGATGATTGGTCTCCCTGGTGGGTTAATGACTTATGTATTTTTGGTAGGATGTAGATGGTTGGGGTAGTTGCCCCATCCTTGGCCACCTTTAAATCTAGACTGAAAGCCCACCTCTTTAACATTGCTTTTGACTCGTAACCACTTGTAACCACTCGCCTCCACCTACCCGTTCACATTAATTGATTTGCTTACTTTATTTATTTTTTGTCTATTAGATTGTAAGCTCTTTGAGCAGGGACTGTCTTTCTTCTATGTTTGTGCAGCGCTGCGTATGCCTCGTAGCGCTATAGAAATGCTAAATAGTAGTAGTAGTAGTAGTAGTAGTAGTACTTTTGAAAGTTCTCTCTCACACACACTCTTTGAGTCCCTTCTCTCACTCACCCTCAGTTGAAGGCTTTTTCGTTCACATTATGTGAGCCTCATCTCTCACTCATGAGGAGTGTGTCACATTCGTCTGAAGTTTCTCTCACTCTCACTGAGCCCTTTCTCTCACTCATTAGGAGTATGTCAAACTCATTTGAAGGCTCTCTCACTCTCACACTCATTGAGCCTCTTTTCTCACTCATGAGGAGTGTGTCACATTCGTCTGAAGTTTCTCTCACACTGTCTGAGCCCCTTCTCTCACTCATTAGGAATGTCTCACACTCATTTGAAGGCACTCTCACACTCATTAGAAGCGTGCCATGTGAATGCATTCTCACACTCTCTGAGCCTCTTCTTTCACGCAGGAATGTGTCACACTCATTTGAAGGCTCTCTCACTCTTATGCTCTTTGAGCCCCTTCTGTCATTCAGTCTTATTGCCATTGCACTAACCCTTGTCACTACTTTCATGAGACACAGCCGAAGAGAAGAAAAGCCAAACGATCTAACCAGTAGGAAGAAATCTAAGTGCACCTTCCTGTGTACTTTGTCTCCCCCTGCCATATATTTTCCCCCTATACTTGGAAATGTGTTTGCTCTGAACCCTATGCAGATACTTTTAGCCACTTAGGAGATAACTCTATAACATGGCGTTAACATTTACACACCAATTATGTGCGGAAATAATTAGGGTAATGGCACATGTGTATGTAAATGCCAAAACTCTGCCTCTGTGCTATTCTGTAAATATGCACATACTTTACAAAGCATGTGCTTGACAGAGTGGCAGGGCTCTAACGTTACACATGTATCTCTAATCTAATCTAATACAGGTATTTGTTAACCGCCTATTCCAAATAGGTCTGTGAGGGGATATACAGAATACTGCCCCTCACCCTTAACGACAGGCCCTCAGATAGACTGAGCCACCTTAAACTCATTAGTCCCGCCCAGAGAGGAAGTGAGATGGGAGAGATGGAGTTGAAGGTACAGGAAAGAGGAAGTATAAAATGTAGAGTCAGACTGGGGTTAAGGAGGCCCAGGGAAGGAAGAGTTGAAGCCCCATAATATGCCTCTACAACCTATGTCTAGCAACCAGTGACCTGGCTGAGGTAAGCCAGCTTTTGACTGGAGACTTGTAAGACTTGCTCTGAGGTCTGGCTGGAAACTCAGATAGAGACAAAGAGAAAGATAACAACTTACAGGCTGTGTTTGGGGCGTGGCAGCCACCACCTACAGACTGTATTTTGGGCCCTGCCAGATACAGGCCCTGGCTAAAACTGTATTCGCTGAACTAAAGAGACTTTTTACTTTTCGTTCCTGGTCCTGTGATGTAACAGGCGTCAGGTTTTCTGCTAATAAAGCATGTGTTTCATTTTTACACCTTTGTCCAGCAGTGTTATTTCACAGGCCCACCCTCAACCTTTGCTTGCAGTATGACAAGGTCCTAAGCAGTATACAATTTTTTTTTAAGTTACAGCATACAACATGGTTTTAGTGCAAACTTACAGCAATTTGTAAAAAAATTCTCTAATAAATTTTATTAAAAAGGATTGTCTTAATTTGTTTGCCGAGTGACCGTGTAAGACGTTTCTGACTTAACTTCTAGAGGCAAAGAGTTAGAACATAAGAACATACGAATAGCCAAACTGGGTCAGACCAATGGTCCATCTAGTCCAGTATCCTGTTTCCAACAGTAGCCAAGAGAGAAGCAGCTTAAAAAAAAAAAAACTATCCAATTGTCTCTTGAATAAAACACCTTTTACCGAGGGAAAAAATATTAAACAGTGATCACCAGCTCTATAGTGTACTTTGATAACAGTCTGTTCAGTAAGTCGTATAAATGGGCTGGAGCTTGCCCCAAAAGAGATTTATGTACCAAACAAGGAATTTTATCTGAAATTCTAGCTTTTAACAGCAACCAATAAAGCCTGAACAACAGAGGTATAACCCTGTCATATTTATTACATTTGAAGATCAGTCTCGCAGTAATGTTTTGAAGTAGTTGAAGTCTGGTTTGTACCTTTTGTATTACACGAATATACACAGAATTACAATAATCTAATTGGGATAGAATCAAAGACTGGACAGCTAGAATAAACTGTTGTTCATGAAAACAGGAACGAACCAGTCTCAACCGCCTGACATTGAGGAACACACATTTACAGCAGCTCTATGGTTGGCATAAGTGCTTGTATCTAAATTACAAGCGTTTACTTCACCTGCTCTGCTAGTCTATGTACAGTACAGTCTTGATTATCCAATCGAAATGGGATCAAGTCATTGTCAGATAACTGAAAAGTCAGAAAACAATGGTAACTCCTTAAAAAATGCACATAAAACATACTTTATACATACAGAACAAACATAGGGTACCTGTATTTAAAATACAGTATTGTTTAGCATGTGAAACCAGAAAACAGAAAGAGAATCTGCGTACTTAACAACAACGCGATGACATCACCGGGGGATCTGTTGCATGTGCTGAGTGGTTGGTTTAACGAAGGTCAGATAATCGAGACTGTACGTATATATGTTTGTTTGTTCTTCATACTTACAGGGACCGTCCTCTCATCCAGGAGGAGGTCATGACTACTTTTTGTTAAAAAAAAAAAAACAACCAAAATTGGTCCCCCACCTGTAACAGCCCACTTATCTGACCAATGACAGTATCACAGAATTACCTCTCTTCCTTCCCTAGCCCTCCAATTTCTCACGACTTGCCCACCCTCATCTTTTAGTCTCCTATATCCATCCTCTGCATTTATTCCCTTCCCCAGCCTCATGTACCGTCCTCTGCCTCTCATCCCTTACCAGTCCAGCTCCTTCCCTGTCACTCAATTCCTCTCCACCTCCAGTCTCTTCCTTATGTCTCACCCCCATTCAAATTCCCATTCCTCCTTTCTACCTTCTCTCACCTCCTTCAAAAATCAGGTCCCTTCGTCTCTCGCCTCCTTCATACCCTCTTCCAGCTGCATCCCAACTCCTCCAGGTCCTAAAAACTGTCACCCCGCCCCATTTTTCTACACTCATCTCATAACACTATTCATACCCTTCATCTAACCACCTAGTCCCCACTGTCCTCCCTAATCCTTGTTCTGGTTTAGTCTCAACTATCCCTCCACTTAATCTCCTAGTCCCCACTTTTCCATCCTACCCAATCCCTAGGTCCTCACTCACAATGTTATCCAAGCCCCAAGTTCCCATTTACATTCCCAGTACTTAGCCAGTTCTAGAATTTGTCTTTTTTTGGTCTCCTGCCCAGTTCTAGTCTCTGCTCTTTTACGCTCTTAACTCCTCAGATCTTTTCTCCTGTCCTAATCTTTCTGTTGCCCCTGTCTTTTCCCCCACATGTATTTCTTTCTTCCCTAGTATCTTCCCCTGCATATGCCCTTGCTTCTTCCCCCCTCCTCACAGAATCTGCCTTCCTCTCCCACCAGCATAAGCCTCCAGCTCCCTTCTCCCAATCTATGGCATACTAAGCATACCGTTAGCATTTCCTTTCACTCCTTCCAGTATACCTGCTCCATTGCAGATTTATACTGTATATATATATATATTTTTTGTTACATTTGTACCCCACACTTTCCCACTCATGGCAGGCTCAATGCGGCTTACATGGGGCAATGGAGGGTTAAGTGACTTGCCCAGAGTCACAAGGAGCTGCCTGTGCCTGAAGTGGGAATCGAACTCAGTTCCCCAGGACCAAAGTCCACCACCCATTCCTCCACTGTTGCTACTATTTGAGATTCTACATGGAATGTTGCTCCTAGCACTGGATATCCAGGTATGACCCCCAACCTGGAAGTTAACTGGGCACTGGCTGATATTCAGACCGGTGCCTGGTTAAATTGCTGTGCAAAGTTAGGACAGCTGTTTTACTGTCTTAACTTAATGTGGTTACTCAGCTGATTAGTGGACTAAATATCACAGCTAACCGGCTAAGTAGACGCTCCACCCCAGCCCACCCCTAACCTAGCCAGTTAGGAGTTGGCCAGTTAGCGGCACTAACCAGTTTATGTGCCCTGCTGAATATCCCTGGAAAGTCCCGAACATGCAATTTAAATGGCCGAGAGCCTCTTCTGGCTGTTTAAATTGCTTTGATTATCGACCGGCTAAAGTCTAAGCATTAAGCACAAATTTTACAACAATAAATATACACATACAGTGGTGGAAATAAGTATTTGATCCCTTGCTGATTTTGTAAGTTTGCCCACTGACAAAGACATGAGCAGCCCATAATTGAAGGGTAGGTTATTGGTAACAGTGAGAGATAGCACATCACAAATTAAATCCGGAAAATCACATTGTGGAAAGTATATGAATTTATTTGCATTCTGCAGAGGGAAATAAGTATTTAATCCCTCTGGCAAACAAGACCTAATACTTGGTGGAAAAACCCTTGTTGGCAAGCATAGCGGTCAGACGTCTTCTGTAGTTGATGATGAGGTTTGCACACATGTCAGGAGGAATTTTGGTCCACTCCTCTTTGCAGATCATCTCTAAATCATTAAGAGTTCTGGGCTGTCGCTTGGCAACTCGCAGCTTCAGCTCCCTCCATAAGTTTTCAATGGGATTAAGGTCTGGTGACTGGCTAGGCCACTCCATGACCCTAATGTGCTTCTTCCTGAGCCACTCCTTTGTTGCCTTGGCTGTATGTTTTGGGTCATTGTCGTGCTGGAAGACCCAGCCACGACCCATTTTTAAGGCCCTGGCGGAGGGAAGGAGGTTGTCACTCAGAATTGTACGGTACATGGCCCCATCCATTCTCCCATTGATGCGGTGAAGTAGTCCTGTGCCCTTAGCAGAGAAACACCCCCAAAACATAACATTTCCACCTCCATGCTTGACAGTGGGGACGGTGTTCTTTGGGTCATAGGCAGCATTTCTCTTCCTCCAAACACGGCGAGTTGAGTTCATGCCAAAGAGCTCAATTTTTGTCTCATCTGACCACAGCACCTTCTCCCAATCACTCTCGGCATCATCCAGGTGTTCACTGGCAAACTTCAGACGGGCCGTCACATGTGCCTTCCGGAGCAGGGGGACCTTGCGGGCACTGCAGGATTGCAATCCGTTATGTCGTAATGTGTTACCAATGGTTTTCGTGGTGACAGTGGTCCCAGCTGCCTTGAGATCATTGACAAGTTCCCCCCTTGTAGTTGTAGGCTGATTTCTAACCTTCCTCATGATCAAGGATACCCCACGAGGTGAGATTTTGCGTGGAGCCCCAGATCTTTGTCGATTGACAGTCATTTTGTACTTCTTCCATTTTCTTACTATGGCACCAACAGTTGTCTCCTTCTCGCCCAGCGTCTTACTGATGGTTTTGTAGCCCATTCCAGCCTTGTGCAGGTGTATGATCTTGTCCCTGACATCCTTAGACAGCTCCTTGCTCTTGGCCATTTTGTAGAGGTTAGAGTCTGACTGATTCACTGAGTCTGTGGACAGGTGTCTTTCATACAGGTGACCATTGCCGACAGCTGTCTGTCATGCAGGTAACGAGTTGATTTGGAGCATCTACCTGGTCTGTAGGGGCCAGATCTCTTACTGGTTGGTGGGGGATCAAATACTTATTTCCCTCTGCAGAATGCAAATAAATTCATATACTTTCCACAATGTGATTTTCCGGATTTAATTTGTGATGTGCTATCTCTCACTGTTACCAATAACCTACCCTTCAATTATGGGCTGCTCATGTCTTTGTCAGTGGGCAAACTTACAAAATCAGCAAGGGATCAAATACTTATTTCCACCACTGTAACTGTCATTGAAGAAATACTAGCAGAAGTCTGCATTTACATGAGTAACATTAGGCATAAATACTTATGCCTAAACCCAGCAATTTCAGGCATAGCTGACAGCAGTCTAAAACCTCAGCGTATAAGTGCTCGACTCACCCCTGTTCCTTCCACATCCACACCCCTCTCGCAGTTATGCACCAAAGAATTGAGATGTTAACATTATAGAATAGTACCCAAGTTAGTGCCAATTAACTACGATTATTGAGTACATAAGTATCGCCATGCTGGGACAGACCAAGGGTCCATCGAGCCCAGCACCCTGTCACCGACAGCGGCCAAAAGAACAAGCAATTTTTCCCGCCCATCCTAGAAATACTGTATTCCCTCGTCCATTCAATAACATTCTATGGTTTTTTCCTCCAGGAAGCCGTCCAACCCTTTTTTTAAGTTCACTAAGTTAATCGCCTGAACCACCTTTTCCAGCAGCGAATTCCAGAGTTTAACTATGCGTTGAGTGGCAATTTGCGCCTAATTAAGCAACTAACTTACACGCATAACTGCTACTATTCTGTAATCCACGTGCTCAAATACACACCCAAGGTATGTAAATTTGCACGTGAGATTATAGAATGAGGGCGATAATGTGCACGGCATGCATAGGCTTACAGCACAAATACATTTTTCTTGCAACCACAGTGGGTGTGGAAAGAGGAGAAAAAGCAACCTTGGCACAGGTCATGATTTGGTATCTCAGCTCTACCCTTCCAACTGTTTCCATCGCCCATTCCCTCTGTATGACCCACCCCACTAACCTCTCCCCCCCCCCCCCGACATACATACTAACCTCCCATTTTCCTCCCCCCCCCCCAATCGCAGTAGTCAAACCAGAAACTGCAGGGCTATTTTAACCACGGTAAAAACCAATTCCGCATCAGCAAAGGAAAAAAAAAGATGCATTTAAAAAAAATAATAACAAAAAAAAATTACTGGCAAAATGCAAATTCAAACCACACTTCAAAACACACAAAAGAAACATATATATAATTATAAGCACATTTCTAGGTTAATAGGACATGGTTTTCAACACATTTCATTGCTAAAGCACTCAGCAGCCCTGAACAGTTACCAAGGCAACCGACCTGCTCTCTCTCTCCACAAAATCCATCCTTCCCCAGCACATTCAGATCCTTCCATCAGACTGGTAAAAATGTAGTGATACTCTCTCTCTCTCCTCATCACTTCCTCTATAGACCCAGCAATCACAGGCGTAACCTGGGGAAGGGGTAGGGGAAGGGTTTTGTTCCTTAGAAAATGAAGGTTGAGGACAGAGGAAGGTGTGTAATGGACTTTGAGAGCTGGCTGATCCCTCCTTCCCCCTTACCTTATCATTTCTGCACATGCTGTAGCCTTGCCTGAGAGGTGGGCTGGCAGGGGCTGTGGTTCTCCGGGTGCTGTCCTATTGTCTGAGTCTGCTGGTGACTGTTTCTGGGAGGAGCGTCTGAATATGTTGGGTGGGGGGGGGGGGGAGGGAGTGGAGGGGGGAGAAGATGACATGTACCCATGTGGCATTTTCATAGCATCACAGTACAGGGGCGGGCACAAACAGTGCCAGCTGCTCCTCCTTACTAGGAGAGGGTAAAATTCCCAGCCTGCCCACCAGCATTTTAAAATTAAAAATGCTTTATTTCATAGCAAGAAGGATAATTTCATAGCAACAAGACACATTATTACTAAAGGAACATGTCAGTGCCATCAAGTACCAAATCCATTCCATTACACCACTGCCATTACACCAGTCCATTGCATTACCATGGGACATTATGTATCATTATGTATCAAAAACTCATGACTATGCAGATGCAGACGATAACCATTGGATACCTTGATACACTGTATTAGATATAGAATACAAACATTGGTAAACAATGAAGCAGCATGCCAAACACAGAGTACAGTATAATCATTGAGATACCTTGCATTACAGTGTGCTAAAAATAGAGCATACCCCCACTGGGATATTTCATGATACAGGGGTCCTTTTACTAAGGTGCAGTGAAAAATAGGATGCGCTAGTGTAGGCGTGTGTTTCGGGCACGTGCAGATTCACAACGCAACAGGGATGCAACCGGCCGCGGGGCCCCTGTGAGCGCGAGGCTTTGTACGGTCGCCTCTGTCGCCCCTGCCTCATTGGCAAAGCTGAGTGCCATTACCGTGACAGAGATTCAGGTCACCTGGCACTGGCTTGGCCCAGTTTCTTGGTTTCTGTCCTTGGCCCAGTGTGTCTCACTCATGAAATGGAAACTCCTGCTCCCTAGTGATGTCACAGTCGGCTTTCTATGATCTCATAATTGACAGTGATGTCCCTCGAAGACTTGGAGAGTAAGAGGGCAATTCTACGGCATATAGGTGCCCAGATTCCATCCTGGAATAGAGCGCAAGTCCAAATTTAAACGCCAACATTTAGGCACTATCTCTCCATATAAAAGGCAGCTGTAAATATTGAAATTAGCAGGTATTTTACAGTGTTCCAACAGTTCTGTGCGTAAGTGTGGGACCTGCCCATGCTCCACACATGCGTATTCCCAACTTGCAGTTGTGCAGCTTTGCAGAAAACCAGTTAGCACTCGAACATAACTTTTGTGCACAAATGGTGCTTATGTTTAGGTGCTAAGGGGACGCTATTCAGACCACGGGAGGCAAGCTGGCTAACTCCCACGGTCAGCGGGGAGTCCAGATATTCAATGACACACCAATTCCGTTGACCGGAATTGAATATAGTAACATAGTAAATGACGACAGAAAAAGACCTGTATGGTCCATCCAGTCTGCCCAACAAGATAAACTCATTTTACATGGTGTGTGATACTTTATATGTATACCTGAGTTTGATTTGTCCTTGCCATTCGCAGGGCACAGACCGTAGAAGACTGCCCAGCACTGGTTTTGCTTCCCAATTACCGGCGTTGCCACCCAATCTCCACTAAGATTCCGTGGGAGGGCATTCCACATATCTACCACCCTTTCCATGAAAAAAAATACTTCCTGACATTACTCCTGAGTCTGCCCCCTTTCAACCTCAATTCATGTCCTCTAGTTCTACCACCTTCCCGTCTCCAGAAAAGCTTCGTTTGCGGATTAATACCTTTCAAATATCTGAACGTCGCTCCAGGGGCAGTGACGTAAGAGACGGGAGGAGCCTGCAGAGCCAGCAGCCAATGCTTCGAGGCTGCCTGCGGTGCCACGTTTTTTTAAAAACATTTTTTCTCATCGTTAGCGTTGGCGCTCAGCTCAGTCAGCGGAGCGCTTCTTCTTTTTGTAGCGTCGGCCCTGCTGCTCATCAGGAAAAGCAGCAGTGGCCGGCAAAGGGAGCTGGGGCTGGCGCGGGCCTTGAGGAAAAGTGGGTGGGCGGGCCAGAGCTGAAATTGGGTGGGACTGGGCCCACCCAGGCCCAACCGTAGCTACGCCCCTGATAAGAACATAAGAATAACCATACTGGGTCAGACCAGTGGTCCATCTAGCCTAGTATCCTGTTTCTAACAGTGGCCAAACCAGGTCACAAGTACCTGGAAAAAACCCAAAGAGTAGCAACATTCCAGAACCCCAAAGTGACGCAAGATTCCGGAATCCCAAAAAGAGTAGCAAAGATTCCGGAATCCCAAAAAGAGTAGCAACATTCCATGCTACCAATCCCAGGGCAAGAAGTGGCTTCCCCAAGTCTGTCTCAATAGCAGACTATGGACTTTTCCCCCAGGAACTTGTCCAAACCTTTTTTAAACCCAGATAAGCTAACAGCTATTACCACATGTTCTGGAAATGAGTTCCAGAGCTTAACTATTTGTTGGGTGGAAAAAATATTTCCTCCAATTTGTTTTATGAGTATTTCCATGTAACTTCCATGAGTGTCCCCTAGTCTTGTACTTTTTGAAAGAGTACAAAATCGATTCACTTGTTCTACACTACTCAAGATTTTGTAGAACTCAGTCATATCTTCCCCTCAGACATCTGTTTTCCAAGCTGAAGAGCCCTAACCTTTTGGAGGAGTAGCCTAGTGGTTAGTGCAGTAGACTTTGATCCTGGGGAACTGAGTTCGATTCCCACTGCAGCTCCTTGTGACTCTGGGCAAGTCACTTAACCCTTCATTGCCCCTGGTACAAAATAAGTAACTGAATATATGTAAACCGCTTTGAATGTAGTTGCAAAAACCTCAGAAAGGCAGTATATCAAGTCCCATTTCCCTTTCCGTAATGGAGATTCTACATGGAATGTTGCTATTATTGAGATTCTACATGGAATGTTGCTATTCCATTAGCAACATTCCATGTAGAAACCTGCCCTTGCAGATCAGCAATGAGGCCGTGCAGGCTTCTGTTTCTGTGAGTCTGACGTCCTGCAAGTACGTGCAGGACGTCAGTCTCACAGAAACACTGCGCAGCCCCATTGCTGATCTGCAAGGGCAGGCTTCTACATGGAATGTTGCTACTGGAAGAGTAGCCTAGTGGTTAGTGCAGCGGACTCTGATTCTGGGGAACTGGGTTCGATTCCCATTTCCCTTTACCCCTTTCCCTTATGACATCACAATATCAGAAGTGAGCCAAGTATCGGGCAATCAAGCCACTGTGACATCACTGATGAGGTTGGCTCTTATTGGTGGAATGAGTTGAGGAGTAGCCTAGTGGTTAGTGCAGTGGACTTTGATGCTGGAAAACTGAGTTATTATTATTATTATTTATTGCATTTGTACCCCACATTATCCCACCATTTTGCAGGCTCAATGTGGCTTACAGAGTGCTGTTATGATGCAGTCATTACATTATCTTAAATACATTCAATTCCCACTGCAGCTCCTTGTGACTCTGGGCAAGTCACTTAACCCTCCATTGCCCCAGGTACAAAATAAGTACCTGAATATATGTAAACCGCTTTGAATGTAGTTGCAAAATCCTCAGAAAGGCCGTATATCAAGTCCCTTTTCCCTTTCCCTAACCTCTTTAGCCTTTGCTCATATGAGAGGAGTTCCATTCCTTAGTTACATGTGCAGACCTCTCCTTCCCCTTCTTTCTGCAAAAGTTCTCCTAAAAGAATGCTTTGCTTTCACATTTTCTTTCGATTACTGTTCCACATGAAAAATACTTACTGGCTCTTTTTCATTCCAGGCCGCAAAGCACTGGAATTCTTTACCTTCTAATATATGGACAGAATTCTCTCATCTCCACTTCAGAAGACTGTTAAGACTTTTTGTTATAACATTTTTGATCATAGTGACTTTTTTTTATCTTTTACATTGTATTTCAGGGAGTGTTACTTACTCTGCTTTTTTTTTTCTTCTTGTTTTGTAACCGGCACTAAACCTTTACCGGCAGTGACTTTACTTTTGAGGCAGCCATGGCATAATTATATATATATAAGAAATCATATGAAGGGTTAATTCTGTTAAAAGCTTGGTATTTGAATTGAATTCTTATTTCAAATTTCAACTTTTACTTTGTAAGTGAAGTGAAGGTATGCCAGATGGTTCAGATTATATTGAACTCTAGCTGCCGAGCTAAGGTTAGGAAAGGTCAGTGAGAAATGAAACTCTGTCCCTTGTGAATTGCCAATGCTAGCTGGCACAGCTGTAAACTATTATGAATGAACAAAGCATGAGCCAGACATGCCGTAGTTTTAAAAGAATTAGTTTAATGCTAGTTAGATTCTAAATAATTCTAGATATTCCTGATGTTTAGAATTTAGAAGTTCTTGCTTATAAGGAATACTGATTCTGTGTATTTTAGAATATGTTTTATTCTCTATAATTTCTATGTAGGATGTTTGTTCAACTCTGTGTTACTTTTAAAATGATCCTTTGTCTGCTGTTTAAGACTGCAGTGAGGAGAT
The DNA here is from genome assembly GCF_901765095.1 of Microcaecilia unicolor. Lineage (NCBI taxonomy): Eukaryota > Metazoa > Chordata > Amphibia > Gymnophiona > Siphonopidae > Microcaecilia > Microcaecilia unicolor. Next base: position 23,801,073 of record NC_044042.1, read on the forward strand.
CCACATGTGGTTTGACTTAGCCATAGTTCTGGCTGGTTCAATGTATAAGCTGAGAGGTGAAAAAGGTCAGAACTAGTCAGCTCTCTTCTCCTTGATTAATTATAGCTAAGTGTAGGACTGGCCTCCTGGAAGTAATAACCTGATATGTATGCTATTAAGTAAGATTGGCTTTTGACCCCTTTAATGAATGCCAGAGTTTAGTTAGCAGTTAGTACTAGGAATATGAGAAATCAATCATAATAACATGTAAGAGACTGGAGACCAAATGTCTGGCTTAAGGGGCCCCAGGTCAGAGGTCAGTTTAGGATGTCTGGAACCTATGTAACTGATATTTCAAAAGTAATGATTGGTTGAGGCAAGGTAGCCAATCAATTTCTTAACCAATTGGGAGTAAAGGGGGCTAGGCTAGGAGGAGGGCTTAGGACCCTATTTAAGTAGGAGCAGAAGCAGTTTACGTCAGAAAGAACTCAGAAGGAGCTCAGAAGAAAGAGAAGGACAGAAGGAACAGACAGAAGAAGGAGAAGACAGCATAAGAAGAGAAGCAGCTGAGACAAAGACACAGAGAGCTGAGAGAGAGGAGAAGAGAGCTAGAACTGATGTCCTGCTTTGTTTGCTGGCAAATAAAGAAGATTTCTCTCTCATACTGGTGTGTGCTGTCTGACTCCTGAAGTATCACAAATTCCTATCTCAATTCCTGCAACAATTCTTGGTGGCAGCGGTGGGATGAATCCTGCATTAATCCCAGCACCCAACTGACTGGAGAACATTCGCCGGGTATGTATTCTGTATTTTGTATTGTAATTCTAGCTAGAAAATTGTAAACCAGCCCCTCAAGAAGGAGGGAAGGAGAATCTGATCAATTCTCAGCAAAGGCCCTAGTACCTTCTAGTCGCGGGGACTAGAAGCGAAAACGCTTGAGCTTATCTGTATCTGAGAAATCTGAAATTGTTGGGTGGGATTTTCTGTATGGAATGTGTGATGAGTGAATGCTAAATGAGTGCGGACTTCTTATAGCTGCATTTCCAATTAACGCGAGTTCAATTGGTCAGCAACGGAAGGAAGCGATTGCTGTCTGTCTACCTAGTGTCTCGAGAGTGCAGACCCCTTACTGCACTTTCAAAAACTCCCTCCCTTTTGTGTGTTGTAATTGTAAGCATTATGGGTGGGACATCATCTAGACAAATTGTTACCCCCCTAGACTGTATGCTTAGAAATTTCAAGAAAGGTTTTTTAATTAATGACTATGGACAGACTTTAAGCTCAGGTACTTTAAGAACCTTGTGTGAAGTTGAGTGGCCATCTATGGGAGTGGGGTGGCCCCCTAGTGGCAGCTTAGATATTGAAGTAATCCGGAAGGTCTACAGCATAGTTGTAAGAGAACCAGAATATTTTGAACAACTCCCTTATATAGATTCCTGGGACAGCCTTGTGACTGACCCTCCCTCCTGGTTGAAAACTTATATGGGATCCCCAGTAAAATTCATGTTAGGCCGTGTTCAAAGAAAGATTAGAAAATCTAAACTAGAAGAGGGAAAGAGCCCTAGGAAGCTTACCACCCAATCGGTGGCTTCCGCCCCTACCCTGTCTGAGAAACCCATACTCTCTGATGACCCCTCAGATCTTGAGCCACCACCTTATGGCCCATTGTTGGGGTTCCGTGCTACCCCTAGAGATCCACGCCGTCCAGCCCAAGCTTCTCCAGCACAGGCTTCTCCAGATAGTTCCTCCCCCACTGTGCGAACCCCACCACATCCTAGGTTGGACTTTTCACCTGGCCTCTACCCTTCTGTGCCAAATCCTCTCCTGTTAACCTCTGAAGACCCGTTTTGGGTTCCACTCCCTGACTCCTCAACTCCTGACAGCCCAGCCTCTCCCTCTAATACCCCTACCCATTCATTAGGGGCCCGGCATCCCTTTCAATGGACTGACTCACCTGTGACCACCTCTCAGTCTATGAGTACCCCTCCCCATCCCTCAGGGGTTCAACATACCTCCACTGAATGGGTTAGACCTGCTGCAATCACCTTTGAGCATGATAGGAGGGTAGCTCCTAGCTCTACCTCAGATTCCATTCCCACCTCCTCGAGAGTTCTGCCACTCCGCCAGGTAACTACCACTCGACCAGATCCTAATAATCAGGGTCAGGTTATACAGGCACAGGCCTATCAGTATGTACCCTTCACAACCACTGATCTCCTGAATTGGAAGACGCATTATCCCTCTTATACTGAAAAGCCTCAGGCAGTGGTGGACCTAGTGGCTAGCATTATGGCCACCCATAACCCAACCTGGACTGATTGTCAACAACTTCTCCTGACCCTCTTCACAACTGAGGAGAGGCGGAAGATTTTGCAAAATGCTGAGGCCATCACGCGAGAGCGTGTCCCCGGGGGGACACAGGACCCAGAGGGATGGGTTAGAGCTCGGTTTCCTCGCGCAGCTCCAGCTTGGGATCCAAATGATGGGCAGCACTATGAACTGTTGTCTGGCTATTGCCGGGACTTACTGGAAGGTATGAGGAAAGGCATAAAGAGGCCCATTAATCTGGCAAAGGTCTCTGAAATTCTCCAAGGGGCAACTGAATCCCCTGGGGCCTTTCTAGAGCGCACTAATTGAAGCCTACAGAACATACACCCCATTTGACCCTGAAGCCCAAGAAAACCAGAGAATGGTGAATAGTGCATTGGTGGCCCAGAGTATGCCAGATATCCGGAAGAAGTTGCAGCGTCAGGAGGGATTCGCAGGGATGAATACCACCCAGCTAATTGAGATCGCAACCAAGGTTTTCATTAATAGAGATCAGGAGGTGCGCCGAGAGGCTGACCGGAAGATGCAGAAGAAGGCCGACCTTTTAGCGGCAGCCATTACTAATTCCACCCTTAACCGAGGTCGACCTCTAGCTAATGGGAAGCCAAAGTGGGATCCCGGACCACCAGCCAGGCCCCGAGATTCCTTCAATCAATCCCGGCCAAGGGGGGAGAATCCCAGACCAAGATTGGAGAGGGACCAGTGTGCCTATTGTAAGGAAAGAGGGCACTGGAAAGATGAATGCCCCCAGAGGCGCCAGGGACTGAGAAGGGGACCAGGAGATCGAGGAAGCCGAGGCCGAGTTCGAGAGGGAAGATATGAGCCTCCTGAATCTGACATCATCGGGATAGCCGAGATGGCAGAATGGGACGAATAGGACAGACCGGGTTCCTACAAACTGGGCTCCCAGGAACCTATGGTCAAGTTAACTATAGGGAGCCGCTCAATTCCATTTATGATTGATACAGGAGCTGAACATTCTGTTGTGACGGAGCGATTAGCGCCTGTGTCTGGAAAAACTGTCCGAGTGGTGGGAGCCACGGGGGTGCAGAACCGGAGGCCCTTTCTGACAACCCGTAGATGCCAATTAGGCTCACACATAGTCACTCATGAATTCTTGTATATGCCAGACTGTCCAATCCCTTTGTTAGGTCGAGACCTGCTGTCCAAGCTTAGGGCCCAAATTTCTTTTGACTCTGATGGCCAGACTTCAGTCTCCTTTCGGCCCCCAACATCCAGCCCTAAGGGTATATTGAGTTTCTGCTGCCCTCTTGAAGAAGAATGGCGGCTGCATCAGTCGCATGGCCAAGTTGACCTACCCCTGGCAGACAGCTTTCAGGTCAGTGGGGTATGGGCAGAAGATAATCCCCCAGGGTTGGCCCGAAATATTCCTCCTGTACATGTAGACTTACTTCCAAGTGCCCGGCCAATCCATCTTCGTCAATACCCAATTCCCAGAAAGGCTCTGGAAGGGATTCAAGCACATTTGAATCGTCTGTTATCCCATGGAATTATTCGTCCTTGCCAGTCTCCATGGAATACGCCACTATTGCCAGTTCAGAAGCCAGGGACTGAGGACTACCGGCCAGTCCAAGACTTACGAGTGGTCAATAAATCCACTATCTCATTACACCCTGTAGTGCCTAATCCATATGTCCTGTTAGGATTGATACCTTCTGGAGCTACCCATTTCACAACACTAGATCTAAAAGATGCCTTCTTTTGTATTCGGGTGGCCCCAGCCAGTCAATTGCTTTTTGCCTTTCAATGGGAAAACCCAGTAACAGGAAGGAAGCTTCAGTATACATGGACCCGCCTGCCACAGGGGTTCAAGAATTCCCCCACCATTTTTGGGACAGCCCTAGGGCAAGACCTTAAGACTTTTAAATCTGAGCCTTCCAGGCGAGTTTTACTCCAGTATGTAGATGACCTCCTGATTGCAGCAGTGACCCAGGAAGAGTGTTTTGAGGCTACTAGAGAATTGCTGGAGCTACTCTTGGATGCAGGCTATAAGGTCTCACGCTCAAAGGCCCAACTTTGTCAGTCAGAAGTGAAGTATCTGGGCTTTTGCATTTCCCAGGGAAGTCGGAGACTGGATGCTAGTAGGAAGCAAGCGGTAGCTGCAATTCCCCAACCCAAGTCCAGAAGAGAAGTTAGGGAATTTCTGGGAGCAGCTGGATTCTGCAGAATTTGGATTCCAAATTTTGCACTGATGGCGAAACCCCTTTACCAAGCCACAAAGGGGGGTGAAAAGGAACCATTTGAATGGGGACCTACTGCTCAACAATCCTTCATTGCCATAAAGAAGCCCTACTCCAAGCCCCTGCGTTAGGCCTTCCTGATGTGGAGAAACCTTTCTCATTGTATGTCCATGAGCGACAGGGGGTTGCTCTGGGTGTGCTGACCCAGATGATGGGATCCTGGCAGAGGCCTGTTGCATACCTGTCTAAACAGCTGGATGGAGTGGCTAAAGGATGGCCAGCCTGCATGAGGGCCATTGCAGCAACAGCCTTACTGGTCCAGGAAGCTGATAAGTTGACCTTGGGGCAAGAACTGGTTGTTAAAGTCCCCCATGCAGTTCTCACCCTCATGGAGTATAAGGGCAACCACTGGTTTACAAATAACCGTATGGTTAAGTACCAAGCCAGCTTGTGTGAGAATCCACGGATACACCTGGAAACAGTGGCTACATTCAATCCTGCTACTCTTTTGCCAGCATCTGAGGGACCACCGGATCATGACTGTATCCAAACTATGGATGAAGTGTACTCCAGTCGACCAGATCTTAAAGATGTTCCTTGGAGGGACCCAGATGTAATTTATTTCACAGATGGAAGCAGTTATGTGGAGAACTCCAAGCGACTGGCAGGCTATGCTGTGGTGACAGAGGACAAGGTGATAGAAGCAAGAGCCCTGCCCCAAGGAACTTCAGCCCAGAAAGCAGAACTTGTGGCACTCATACGAGCTCTGGAGTTAGCAGCAGGACTGGTAACCAACATTTATACTGATTCCAAGTATGCCTTCACAACTCTACATGCTCATGGAGCTTTGTATAAGGAAAAGGGACTCATAAATGCTGCAGGCCAACCTGTTAAGTATGGACCTGAAATACTTCAGCTGCTAGAGGCTGTGTGGGCCCCTAAGAAGGTAGCTGTTATTCACTGCAGGGGACACCAAAGAATAGATACTCCAGTGGCCCGAGGGAACCGCCATGCTGATCGGGTGGCCAAGGAAGCTGCTCGAGGACCCCCAGCAACTACTGTGACTCCCCTGTTCCAAATTCGATTGCAAGAATGGACACCTATGTATACCCAAGTGGAAGAGAAATGGGCTCAAGAAGAAGGTGCAGTAAGGAGACCTGATGGCTGGTTACATCTCCCTGATACCAGAGTTCTGGTGCCACGCCACCTAGCTTGGCCTGTAGTGTCTCAAGCTCATGACCTATCACACTTAGGGAAAACAGCACTAGCCCGCCTACTCAATCGAGTAGTGGTGCTGGAAGGATTGGATAGTCTGGTTGCCACTGCCTCTGCCCGATGTACTCTCTGTGCCCAGAATAATGCTCGTCAGGGACCCCGTATTCCACCAGGAGTTCAGTCTAGAGGTCTAACACCCTTTGAGTCCCTAGTTATAGACTTCACAGAAATGCCCAAGAGCGGTAGGTTCCGATACCTCTTAGTCATGGTCTGTACCTTTTCTGGGTGGGTGGAAGCATATCCTACAGTCACTGAGAAAGCCACAGAAGTAGCTCGAGCTCTCCTTAGGGATGTCATCCCAGGTATGGACTGCCCCTTGCCATAGGTTCAGATAATGGTCCCGCCTTTGTTGAAGCTACACTTCAGGCCCTGTCCCGCGCATTGCGCATTACCTGGAAATTGCATTGTGCCTATCGTCCCCAGAGTTCAGGGCAGGTTGAGCGAGCAAACAGAACCTTGAAAAATAGCCTAGCAAAGATTTGTCAGGAAACCCAACTGAAATGGCCACAGGCACTGCCACTAGCCCTCTTCCGCCTCCGATGTACCCCAACTAAAGGAACAGCCCTCTCTCCCTTTGAAATTGTGTATGGGAAGCCCCCAGCCATTTTACAGGGAATTAAGGGAGACATAGGGATTTTAGGGTCTACCCAGGTGCAGGAGCAGGTAGCCCTCTTGGGAAAGATAATTTCTGAGCTTCAGTCTTATGTGAGAGAAATAAACCCTGTCCCCTTCCAGGCTCAGGTACATTCCTTCCTGCCAGGGGATAGAGTTTGGGTGAAAGACTGGAGGCTCCAGCCTTTGGGGCCCCGATGGAAAGGACCTTTTACTGTTTTGCTTTCTACTCCTACAGCTGTGAAGGTCGCAGGGATAACTCCATGGGTCCATTGGTCTCGAATTAAGTCTGCTGATCAGACTGAGCCCAGCACGGATCAGACGGAGCCTAGACAGTGGAGAGCAGAAAGTGATCCAGCGGAGCCATTGAAGTTGCGCTTGACCCGAACCAAAGAATCTACTAGCTGAAAAGAAGGGTCAACTGCATACTGCAGGAGCTGCTGAACTTCGGCTTCATACTGAGACTCTTTCTTGCCCTGATTCTGGCTTTCTTGGAATTTGAAAGCTTGATCCTTATCAGTTGAGGGTTTATCCCAACTGGTATAAGAACTCAAAGACTGAGAACATTATATTAGAGTAATCTGTGATTAGCACAGACTGTTGAAATATTATTGCTTAATTAGTTTGCTGTATTTGTTTTAGATTAAGAAGAAAGAAAATGTTAGTAGTTTGGATGCTTTTGTTGTTTTCTACTCCTTGCCTCCTTGTTCCTAATACCCCAACTCGCTCCAACCTTTGGTTACACTCAGTCCAGGAACTAATTAGCTAGGCAAAGATTACTTCCCCTTGTATTGTGTGTTCCCGATTTTCTCCTTATACTACAGATGTCCCAGCTGTTCCTGTTCCTGTGCAACTCCCAGCTCTTATACCTCCCTACTTTTCGAGTTCAGGCCCTTGGAGCCAGGATTATACTTGGTGGTCCTTTTATAATGCTACTTCCCCCTCTGAATCTTCTCTAAGGCCAGTTTTTACGTCTCCCTATCCAGCCTCTGGAGTGTTTTGTTTAACAAGAAGCATCTCAACTGTTCTTCCCATTCCCTGTAATTATACTAATGTTCTCCCAGAAAAAGGAGAATCTGTGTGGGTAGTTTCTCCAGGTACTCCTATGTGCCCTACTACCATACCTGTAGATTATGACCCAGGTGATTATCTGGCTCCTAAGCGTACCACTGAGAAGACTATAGTGTCCAAGCTTATTTTCTACTTTCATAAGTCCCCGGGGTATGAAGAGTTACTAACAAATGAGCAGCCTGTCACAATTGGGGATTGGCGCCTATGGTGTGCAAAGTCTCCATTTCGTCTTCGTTCCCCCTGGGATAGGGGCTCGCATTATGGGCACCCTAAGTACCCTGTCCAGCCTGAGCCAACATTTATTGGGAACTTTCCTCACCCTCTCCTTGGTCATTACTGGCTCTGTGATAATGTCCTCCACATGATTCTTCCCTCCACATATGATTTTTGTGTATTGGTAACCTTGAATTATTTTCCTAAAGTTATTCCTCTTAAGCCACTATCCCCGCACCGCTCTAAGCGAGAGGCTTTGTCCTTACCCTCCTCCGTTGCCACAGAGGATGAGGCGATTGAATTAGCCCTCCAGTATATTAATTCTACTTATCCTCTGACTAAAAGAGACTTGTAGCCCTTTCTGCCACGGCCTGGATTCCAATTGGAGGCCCGGTAGCGGGTATTACTGAACTAGGTATGGCTACCCGGAGACTTCAATCCCTACTCCATGTTTTAGTTCATGAGCTGAACGTGGTAGTCAATGCATTGCAGGATCAAATTAATGAATTAAGTATAGTTTCTCGGTATAATCGTATGGGCCTTGACTACCTCTTTGCAGCTCAGGGTGGCCTCTGCACAGTGCTAAATTCTTCAGAGTGCTGTACTATTGTCATAAATAGGACGCATGTAGTTAGGCATGCCATGGATAAAGTCCTACAGTTGGCCAGCCTTAATGTGGAGGATTACCGAGGAGGATTAGATCTTACCTCCTGGTGGTGGTCATTGACCTCCTGGATACGTCCCTTGTTCATTTCCCTAATAGTCTTAGTTTTAGCAGGGTTGTTGTTTTGTTTCCTGGCCTCATGTGCTTCGGCAGTATGCCGTCGAACCTTAACAAGTAGGGTAATGGTGATTCACAAGTCTATTCCTAATTAGGATCACTATAATCTCCAGAGTTTGAGTTGTGAGACTTATCTCTGCATAAGCTGATTTTAGTCTCAAAGGGGGGAATGAGGCAGCCATGGCATAATTATATATATATAAGAAATCATATGAAGGGTTAATTCTGTTAAAAGCTTGGTATTTGAATTGAATTCTTATTTCAAATTTCAACTTTTACTTTGTAAGTGAAGTGAAGGTATGCCAGATGGTTCAGATTATATTGAACTCTAGCTGCCGAGCTAAGGTTAGGAAAGGTCAGTGAGAAATGAAACTCTGTCCCTTGTGAATTGCCAATGCTAGCTGGCACAGCTGTAAACTATTATGAATGAACAAAGCATGAGCCAGACATGCCGTAGTTTTAAAAGAATTAGTTTAATGCTAGTTAGATTCTAAATAATTCTAGATATTCCTGATGTTTAGAATTTAGAAGTTCTTGCTTATAAGGAATACTGATTCTGTGTATTTTAGAATATGTTTTATTCTCTATAATTTCTATGTAGGATGTTTGTTCAACTCTGTGTTACTTTTAAAATGATCCTTTGTCTGCTGTTTAAGACTGCAGTGAGGAGATCCACATGTGGTTTGACTTAGCCATAGTTCTGGCTGGTTCAATGTATAAGCTGAGAGGTGAAAAAGGTCAGAACTAGTCAGCTCTCTTCTCCTTGATTAATTATAGCTAAGTGTAGGACTGGCCTCCTGGAAGTAATAACCTGATATGTATGCTATTAAGTAAGATTGGCTTTTGACCCCTTTAATGAATGCCAGAGTTTAGTTAGCAGTTAGTACTAGGAATATGAGAAATCAATCATAATAACATGTAAGAGACTGGAGACCAAATGTCTGGCTTAAGGGGCCCCAGGTCAGAGGTCAGTTTAGGATGTCTGGAACCTATGTAACTGATATTTCAAAAGTAATGATTGGTTGAGGCAAGGTAGCCAATCAATTTCTTAACCAATTGGGAGTAAAGGGGGCTAGGCTAGGAGGAGGGCTTAGGACCCTATTTAAGTAGGAGCAGAAGCAGTTTACGTCAGAAAGAACTCAGAAGGAGCTCAGAAGAAAGAGAAGGACAGAAGGAACAGACAGAAGAAGGAGAAGACAGCATAAGAAGAGAAGCAGCTGAGACAAAGACACAGAGAGCTGAGAGAGAGGAGAAGAGAGCTAGAACTGATGTCCTGCTTTGTTTGCTGGCAAATAAAGAAGATTTCTCTCTCATACTGGTGTGTGCTGTCTGACTCCTGAAGTATCACAAATTCCTATCTCAATTCCTGCAACACTTTTATTCCAGTTCTCTCTAACAGAAGAAAAGTTCTGGTGTAGGCCCAGAACAGCCAGGTTCCTTTATAATATATAACCCCTGGCCAGAGCTAGGAAGTTGGTTTAGCCAAACTCCTGTAAACGGAACCTGGGAATTACTCATTGGGTAGCTTTGCCCAGAAGAGTTATTCATCCTATAAATGCTCAGAGACAGATCAGTAAGAAGAATAAGAGAAGCAATTTTCATACTGCCCATATAACTGCAAACACCACTGGTACTTTTTACCTATAGGCTTGAATCCATTTTCAAATGAGACTACATATCGAGGCATATCCAGATACCCAACATTGAGCAGGTCTGAACCCAAAGTGAGAAACTCTCACCCAGCAACTCTCCTTCCTCTCCCCTTCCCAAGGTAATCAGAGGTCTCTTAACTCCACTCCTCCAACCTCCCCCCCCCCCCCAAGTCCTTTAGCTTTCACCGGCAACAACTCATATCAAGCCTTCCTTCTGACACAACTTCCTGTTCATGGAACCAGGAAGCTTGGGGCAGGTGCGAGCTGGGGAGGGGGGTTTGGAGAAGTGCTGTTAAGAGCAGTGGCGATCCTAAGTCGGATGCCACCCGGGGCGGATCACCGCTGCGCACCCGCACCCCCCCCCCCCCCCGGGTGCAGCGGCATCCGTCTCCCCAGGGTGCAGCACGACACCCCCCCTCCCTGGTGCAATGACACCCCCCTCCCCAGCACATCAAGCCCCCCCCCCCCCGGGTGCATTCTTGGCTGCTGGAGGGGGCAGAGAGCAGCCACGCGCCTGTCGGCTCCACTGGCTCCCTGCTCCCTCTGCCCCGGGAACAGGAAGTAACCTGTTCCGGGCAGAGGGAGCTGGGAACCAGCGGAGCAGACAGGCACGCGGCTGCTCTCTGCACCCCTCCAGCGGCATGCACCCGGGGCGGACCGCCCCCACCACCCCGCCCTTCCTACTCCACTGGTTAAAAGACCCCCCGAATGCTTAGGGATGGGGAAGGAGAGATGCTGGGAGTTTTCATCTGGCGGGGCTTGAGGATCTCCGCTGTTGACATCACAGCTATGCCGCTGCTGGGTGGGCCTGTGCCCTGGGTTCACTTGTTGCTACACCACTGCAAGGTGCACTTTCACCTTGAAAACTACATCTCCATTTTCTGTGGATACATTTTGTAACTAAATATTGTGTATACTTTTGAAAATCTAAAAGTACATACGTGGTTTCAATCCTCATTCTAAACCTGCCCCTGAAAATGTCTCTGCCAGACCCAAGTGGATGTATGTGCAATGCATTGTAGTACTTTCACACACACATACACATGGGTCAGTGCAGAAAGCCATATGGTAAAGCCATATGCAGATGTCCACGTGCAAGGCTTCTACAATGAGTATAATATGTGCTATGCAGAAAGCTAAGTATAAATGTGGTCTGAACCGATTGCTTCAGTTTATTATTCTACTTATTGATTGACGTTATTTTGAATTTTTTACTGAATGGCTATCTTTATTCAAAATTCTTTTGATATTTATTGAAATCTGCAAATAAATAAAGCTATGAAAATTGTATGCAAGCAGAATTTTCATGCTAATCAGGGGGGAGCCTGCTGGATGTGTGCACACAACAATTTCACTGTAAGTCAGTAGTGTCAGCACACACACGCAACATTTTTGCGAAGTTGATATGTGCCAGTGCGCGCTGGCATTTTCTTTTTTATTCAGACACGCGCACATAGTAACATAGTAAATGACGGCAGAAAAAGACCTATATGGTCCATCCAGTCTGCCCAACAAGATAAACTCATTTTACATGGTATGTGATACTTTATAGGTATACCTGAGTTTGATTTGTCCTTGCCATTCGCAGGGCACAGACCATAGAAGTTGCCACCCAATCTCCACTAACATTCCGTGGATACATTCCTTCTAAATAGGATTCCTTTGTGTTTATCCCACACATGTTTGAATTCCACTACCGTTTTCATCTCCACCACCTTCCGTGGGAGGGCATTCCACATATCTACCACCCTTTCCGTAAAAATAAAATACTTCCTGACATTACTCCTGATCTGCCCCCTTTCAACCTCAATTCATGTCCTCTAGTTCTACTGCCTTCCCGTCTCCAGAAAAGGTTCATTTGCGGTTTAATACCTTTCAAATATTTGAACGTCTGTATCATGTCACCCCTGCTTCTCCTTTCCTCCAGGGTATACGTTCAGGTTGAAGGAATATCTGGTTTATTTTTGGCTGCTATCTGTTACTTCCAGTCAACCTTTCCAAGTTGCAGGCCTTTCTTCGTGGTTGCAAATGAAGACAAATCTGGCAGTTAAATCTCAAAAACTGGTATGAAATCCTCACTGTTAACCCTTATATTCTACCCCGGACCTCGTGAAAAAATTTCTCGTGTGGTTCACATGACAAAAGCCACCGTTTCCTTCTCTGCATTGCCATGGAATACTTAATGGCCTAATTTCTATACATTTGATGCAATGTGTGGCTATCCAGCTTATAATCGAACGAGAAAAATGCCCAAGTTCCGACCTAAATCGGGAGATGGGCGTTTTTCTCACAAAAACAAATAAAACGGTATAATCGAAAGCCGAACTTTGGACGCTTTCAACTGCACTCCGTCGCGGATGCGGACAAAGTGGACGGGGGCGTGTCGGAGGCGTGGTGAAGGCGGAACTGGGGCGTGGTTATCACCCGAACAGAGATGGGCGCCTTTCGCCGATAATGGATGCGTTTGTAGCTAGAATTTAGGGCACTTTTCCTGGACCCTGTTTTTTCACGAATAAGGCCCCAAAAAGTGCCCTAAATGACCAGATGACCCCCAGAGGGAGTCGGGGATGACCTCCCCTGACTCCCCCAGTGGTCACTAACCCCCTCCCACCACAAAAAAATGATGTTTCACAACTTTTTACTTTCACCCTCAAATGTCATACCCTCCTCCCAAGCAGCAGTATGCAGGTCCCTGGAGCAGTTGTTAGGGGGTGCAGTGGACGTCAGGCAGGTGGACCCAGGCCCATCCCCCCCCTACCTGTTACAATTGTGCTGCTTAATGCTTAGTCGTCCAACCCCCCCAAACTCACTGTACCCACATGTAGGTGCCCCCCTTCACCCCTTAATGCTATAGTAATGGTGTAGACTTGTGGGCAGTGGGTTTTGAGGGGGATTTGGGGGGCTCAACACCCAAGGGAAGGGTGCTGTGCACCTGGGAGCTCTTTTACCTTTTTTTTGTTTTTGTAAAAGTGCCCCCTAGGGTGCCCGGTTGGTGTCCTGGCATGTGAGGGGGACCAGTGCACTACGAATCCTGGCCCCTCCCACGAACACATGCCTTGGATTTATTCGTTTTTGAGCTGAGCGATTTCATTTTCCATTATCGCTGAAAAGCAAAAACGCCCAGCTCACACCTTGGCGAATAAAACATGGGCGTCTATTTTTTTTGGAAAATACGGTTCACTCCGCCCCTTCACGGACCCGTTCTCGGAGATTAACGCCCATGGAGATAGGCGTTTCTGGTCGATTATGCCCCTCTATGTCTTCTGCATGGCTTGGCCATTAACACACATGTACAACCTACACAGTAACCCCACGGATATTAGGCTCCTGGTAGCTTTCTGCATCAGCCTTACAGAGGGAGAAAGAATCTCAAATGCACAATATTCCAACCGCTTGAAACAGAACAGTGCTATCTGGTGGCCTTAGAGTAGATTGCATCTTTGATACAACTTGACTTCGACAGAGCTAGGAGCACACTGTACTTAGATTTTTTGTTTTGTATGGCTAACACAGAGAAGACAAAGACATGAGCAGCTTTGCTAAAGCTTCACGTTTTGAACAATTTTCCACAAGTCTGGAGATGGCGACAGAATATTTCTCTCTCAATTTGGAGTGATGGCTCCCTTTTTGACCTCACATATCCTTTGGGCTCAGTCAGAACAGATTAAGGCATCTTTACCTCTGCATCCCAGGATTGAATTATTCAAATTCCCTCACCCACCCCCCCTGCTCTCTAAATGCTTAGCTGGGACATTTATTCGCCCAGCGTCAGAAATGTTTAAATTAAAAGAGGAAAACTCCAATCCCACCCAGGATAGTGGAGGAGTAGCCTAGCGGTTAGTGCAGTGGACTTCGGTCATGGGGAACTGAGATCGATTCCCGCTGCAGCTCCCTGTGACTCTGGGTAAAGTCACTTAACCCTCCGTTGCCCCAGGTAGATCGCTTTGGATGTGGTTGCAAAAACTGTAGAAAAGCAGTCTATTGAGTCCCATATGCCCAAAAGGCAAAACTAAGGAGGGGGAGAAGAACTGATTAAAGAGCAGAGAGAGAAGGCACACAGCAGAGACAAAAGAAGATGAAAGCGACACTAAGACAAAGAATGAAAAGGAATCAGGCATAGAAGCAGGGGTGTGCTGGTAAATTTTTAACAACAGGCTCTTTCTCCGGACATAGCCAGATCTGCAGTTGGAAGGGCCGGGGGGGGGGAGCAACACTTGCCTCTCTCTCCTCCCTCCCTTCATGCGGGCACGCTAGGCATACCTTTGCTGGCAGCCAATAAATGGACTGCCACCACTCCCAACGTCTTGCTCTGAGCAGCATGCTGGTACTTCTCTCATACGCTCGAGAAGTCCCAGCCTGCTGCACAGAGCTGGAAACAAGGAGCGGGGAGCAGCAGTAGTCTATTTACTTGGCTAGCAGGGCTCAGCATCCCCACCAGCAAAGTAAAAGAGAATTCAGCATGGGGCCCAAGCCCACATTTTGGGAGCCAGTTGTTAAAGTAGCCATGGAGGGCCTTACTTTAACAACCGGCTCCCAAAATTCTTAAAAACTTAACAACCGGCTCTTGCGAGCCTGTGAGAGCCTGCTCCAGCACACCACTGCATAGAAGGCAAAAATAAGACAGAAAGATAGATGCACTGGCTATTTAACCAGCTCACTCTCTTCCCATATCTTTACTTTACTCCTGTAATGGACTGTAGGAAACAAATCCCATCTCGGCTATAGACTCACTGTGGGCTGGATCACTAGCTCACTATAACCTCTCCGCCCCCTTTTTAGCCACATCCATTATCACTGCTGGATTTTATCACACTAATTTCTTTGTGTTCAGTTTGTGTTCGCAAACAAAATGAGACAAGATCACTGAAGGAAGGAAGTCTGCTGAGTGCAGACCACAGTGTATGGCCTTATACTGGCTTCCAATGTCAGGGAACCATCCTGCACAGTCCCCTTATTTACTCATTCACACCAAGGTCTCATTAAGAAAATTATTCTCTTTTCCTTATGCCTTCCAACCTGGTCCTTAATAATAATAATGAAACATCATGTGTGGCCTCTTCATACTCCTTCTCCTGCCTATCCTTTGGGCTCAGCAGTGGCATATCCTTGCTGTAGCTGGCAGGGATCCTTGAAGGCTCCATGACCTCCCTCTGCTGCAGCTTTAGTGAGCCACCTAATGCCAGCATGGCATATATCTCACATATTACATAAGTACATAAGTATTGCCATACTGGGAAAGACCAAAGGTCCATCAAGCCCAGCATCCTGTTTCCAACAGTGGCCAATCCAGGTCACAAATACCTGGCAAGATCCCAAAAAAGTACAAAACATTCTATACTGCTAATCCCAGAAACAGTGGATTCTCCCTAAGTCCATTTAATAATGGTCTATGGACTTTTTCTTTAGGAAGCTGTCCAAACCTTTTTTAAACTCCTCTAAGCTAACTGCCTTTACCACATTCTCTGGCAACGGATTCCAGAGTTTAATTATTTATTTATTTGTTGCATAAGTATCCCACATTTTTCCACCTATTTACAGACTACTTCATTGCATGCCCCCTAGTCCTAGTATTTTTGGAGAGCGTAAACAGATGCTACACATCTACCCATTCCAACTCCACTCATTATTTTATAGACCTATTGGTTGGGGAGAGAAGATGTGATGGAACTAAGAAAGAACTAGATTGAGAGCCAGTTTGTCAGTCAGTCACTAACTGCTGGTATTTAACCAATCCTCAACTCACTCTCCTGCCACCCCAAGGTGCTATGAGAATTAAGTGCAGCAAGTTGCCCAAAGCAGATAAGCTCGAGGACAAGCTGCTATGCACCGTTTCTACTAGGTTACTAGGTCAACTCAGTTGCAGTTAGAATGTAGGCACAGCAGAACTGAGAACATTTTTGACACTAGAATTCTTCCATCCCAACAATTCCTCTGTGTTAAGATAGACTTTAATGCTAGTAAGGAATGCCTTGATGTAACGACCTGGAGTTTGGGGACAAACAAAATGGTTCATTAGTGGCTCACCATTTTCCTCTGAGGACGGAAGCGTAGAGACGGCTAAGGTTCTGCCCCTTAACAGGGCCGGGGCTAGACATGATGGGACCCAGGGCAGACGCAAGGGAGCAGACCCCAAAGCTTGCTTGCAGGCCATCTGTCTTTCAACTTCAGGCAGGTCTGGGGCCCTCTCTAACATAGAGGCCCAGGGCAATTGCCCTATTTGCCCACCCCTAACGCCGGCCCTGCCTTTACCAGAAACTTCAGTGCTCTACCAGCATAAAAGCAGTTTGACCTTTTCCCAGTGGCATACCTTCCATAACTGCCATTCGGGCCGGAGCACCCCGTTCTCCGAACGAGGGGGAGGTGCACTGAGAAGCTGCGCAGCTGTCAGCTCTCTTAGTTCCCTGCCCTGGAACAGGAAGTTGACGTCAGAAGGGGCAGGGGACCGGAAGAGCTGACAGCCGCATGACTGCTCATCGCATTCCCTTGCTGCCTGCACCTGGGGCGGACCGCCCCCACCGTCTTGTCCCTAGTACGCAAGAGCCTTTTCTTAACCTTAAGTTCCCAGAGTAGAGGGGCTGTTACCTTCCTAACTCAGAGTAGGATGATCCATCCACTGGAGGGAAAGCAGGGCTAGTATAAATACCCAATCCAGGGGGAGGGTCACTGTCTTTATTTTCTGATCCACAGTCAAAGTACCACCCATGCAATTCTTCTAACCTCTTGTTTAGGTGTAAGCCTGAGGAGGGCTTCACAAATATATATTTTTTTTATTTGGACTGGTTGAAGGCAGAGCTGATCTAGCAAAGCTTAAAAGGCCAGTTGGCACAGAATCCACTCATTCAACGTTCCCTCTCTCAAATAATAAAGCAGCCCATATAATAAGGGCCTTTTCCTGTACAGCGTGTGCACTGTAGAATGCTTTACCGATAGCCCTTCGATCAAAGCTTTATCAACTCAAATTTAGATCTGGCTTAAGGTCAGAAAGCTTTTGATGGGGCTTGAATTGCATTGGCTGCTCATTAAAGGGACCTGGGTCTGCCTTCAATCTGCTTGGAAGCTCCAAGTGCTGGTTCTGCAACTCTTGCCCTCTTATCCTATACTAGTAACATTCTTTTCCATTTTTAGTTGTAAACTGCTTTGTGTGCGCGCTTGTTCGAAATGCAGTATATTAAAGGATCAATGAACAAACATAATAGTTGCTTCAAACTATGGAGGGTTTTACTTTAAACTAGGATAGTCAGCCACTTTAAGAAAACTATTTATACTCTCAGTATATTCCAGAAAGCAAAGAAATAACACAAACTCTTCTAAAGTCGTTCTCCTAATGCTCAACGCTTATTCACAGTTCTGAAGGATCTTACACACACAAGGAGTGACTGGGGCTCCTACCCTAGCTGAGATAATATTTAACCATCTCTCTGACCTCATGTGCAACTTTCTTTAAATCAATCACCTTACATTCTAACTCTTCCTACTGTCTTACCTATTTATATGTTACTTCTTTGCTTGACTATCAATTATAATGCTCTATTACGTGTTGTGTTGACATTGTAAGTATCATACCATGCCATACTTTGTTTTTTAATATTTTTACTGCTGTAATTGCCTATTGCTCATGTTTGATCTATTCTTTCTGCACACCGCCTTGAGTGAATTCCTTCAAAAAGGTGGTAAATTAATCCTAATAAATAAATAAATAAATTAAAGTCCTCAAAGAGGAATGTCTTGGGTGTGAATAGGCTTTATCTTGAGTCACTACCTTATGCTGTGCTGGATTTTGTAGCACCTCTTGTCCTTCTCTTAACCCAGGAGTGGGCAACCATGATCCTCAAGGACCACAACCCAGTTGGGTTTTCAAGATTTCTACAATTAATAAGCATGAGCTTGAGTTGCATGTACTGCTCCCATTGTATGCAAAGAGATGTCATTCATATTAATTGTGGAAATCTTGAAAACCAACTGGGTTGTGGCCCTCAAAGACCCTGGTTGCACTCCCATGCCTTAACCAGTTCCATGCGTGCAGTGCAGAAAGACAGGGTCTCCATCCCCATGTTCTCTGGAAGCAGACCAGCTGCTTGGTAGGCTCTAAGGCTGGTTCCCACAAGGACCCTTGGTTGAGAGGATGCTGCAGCTTGGAAGCTAGAACACTTTTAGTTCTTTTTCATGGATGGTACTACTAATCATTTCTATAGCACTACTAGACATACATAGTGATGTACACATTATATGCAGGTACTTTCTCTGTCCCTAGAGGGCTCACAATCTAAGTTTTTATACCTGGGGCAATAGAGGGTTAAGAGACTTGCCCAAGGTCACAAGGAGCTGCAGTAGGAACTGAACCCAGGTTGCCAGGATCAAAGCCCGCTACGCTAACCATTAGGCCACTAATGGTTCTGCCAAACCTTCTTCCTCTTGTATGGATGATGCTCTAGCCAGGGATCAGAAACCAAAGACAATGACCCTTCCCTGGGCTGGGTATTTATATTAGCCCTGCTTTCCCTCCAAGGAATAGATCCTTCTAGCCTGTAAGTCAGGAAGGAAAATACAACTTCGTATTCTGGAAACTCTTAGAATTAGGAAAAAAGGTCAACACTATTTTTGTTCTGGTACTGCTGCACAGGCAGAAACTTAGCTGTCTCTACATTAATTTGTCTTTTAGCTTTTCAGTTTTCCAGTAGTGACATCACTTCATTTTTACTGCAAGGCCACACCGCAGTCCCCTAAATATATATATGTGGACTAAAGAGCCCCTTAGTGAGAGAGGAGAAAGAGACAGAGAGACGCACGGGAAGCAGAAAAGTAATAAGTGGGAGAAACACAAAGGGAAGGGGAATAAGACTGGAAACAGAGAGGCAAGACACAGAGGATAGGAAAGGAGTGAGAACAAGCGGGGAAGCAAAGAGATAGGAAGCAGCGAGGGAGGATGAGAGTGACAACGCGAGCTTACTTGGTTGGGATTCCTGCAGTGACAGCAGAAGCCGCAGAGCTCTCAGGTTAAGAAGGAGGCTCAGCTGCTTTCTGTTACTGTCTCCTCTCTCATGTGGTTTTGCTGTACCATATCTTTTCTTGTTAGCTTGACACTCAAGGACTCCCTTTGGCAGGAGCATGACATTCCCAGAGGCAGCGGGAGGCAGCTCTCTCACTGTAGCCCCCTCCCCCAAAGTTTGGAAAGATGGACCGTGTGGATGACACGTATTATGTCAGAAACCATTTAAGTCAAAGGGTATAAAATACGAAAACAACTTTAACATTGGAAATTTGGCTTTATGGCCCAGGTCTAAGCCAGAGACCCAGAACAAGGCCTTTTGGAAGAGAAGCTACTTGGCGGTGAAGAGGGGGAAGGGGAGAGACTCAAAACAGATTAATGTAGGATTTCCATGCTTCTGGCATTAACAAGAGATTCTCCAGACCTGAAAACACTGGGGTCAAATTTATTTAAGAAACGGAGAAATGTAATACAGCGTCGCTTCTTTTGAAAAGTTGGTAACGTGCATGAGAAGCAGTTCATCCTCTTTCTATAAAGAAAGATAGTATATATTTTTTTGTATTTTAGGGTGCAGAAAAAAAACGAACTACTTGTTATTATGTCTTTTCATTTCCAACTAAATGGTCTGTAGGAGGCTGTGCAAGTGGGGGGGTCTGTGTTTTGGGAGGAGGGGGACCGATGTTACAATTGAGCTGCCATGGTGATTATGCTTTTATGGGATGGCTGAAAGAGGTTGCCACATCTGTATTCCGTTCCTAATGGTACTGCTATGAATATTCATGCTTTTGGAGTGCTTTATTTTCCTCCAGAAAAATTTCTGATTGCAAAATGAAAATATAGATCAATTCCATCAAGAACTGCTCGATCTCTATAGTTGTGCTAAGAATTCTGAGTGAAGGTGGAATGATATTTTAAATCAAGGTAGAGGCGAGTTTGGGGAGAGAGAGAACCTCATTTTACAATGGCCACTGCTCTACGGGTGGCGGTTGTGTACTGAAGTGAATTTATATTTTTCTGCACAAATAACTCAAGAAAGGATTACAAATGAGGGAGGAGGTAAAATGTAAAGCAGAGGGGACTGAAGCTGAACAGGACAGATGCAAGGCTACTAGGCACCCTAAGGAAGTCACTTGTTTGCCTCTGCCTCCCCCATTCCAATTTATGTATTTTAAAGAAATAGAAACCGTCTGTCCACAGTCCTACACTTAATTGTGCTCTCCGAAGTTGGCTCAGGGCACCACAATCCTTTAAGCCGACCCTGTGTATGAGGCTTAAAGGATTGTGGTGCCCTGAGCCAACTTCGGTAGCATCTCACCCACGTTGGCACCCCCACCCCACAGCTCCCTTCCAGCCAACCAACTTACCCCAACCCACCCATCTGCATACACCATCCCCAATTCACTCCAGGGCTCACAGGGGCAATGGGGTCAGGAGCGATCCCCACTCTCTCCTACCCTGGTGGCTGCCTTCCTGAAAATGGTGCTGATGACCCAGCAGGGGTTCAAGCTGCTGCCTCACCTGGTCTATAGGTTAAGCTGGCCCTGCTCAGACAGCCCTGTTATCCTAAGGAGACAAGCTTTACCATGTGTCTTCACCCCAGTTCCCCCACAAACACGTATTCATTTCTAAATGTGTCTCGGGGGGCGGGATGTTTGGATGTCTTGTGTAAGTTGGTAGAGTTGGGTTGGTGGGGCAGTTCTTAGTGTTTGAAGATGTGGATATTTGTTGTGGGGAGCGTTAGAGCATAGAAAGTTAGATTTGAAAGGGGGGGTTATTTCTTTTCACTGCCAAGTGTTATAATTCGAGAAACAGCAGCAGATCGTGCTGATTTAAAAAATGCCAATCCTGCCCCCGCTTCACATATTGTCTGGCCCTGAGAACACCTACCTAGAAGAATGGTCTAAGGTTTGGAAATTAAAATTCAATGCGAAGAAATGCAAAGTGATGCACTTAGGGAGTAGAAATCCACGGGAGACATATGTGTTAGGCGGTGAGAGTCTGATATGTACTGAGGGGGAGAGGGATCTTGGGGTGATAGTATCTGAGGATCTGAAGGCGACGAAACAGTGTGACAAGGTGGTGGCCGTAGCTAGAAGGTTGCTAGACTGTATAGAGAGAGGTGAGACCAGCAGAAGAAAAGAGGTTTTAATGCCTCTGTATAAGTCGTTGGTGAGGCCCCACCTGGAGTATTGTGTTCAGTTTTGGAGGCCATATCTTGCTAAGGATGTAAAAAGAATTGAAGCGGTGCAAAGAAAAGCTACAAGAATGGTATGGGATTTGCGTTACAAGATGTATGAGGAGAGACTTGCTGACCTGAACATGTATACCCTGGAGGAAGAGAGAAACAGGGGTGATATGATACAGACGTTCAAATATTTGAAAGGTATTAATCCGCAAATGAACCTTTCCGGAGATGGGAAGGTGGTAGAACTTGAGGACATGAAATGAGATTGAAGGGGGGCAGACTCAAGAAAAATGTCAGGAAGTATTTTTTCACGGACAGAGTGGTGGATGCTTGGAATGCCCTCCCACGGGAGGTGGTGGAGATGAAAACGGTAACGGAATTCAAACATGCGTGGGATAAACATAAAGGAATCCTGTTCAGAAGGAATGGATCCTCAGAAGCTTAGCCGAGATTGGGTGGCAGAGCCGGTGGTGGAAGGCGGGGCTGGTGGTTGGGAGGCGGGGCTAGTGCTAGGCAGACTTCTACAGTCTGTGCCCTGAAAATGGCAGATACAAATCAAGGTAAGGTATACACAAAAAGTATCACATATGAGTTTATCTTGTTGGGCAGACTGGATGGACCGTGCAGGTCTTTTTCTGCCGTCATCTACTCTGTTACTATATGTTACTATGATGGGTACCAACAGTGAATATCCAGGTCGAGGGTAGCCATTGGGAGTTACCCAGGTCCCACCAATTTTATGATAGCTATTTTGCTGTCCTAAGCTAACCAGGTAGCCATTTGGGTACTGCCACTGCCCAGGTAACTCCCAGCTCTGCCCTGGCACTCACTAACCAGACAGCACTGCAGAGGTCATAATAGATATTCAGTGACACTCTTCAGTTAATGGCCACTGAATATCTGCTCCCAGTCCAGTTAGCATGGTTCAACGAAGTAGGAGCTACTCTCCCTCTTCCCCCAATACCCTCCCCCCTTTTTTCTGTGTTTACCTCAGGGCAATTTTATAAGACTCCACTTGAACACTTAAAATGCTATTCTACACACTCAAGTCTCTTATTAACTTACCCCCAAAATGCATGGTTGTTGGCTGTTTTTATGTAGAACCTTGATTATTCGTCATTCTGGATTACCTGACATACCTTGGTGACATCACAGCATTGTCAATGAGATGCACACAGGTTCCTATGCGATCACAATTAGTTAAAAGGCAGCAGTGCTAGGTAAGGTTCTTGGGCATATTTAAGTTTTAAATTCTTTTCTTTACTGCTTCCTCTTTTTGAAACATGCATTCAATATACTTCTGTTTTATCCCTCATCCACTTTTTCTGTATTAGCCAACTTTTCGATTATCCAACAACCTATCGGTCCCATTTATGTTGGATAATCAAGACTATACTGCATTAACCCTCATTTCTATGCAATTTATGTGCAAAACCTAGACTAAGCCCTCTTGAGAAGGCAACACCCAATGGTCCATTATGCAGATCACCTTGTATACAGATTTGGAAAAACAAGAATCATATCTACAATTCAAAGAAGCAACCCGAGAGGATCACCATGAACGAACAAGATGGGGTCATTGTTTCCTTTATCCCAAACACACACACGTACATATATGTCATCTTCTAGGTAAGAAGTGAAAATCTATTATATTACCAAAGAGTTGGCTTTTTAAAATTTAAATCAAGGCCTCTCTGTTTGTCACCAAGAAGTAACTAAACTCATTTTTAGGGGGGATACTACGGTATTCCTTAAATCCTGTTCTTCAAAAGGTTCAATACGAACAGATTTTGCCTACAATAACAGCTATTTGCTCTTCACAGAGTATTTAGGCATCCAACTTTGAGATTTATGTTCATAAATTGGCCTCTTTGAAAGTGCATCACTTTACACTCAATATTTCATTAAACTCTTAATTTTAGAAGCATAAAAAGTGGGTGGGAACAGGGGCGGATTTAGGGCCGGAAGAAAAAAGTATCAACTTAGCGTTGATTTTCAGCACTAGGTAAATGGACGGCAGGCCTACATTCATAAGGATAATTTTTAAGCTTCTAAAATAAGATTCATTTTCAGCTGAAAACGTATGCTCCTGTTTTACTGAAAAGCGGGCACAAATTTAGGAGCATAAGTTTAGGAGCTCAGCCTTTTCTTGAATATCGTGCCCTTAGTGGCTACTAGGGGACAGTACTCACCCTGTGGTGATGTCATCATCCTCCGTCATCGTCTTCCCCATCAGGTCACTGTCACTCATGTAGCCAGACTTTCCGTCCACCTCGTCGGTGTCCAGGTTCTCTATGAGCTCCAGACGGGAGATGTGGCTTAGCTTGCTGGGGCTGCGCATGGGCATGGTATGGGAATAATGGGCTCGGTCACCATGCATGTACCAACTGGGGCTCCCTTCTGAACGGCAGCTCCCACCCACCGAGGGTGCGTCACCAGCCTGCAACCGGGGGCTGGACTGACCGTATCGCCAGGAGATGGGAGAGGAGCGGTTCGAAAGGCTGGAGATGCTTCTGGGATTGGCATCGTCACTATCATAACTGCAAGTCATTTCCAAGGAACTGCAAAGGGGAAAAAAAAAGTTATAAAAGTCAGTAAAATCTAGAACCTCTTACACATAAGTCTTTTTTTTTTAATCCTTTGGATTAAAAGCTTCCTTCTGTCTCATCCCTCAGCTAGGATTATTTATTTATTAGGATTTATTTACCACCTTTTTGAAGGAATTTACTCAATGCACTGTACAGTAAGAATAGATCAGACATGAGCAATAGGCGATTACAGCAGTAAAAATATTCAACAAACAATACAAAGTATGGCATGGTATACTACTTGCAATGTCAACACAATACAGTAATACCTCGGTTTTCGTTGACTTCAGTTATCGTCGGTTTCAGTTTTCGTTAATTTTTTCCGCGAAAAATTTGTCTTGGATTTCGTCGGCGTACCCACGTGACCTCGCTAATTTTGCAAAAACAAAGGGCGACCCACGCGTTCTCCTGCTCAGTGTGGCGTTGTTTCTCATTGTGTGAGCATCACCCCGCGCGTCTAGCCAAACAATTCCATATGGAAATAATTGCCTCGGTTTTTGTCGGTTTCGGATTTCGCCGATTGTTTTCGGACGGATTATCAACGAAAACTGAGGTATCACTGTACGTAATAGAACATTGTAATTGATAGTGAAGGGTAAGGCAAAGTTGTAACATATAGATGGGTAAGAAAGTAGGAAGAGTTAGAAAGTAAGGTGACTGATTTGAAGAAAGTTGCACATGAGGTCAAAGAGATGGTTAAATATTATCTCAGCTAGAGTAGCTAGTATGATTTTGTTTACCCCTATCTATAGACGTCCCTCTTCCAAGTTTTATTTCCTCACCCTCCCCACTCCATCGCCCAGCCACCCACAGTAACAACCAGAGTTACAGGGGCCGGATGGTGAGGAGGTGTCACAGACCACAGCTCTCTCTGGAAGCCATTATACACACATCTTTACCCCAGTAACTATGAGAAGACCACCAACACATGGGAACTGCCCAATACCATAATGAGTGCTTTGAGTTGTGATGCAAGATGGTTTCACACCACACTCTTAGTTAAAATAACAGCTCCTTTAAACCATATTTCCAGTTGTTCTTGAACACATTTCAAACCTTGGAAAGTATGTTTTTAATAATCCGCTGAATCAAATTAACAGAAAACTAATATTGGAATAAGATGAAAGTGAAGTCACTGTGCATCCAATAAACGTCAGCCTGTTATTTAAGACATCTGTATCCAGCTGTGTTGGAGATGCCGATCCTCTCCCCCATGGTGAAAAACTTGCGTGTGACGTGCAGTGCAATGAATACAGAAAAATGCAGCTCTGAAAATCATGTATTGGGGATCACTGCTGCCTCTTGAAATAGTTGACAAGAAGCAGAGCTGAGGACAGAGGGATTATTGGATGAGTAGGAGCGATCAGAAATGTAAACACTGCATTCCACCTCTGTCTCGATTTCCTCCGAGCAAAAAGCCAACGTTCCTTTAGTGCAGTGGTTCTCAACTCAGTCCTTGGGACACACCCAGTTGGTCCGGATTTCAAGATATCCACAAACAATATGCATGAGAGAGATTTGCATGCACTGTCTCCATTCTATGCAAATCTATTTCATGTGGGTGTCCTGAAAACCTGACTGGCTGGGTGTGTCCCAGGACTGGGTTGAGAACACTGGCTTATAGCGATTCTTAACCTTCTCCTCAGTATACATCCATCCAGCCAAATATTCAGGATATGCACCATGAATATGAGTTAAATACATTTCCGTAGCATGGAGGCAGTGCATGCAAATCTTTCTCATGCATATTCATTGTGGAGATCCTGTACACCAGGGCTCCGAAGGCAGGATTAAGGCTGCTTTCTCTTAAAGAGATGATACCACTCAGTCCTCCTTCTACCAAGCCATCCCAAAAAAACACTTCTACACATTCTGCCAAGCCACAGACCCCTTCTCTACTCCTTTTCTCCTGAACTTGTATAGGATCCCCTCTAGGCCTTGGCCCCAGGTGACTTCCTTATCCTGCTCATTCTTTCTACCTAACCCTTCAGGAACCTGTGGTTTCAAGCTGCCTGTGTGCTCTCACATTATGGTGGCATGGTTTGACCTGCTCAGCTTGCTGGATATAAGAACACAAGAGTAGCCATACTGGGTCAGACCAATGGTCCATCTAGCCCAGTATCCAGTTTTCCAAACAGTGGGCAAGCCAGGTCACAAGTACCTGGCAGAAACCCAAATCGTGGCAACATTCCAGAACCCCAAAGAGTAACAAAGATTCTGGAATCATAACGAACAGCAAGATTCCGTGAAGAATCTGAAAGAGTAGCAAGATTCTGGAACCCTAAAGAGTAGCAACATTTCATGCTACAAATCCCAGGGTAAGCAGTTGTTTCCCTTGTCTGTCTCAATAGCAGACTATGGACATTTCCTCCAGGAATTTGTCCAAACCTTTTCAAGTTTTGCATTCTCAGCATACAATACAGAAGTACTAGCTCTATGCATCTTTCTTCTGGACACAAAACCAGAGGCACCTCCTGCTGCATCTGGCCCTTGGTTGCCCTGCCCTGAGAGTATATAAGTTCCTTTCATTTCCTGGGTTCTTCTGTTTGTCTGTCCTATTTAGATTGTGAGCTCTTTGAGCAGGGACTGTATGGTGTACAGCGCTGCGTATGTCTTGTAGCGCTATAGAAGCGTTAAGTGGTAGTAGTAGTACATATAGAAGCATATTTTCAAAGCACTTACACTTACAAAGTTCCATAGGTTACTGTAAAACTTTGTAAGTCTATGTGCTTTGAAAATGAGCCCCTATAGACACCCTGTTATAAAATGAATGGCAATTTTTAAAGTCATTTACCCATATAAGTAGGGATTTACCTAGACAAACTGGCTTTCTAAAAACTGCCCTCATTCACCAGAGGAGTTAATTTTTCAAAATTATTGGCAGTGTTAACCCCTATGGAAATGACCTCACCCTGGACAGAGTAAAGGAGTTTATTCAATATTGGGGTTGCTCAAGCACCCACAGAGCTGGCTCCTATGTCATTCAAAAAGAAAGAAGTAGGGGTCTAGTGGGCAAATATAGATTAGAAAGAGTTTTTTTTTAACACGTCATAATTTTCCACGCTTAGCGATTCTAGCTACGCTCAGGAAAGTTTGATTCGTGCTTCAGGAAAGTTCTTTTTCGATGTTTATTGCTTGCTCAACACTACCTTTTCTGAAAGAACTGTAAATAGCAGTGTATATGACCCCTGAGGTAGGCAGATCATCGTCGAAACATGGTGCCGTGTTGGTTTTTTTTTTATGTGAAGTGCTTAAAAATAAAACATAGGTGTTTTGTTTCCTGTTTGTGCTTTTTTCCTATCTCACTCACTCATCTGGCTAACATTATGCATAGGGTTCTATATTTTTAGAAGTGGAGTATGCGTACATAAGTACATAAGCACCGCAATACTGGGAAAAGACCAAGGGTCCATCAAGTCCAGCATCCTGACAGCAGCCAATCCAGGCTTCAAGAACCAGGCAACCTCCCCCCCCCCCCCCCCAAAAAAAATTTTTTTTAAATAATGTTCAATGGACTTTTCCCTCAGGAATCTGTCCAAACCCCCTTTAAATTCCGTAAGGCCAGCTGCTGTCACTACATTCTCTGGCAATGAGTTCCAGAGTCTAACTACACACTGAGTAAAGAAAAACTTTCTCCTATTTGTTTTAAATCTACCATATTCTAGCTTCATCTTGTGTCCCCTGGTTTTGTTATTGTTTGAAAGTGTAAACAAACGCTTCACATCTGTCCGCTCTACTCCGCTCATTATCTTGTAGACTTCTATCATATCACCCCTCAGCCGCCTTTTCTCCAAGCTGAAGAGCCCTAACCTTCTCAGCCTTTCCTCATAGGGAAGTCGGTCCATTCCCTTTATCATTTTCGTCGCCCTTCTCTGCACCTTTTCTAATTCCTTTATATCTTTTTTGAGATGCAGCGACCAGAATTGGACACAATGCTCAAGATGTGGTTGCACCATGGAGCAATACAACAGCACTATAACATCCTTGTGTTTGTTTTCCTAATAATATTCAACATTCTGTGCGCTTTATTAGCCGCCGCAGCACACTGAGCAGAAGTTTTTAACGTCTTATCAACGATGACTCCCAGATCCCTTTCTAGGTCCATAACGCCTAACGCGGAACCTTGCATGACATAGCTGTAAATGGGGTTCCTCTTACCCACATGCATCACTTTGCACTTGTCAACATTGAACTTCATCTGCCACTTGCACACCCAATCCCCCAGTCTCTGAGGTCCTCCTGTAATCTTTCATGCTCCTTCTGTGACTTGACGACCCTGAATAACTTTGTGTCATCTGCCAATTTAATTACCTCACTAGTTACTCCCATCTCTAGGTCATTTATAAATATGTTAAAAAGCGTAGGGGTGTGTTTTGGGTAGGATCATAAAATAACGGATATAGATTGTCATTTTGTATTTGTACACTGGCTTCCTAAGAGTAATGTAGTAGATGATGGCAGATAAAGACCTGTACAGTCCATCCAGTCTGCCCAACAAGACAAACCCATTATATAAGGTATGATGCTATACTCCTAATACACACCCAATCTAGATTTGTCCCTGCCACGTAGTGTCAAGTCTACATACAATAATTGTTCATAGACTTCTTACTCAGAGAGAAAGCACATACACAAGTCTGCTAGCACTTTGTAGATGGGTCATTCTTCAAGGCAAAGCATTCATGAACTTCCCCTTTGAAACTTAGCTGCAGGGCCGGTCTTAGGCTGAGGTGACCAAGGCGGCCGCATAGGGCCTCGTGCTTAATGGGGCCCAGCGCGGCACGCCTTAACTCTGCCTCCTCCGCTCCATCCCGCACCAGCGCTCACAGTCCGCTGCCAACCACCCTCAATCCAGACCCAGCCAGACTGCTCTGCTGCGTGTGAGCCGGCTGCCTGCCAGAGACTTGCAGCAGCCGGGCTGCAGCGCTCCCTGGCCCTGCTCGCCCAGTCGCCACTCTGGACCGTACCTCTCCTCCTGAGTAAGTCCACAACTCTGACCCCCCCCGGGCCGCGTGGCGTGATGTGTGCGTGAGTGCTGCAGACTGTCTGCAGCAAAGCAGTAGATCCGTCCTGCTTGGTCCTCCTGAGTGACAGACAATCCTGGTCTGCCACTGATGATGCCCCCCCCCCCCCCCCCCCCCGGCAACTTCCTTCTTCAAGGGCGGGACAGGCAGAGAGAGTTGAGAGAGTTCCAGTTCCAGCTTGAACTTCCAGCCGCAGAAACTCAGAGACAGAGTGACAGACAGAGTCAGAGTCTTCTTGAGTCAGAGAGTTGTGGTATATATTTTTAAACAATTTTAATACCTTGGTGGTCTATATGTTTTTATATTGTACATTATATTTTACACATCACTTTATTTTATTGTATATCTTTTCATTTCATTTTTATTTTATTTTTATTTTATTGCCTATATCTATATTATTTTTGCTTATCAATGGGGTGGAGCTAGGGTGGGGGCGGGGCTAGGGCAGGGTGGGTTGGGGCTAGGGTGGGGCCCCACCAAATTGGTCTGCACAGGGCCCCGCACTTGCTAAGACCGGCCCTGCTTAGCTGCACTTTCTACAGGTACTTGACTTTGCACCCAAGCAGACAGTTTGAAAATTGGCCCCATAGCAGCAGTTTCTACACATTTCCCATTCAGGAATAACCCCAAGCAGTGCGGCTGACCACAAACGATGACAAACTGACAAATCAAAATGTAGCCAACAGTTAGTGTGCTGCTGTTGGACGGGGTCAGCAAACTTTTTTGGCTAAGTGCAACCCCCCCCCCCCCTCCCCAAGCAACAGTACTAACAGCCATTACTAGAAGGGGGGCAGACTCAAAAAAGATGTCAGGAAGTATTTTTTCACGGAGAGGGTGGTGGATGCTTGGAATGCCCTCCCGCGGGAGGTGGTGGAGATGAAAATGGTAACGGAATTCAAACATGCGTGGGATGTGCATAAAGGAATCCTATGCAGAAGGAAGGGATCCTTAGGAGCTTAGCCGAAATTGGGTGGCGGAGCAGGTGGGGGAAGAGAGGTTGGTAGTTGGGAGGCGAGGATAGTGGAGGGCAGACTTATACGGTCTGCCAGAGCCGGAGATGGGAGGCGGGACTGGTGGTTGGGAGGCGGGAAATACTGCTGGGCAGACTTATACGGTCTGTGCCCTGAAAAGGACAGGTACAAATTCAAGATATGAGTTTATCTTGGGCAGACTAGATGGACCATGCAGGTCTTTTTCTGTATCATCTACTATGTTACTATGTTACTACAAAGTGGCGAGAGATCCTCCTCTGATGTCAGCAGCATAGCTGTCATCGAGAATCAGTCTCTAGCAGTCCCCCAGCTCCCCCCACTACCACCACCCCTGTCAAAATCCTGCCGACACTCATATCCAGCAGCTAAATACCAGCAGTACTGCAAGCACTTTCAAAATTGATGGGACAGCTCTGTCCCTCTCATGCACTGTGAGGCCATAGTGCAACTTTTTTCAGAACATGTTCATACGTCATGCAGCACACGCGAGAGGTGGAGTTGCAGACTCCTGTTGTAAAACCTAAAATGTTAATGAACAGCTCTTCGGCTGTTGGTACTTGAACTTGCTGGCTGAATGGGGATTTTTATTTATTTTTGTACCCTGCGCTTTCCCACTCATGGCAGGCTCTATGCGGCGGGCAATGGAGGGTTAAGTGACTTGCCCAGAGTCACAAGGAGCTGCCTGTGCAGGGAATTGAACTCAGTTCCTCAGTTCCCCAGGACCAAAGTCCACCACCCTAACCACTAGGCCACTAAAGGGTCTGTATCTTAGAGGGCCGGCTTATGGAATGAGCCAGCTGAGGCACTGGCTCCGGATGCCAAAGCTCAAAGGCACCAAAAGCCAGTTTCACTGGCTCAAGGACAGTGGTGAAAGCATGCTCCTTTGCTCTCACTCAAATTGGCTCAGGGTGCCACAATCCCTCGTGCCAGCCCTGGACTATCTTGGCAATCATCCAGAAGTCTTCTGGAACTTGGGCTGCAAGAAAACCCACTAAGGATGAATCAAAGTTTGATTCCATTGCCATTACGTACTGAATTCTTCATCCAGACATTATAAATTGCTTCCCAGTCTAGTCTCCTTTACGCAGTACTAAAATAAACAATGAAACAACTTCCATGCTTACTCAGCAAGAAACATCAGTTTGTATTTAGAAGGGTGGAGGCATCCCTTAGCCTTTCTCCTGGGACTGAATCAGACTGGATCGGAGCAGCGGGGGGGGGGGGGGGGGGGGGGGGGGGGGGGGGGGAAGCACTAAGTACTGTCACCATTGCCAGCTCATTCCTCTCTGGAAACTGCAGTCTTCAGAAACACAAATGATCATATGCGCCATTCAGAAGGGTTTATTTATTAGGATTTATTTACCGCCTTTTTGAAGGAATTCACTCAAGGCGGTTGTGTCAAGATCACTGTCTAAAATGAGCAAGAGAATATGCTGATGCTGCAAACCTAATGGCCTTATCCAACTGACCAATAGTTTTATCTCATATTAGCAGAAAACCCAGACAGTAGAGGAGAGGGCAGGGAGAAGATGTTAAATCAGGGCCATGTAACTGTAGCTAGGTTAGATCCAATGTTTCCTCTAAGGAGTGGCCTAGATGTGTTCAATTATTTTTTCCAGTGAGTAAACAGAGGCATAGCTAGTATTTTGGATGGGCCCAGAGGTAAATTGGATGGGTCTTTCTATAGCAGATACGTGGATGAAAAAACAATATTTATTAAAATAGGTGGAAATAAAATTAGAAAGCCCGACACAGGCTGTGTTTCGCCCAACTGGGCTGCATCAGGGGCTACAAGACGAACAATTGAATACACATTAATAATTTAAAATTAAAAATTGAAAATGTAATCTCAGCTAATAACACTGAACACCATGAAAAAACATATATGTTAAAATAAGTTAAATATCACAAAGAAATCATCAATATGTGAGTAACAGAGGCATAGCTAGACTCAGTATTTTGGATGGGCCCAGAGGTAAATTGGATGGGCCTTTCCACATGCACATGCCACCCACCCACCACCACCACAGCACACCACACAACAAATATCGTCTCGGAGATATTTTTTAAGAACACCTCCCCCATATCTCCTCCCTCTCCACTGCGGCGTCCCGGCATCTACACTCCTGTCTCTGAACCCTGTCTCTCCCAGATGTACCATAGAGGCATTTTCGGCGCCTCCGGCGATTCATTCTCGCTGCATGCACCAGATTCACAGGATTCCATCTGCTGCATCTCACCCTCGCTGACATCCCTGCCTGTTTCCTGTCTAGCGGAATGCGGCAGATGATAGCCTGCAGGGCCGGCACAAACAGCAGGAATGAATCGCTGCAGGCACCGACGACGCCTGTACCGACATCAGGGAAGGACAGGGTTCAGAGACAGGAGAGTAGACACCGGGATGCCACGGAAGAAGGGGGGGGGACAGAACAGTGTGGCACTGCCGCTGGGTGGGCCTCAGCCAAGAATGGGTGGACCTGTGCCCACCCATGCCCACCCGTAGCTACACCACAGGTGAGCAACAAGTTTTAAAAACCAACTATTTTTGAATGCCAATATTAGTAATGCATTTCTTTATATAGCACAGAAAAAACCACAACATTTTTGTGAGCAACCATGTAAAGCTCCTTGTGACTCTGGGCAAGTCACTTAACCCTCCATTGCCCCATGTAAGCCGCATTGAGCCTGCCATGAGTGGGAAAGCGCAGGGTACAAATGTAACAAAAATAAAATAGATACTATTGGAGATTCTACATGGAATGTTGCTACTCTTTGAGATTTTACATGGAATGTTGCTATTCCACTAGCAACATTCCATGTAGAATCTCCAATAGTAGCAACATTCCATGTAGAAGCCTGCGCAGCCACACTGGTGATCTGCAAGGGCCGACTTCTACATGGAATGTTGCTAGTGGAATAGCAACATTCCATGTAGAATCTCAAATAGTAGCAACAGTGGAGGAGTGGCCTAGTGGTTAGGGTGGTGGACTTTGGTCCTGGGGAACTGAGGAACTGAGTTCGACTCCCACTTCAGGCACAGGCAGCTCCTTGTGACTCTGGGCAAGTCACTTAACCCTCCATTGCCCCATGTAAGCTGCATTGAGCCTGCCATGAGTGGGAAAGCGCGGGGTACAAATGTAACAAAAAATAAAAAAAATAAAAATAAATCTGTAAGAGACACTCCTAAATGTATGAGCAATCGCTCATGCGCTCTACTTAGAGGAAACACTGGCTAGATCCTGTATTTGTGTGTATATATATATATGTATGTGTGTGTGTGTGCCCATGCATGCGTGTGACGGGGGGGGGGGGGGGGGCTGCAGATATATCCATGAATTTGGGGGGGAGGGAGGTTTAGTGAATCAGGCTATTTCTGTAATTATTGACCTTCCTTGTTTGATTCATTTTTAAAGCATAGTAACATAGTAGATGACGGCAGAAAAAGACCTGCACGGTCCATCCAGTCTGCCCAACAAGATAAAGTCATATGTACTACTTTTTGTGTATACCTTACCTTGATTTGTATCTGCCATTTTCAGGGCACAGACCGTAGAAGTCTGCCCAGCACTAGCCCCGCCTTCCAACCACCAGCCCCGCCTCCCCCCACCGGCTTTGTGTTTTATTAAGATACTGGGGAGAGACACCTCTGCTCTTTAACACTGGCAAACTGAGGGTTTATTTGATTTATACTGCACTGGGAAAATGTGCTTCAGTTTAAAATCTGGAAAAAGTGTAGTTGCAGAGATTATCTCGCTGGGAAAGCTCACGTCTGCACTGAAGGAGGATTTGGATGTCTTTTCTCTGATATGGAACCCATTTGGACTTGGCGTGATGAGAGTGGTCTAATTCTGTTGACATCAGTTTACAAAGTCCCTTGTTTCTTTCCCTTCTGTGTGGTTTTTGCTTGCTTGTCTCTAACTGCCGCATATCCTGCTGATGCGTGCAATGTACTGTTTGTGTGTGCCTTTAGAAACAGAGTTACTTAAGAAACAGCTGGCTGGGATTGAAAGCTATGTTGCAAATGCTTCATTTTTGGTTATTAAAGTCTTATAGAATTAAAATTTCACTTCTTTTAAAGTGCTGTGGTTGACACAAAATTACACATCACAAAGAACAGCCAACAAACATCTCAGTGGAAGAATATTTTCCAGGACCAGACCGTTACATCAGTGACCTTACGATAGGGATACTAAAGAGGAAATTCAGAACAGTCCTGGGACATAAGACAAACATTTCAGATTTCACATAAAAGAACTTGTCTTGGGTTTGTTAACTCACTGCCAGAAATAATTCTGCATCATCTTCTTGTTAATGTGATACATCAATCCTCCCTCCTGCCTCCCCACCAAACTTCCCTTTTACACTACTTTAGTAAATTAATATATTTCATGATTCACTTATGTGACCTGGGTGTCCCTAATCCGTTGCAGCTGAGAGTGAAGTTTCTTTGTTATTCCTTTTCAGGGGTGGACTGCCCTGGAAGCAGCATAAGTAATAAAAGCCTAACACTGCTCTAGCTGGATTCCTAACTGGGATGGGCCCAGGGGAGGAGTTAGTTGGGTTCCTTATGTAAGGATCCTTTCAGAATCCTCATCAGCCCACTATTATTTATTTGTTACATTTGTACCCCGCGCTTTCCCACTCATGGCAGGCTCAATGCGGCAGGCAATGGAGGGTTAAGTGACTTGCCCAGAGTCACAAGGAGCTGCCTGTGCCGGGAATCGAACTCAGTTCCTCAGGACCAAAGTCCACCACCCTAACCACTAGGCCACTCCTCCACTCCTGGTTTCAGGACTACACCATCTTAGGAAGTTTGCATCAGAGTGGGTGGGAACATGGCAGGTCTCCAGCATGACCTAGTCTAAAAGGTCCTGCATAAGGTTACCATTTTTTGTCCTCATAAAAAGAGGACACTTGCCCCGCCCCATTTCATGCCCTTGTCCCGCCCCCTTCGCGCCATCACCCTGCCCCTTTCGTGCCATCGCCCCGCCCCCGGTCGCCCCCTTTTTCCCCATCACCTTCCCTCCCCCCGTCACCTCCCCTCCCCTTATGCTACTATCCCTGGTGGTCTAGAGGTACCTCTTCGCTCGGGGCAGGAAAGAAAGAGCCCCCGCTTTCCTGCCCGGAGCGCTGCTGCTAGCTGCCCTGCTGCATCCTGTGCGAGTCCGGCTCTCAGCGTTTCAAAATGGCCGCCGAGAGTTGAAGCAGCCTCGCGAGACTTCAACTCTCGGTGGCCATTTTGAAACGCCGAGAGCCGGACTCGCACAGGATGCAGCAGGGCAGCTAGCAGCAGCGCTCCGGGCAGGAAAGAGGGGGCTCTTTCTTTCCTGCCCCGAGCGAAGAGGTACCTCTAGACCACCAGGGATAGTAGCGTAAGGGCAGGGGAAGGGAGTCCTGCACCCGCCTCCGCCCCCCGCCAGCCAGCCCATTTGTCCAGAAATCCGGACAAACGGGCAGGCTGGCCAAATCCGTCCGGACGCCCGGACATGCCCTCAAAAAGAGGACATGTCCGGGTAAATCCGGACGTATGGTAACCCTAGTCCTGCACCTCCTTTCCATCCTAGCTCCTCTTGTGATGAGTTCTGGCTGGTGACCACAGTGCTAAGGTAGGGGAACTGCTGGAGAAGGAAAAAGGGGAGATGCTGGACTTGGTATAAGGAAGAGGGGGCAGGGAAATGTTGTACTGTGACAACAATGGTGAAGGGGTGTAAGAAGGAAAAGAAAGTGGAGATAAGGAACGTGCTGGGCCATTGAGAGTATGGGGTGGTTCTGGACTATTGGGGAGAGAGAGAGAGAGACAAAGAGATGTGGACTGCATGAAGGAAAAGAGATGAAAATGGGGCGATGCTGAATCAGTGGGGAGGTTCTGGGCTACATGGGAGAAGAGATTCTTTACTGTAGGGGAAGAGTAAGAAGAGAGATGCTAGACTGGGTGGGGGAGGGGAAGAGCGAGAGGAGAGATGCTAGACTAGGCAAGGAAGGAAAACAGCGAGAGGAGATATGCTAGACTGGGTGGGATGGGGACACATGAGAGTAGAGTTGCTAGACTGGGGGTAGGGAGAAGCACAAGAGGAGAGATGTTGGATTAGGGGGGAGGGGAAGAACGCGAGAAGAAATGCTAGACTGGGTGAGGGGAGCGTAAGATGAAAAATAGCATTTAATTTCCAAGATTTCAGCCAGTTCTCCTACATCTGCCAGCATAGGGAAGTAATGTATGTATTCCAAATCCCTTCTTCTTGTAGGAAAAGATCCTTATTAGCAAGGAAGAAAACTTGATTGAGTTGCAGTTTATATCTGTCAAAACTACAATTAATACTACTACTACTTATTTCTATAGAGCCACTAGACATATACAGCCCTGTAAATAAACACATTAGAGACTACAATCTATTCATGACAACCAAACAGGACAAAATGGGATTAAGATGTTACAATTAAACAATTAATATCTACAAAATAAAATCAAAATTTCAGATCACTGCTGGTCGGTTAAATGTAAGAAAGAGACACTGAAAAAAGGAGACTAGGAGGAACTTTAAGGTGTTCTCCCTTACCTGTGAGATACCTGGGAGCCTCTCAGACTAGACATGGTCTCCTCCAGGTTCTGCCGGAGATCCAAAACATTCTGAACTGTCCGCTTCCTCTGTGACTCGGGATCTGCAGGGAACAAAGAAAAACACTCACCATAACAGAGTGAAGAAAGTCAATTGGTATATCAGACATTCCTTAATTTTATCTATTACAGGGGGCAAGGCCTTAAGGCAGAGGATGTCAGATGGGTAAAGGTGCTTTGGGGACTTTTAAACCACTTCCTGCTCTCCAAATCCCAAATTCCAGCTGCCTGCATTCTGAGCTGAGAGAGAACACAAGTGACATCAGGGAAGAAATGAAAGAGGAGAGGAAGGAGAGAGAGAGAGAGAAGCAGAAAACAGCAATATTTCAGGAATACCCTGGGAAGGCAGTAATACCTGGCATCCATTAACTCTGCAAAGCAACACAGTTAATTTTGGAAATTCAGAGGCCAAACAGACCTATAGTAAGTGGTACATGGCTGGTTTGTGAACAGCATTGTGACATCATACCCAAAAAATAAAGCAATGTATCCTCCATGGCATTCTGTTGTGATGGACCAGAAAATTTACACCATAATATATAATGTTTAATAACCGGTGCCCTGGATATTTATCCATTTGACTCCGTTGGATACAGGAGAGACAAAGGGCTAGGGCCAGACAGATGCTTCTATGAGGTGCTTTTTTGACGACTGCATAGGAAGTGACATCAGAGACAGACACATTTTTCAATCAGTTTGGGAGCTCTCTCACCTCGCTATTCTTTCAGCAGATAATTTAATAACAATTACATTTTCTTTGCTTACGCAAGGGGACAAATTTCTTTCATTTGATGCAGTGAAGAGCCTGTTGATGGTTACCATGGAAACACGAGGGACCTACACAGCGGCAGAAGCACTGAACTTGCTTTTTCCAACAGACATACATGCTTCCCTTCCTCACATGAGCTCATACAGGGCAACCTCACCTTGAGTACTACGTTCAGTTCTGGTCGATATAGCGAAATTAGAAAAGGTTCAAAAGAAGAGCAACCAAAATGATAAAGGGGATGGACCTCCTCTCATATGAGGAAAGGCTAAAGAGGTGTGGGCTCTTCGGCTTGGAAAAGAGAAGGCTGAGGGGGGATATGATTGAGGTCTACAAAATCCTGAGTGGTGTAGAATGAGTAGAAGCGAATCGACTTTTTACTCGTTCCAAAAGTACAAAGACTAGGGGACACTCAAGGAAGCTACATGGAAATACTTTTAAAACAAACAAGAGGAAATATGTTTTCATTCAATGAATAGTTAAGCTCTGGAACTCTTTGCTGGAGGATGTAGTAACAGTGGTTAGTATATATGGGTTTAAAAAAGGTTTGGACAAGTTCCTGAAGGAAAAGTCTGTAGTCTAGTATTGAGACAGACATAGGGAAGCCAATGCTTTCCTAGGGATTCTACATGGAATGTTGCCACGATTTGGGGTTCTGCCAGGTACTTGTGACCTGGATTGACCACTGTTGGAAACAGAATACTGGGCTAGATGGACCATTGGTCTGACCCAGTATGGCTACTCTTATGTTATGTTTTTATGTTAATTCTATAACCAGGTGCCAAAATTTAGGTGTGCTGATACTGCACACGGAGCACCAATTGTATAACAGCATCTGCGCATCAAGATATCATTATAGAATACTAGTTTAAGTTAGCAGCAATGCACCTATATTCAGGCAGCTCACTTATGCCAGATCTATGGCTGGTGTAAATGTACATGCCTAAATATTCGACTGATTGTCTAGCTTTGACTTTCCCATCAATTCAAAATATTAAATATAAATCTGATTTTACATCATCTTTTGCTTTTCAAGTAGCTAAATTCTGGAACAACTTGGGGCTCATTTTCAAAGGAGAAAAGTGTCTGAAAAAATGGAATAAAGTGGCATTTGGACGGCTTTCTCTGAAAAATGTCAAAACTGCGATTTTCGAAACTCAAATTTGAGATATTTTTCTCAGCAGTGCGTGGAAATCAAAAGGGGATGTGCTGGGGGTGGGATTTGGGAAATCCCAAAAGGTGGACTTTTTTCTGCCATACTGGAACAAAGCAAAAACATACAGGGCTAAAAGTTACATGTTTTGGACTGTTTCAATCATGTCTAAGTTATAAAAGATGCCCAAAATGGCCAGACAACCACAGGAGGAATTAAGGCATGACCCCCCCCCCCCTTACTTCCCAAGTGGTCACTGACCCCCTCCCGTCCCGTAAAGATGTGAAAAAAACAGTACATACCAGCCTCTATGACAGCTTCAGATGTTATGGCCAGCCCTATTAGAGCAGCAAGCAGGTCCCTGGAGTAGCCTAGTGATCAGTGCAGTGCACTATAGAGAAGAGGACCCAGGCCCATATCCCACTTTGTTACACTTGTGGTGGAAAGTGTGAGCCCTCCAAAACCCAAAAAAACCTATTGTACCCAAATATACAGGTTACCCTGCAGGCATTAGGGGTTATTGTAGTGGTGTACAGTTGGGTATAGTAGGTTTCCGATGGGCTTTGGAGTGCTCACCATCAAACATATAAATGGCAAGTGACCGACGCACCTGCAAATGCGCAGTAGAGACTTCCCTCTCTGCCCTGCCCTCGCGTCGACGTGATGACGTCAGAGGGTGGAACAGAGAGGGAAACGGAGTCGGACTGTTGGACGCTGCCGCTGGAGCCTGGAAACGAACATTGCGCGCACCAACCTCCACCCTCCCCCCCATCCCCGCTGCCGCTCCCGCCCCCCTCTGTATCGGGCCCCCTGCACTGACCTGACAGCGCCTCTCACCTCCGTGTGGAAGCGCTGCAGGCAGCAGCAGAGCGATCTGCTGCTGCCTGCAGCGCTTTCACACAAAGGTGAGAGGCGCTGTCAGATCAGTGCAGGGGGCCCAGCACGGAGGAGGGAGGGAGCGGCGGTGAGGAGGGTAGCTGGAGATCTCGCCCCTTTTAATGGGCTTAACGGCTAGTACAATATAAGGGGGTAAGAGTGAGATGTGTACCTGGGAGCTTTTACGTGCAGTCCACTGCAGTGTCCCCTAAGGTGCTCCACTGCTCTGCTAGGATATCTGTGTGACCAGTCTACTAAGAATGCTGCCCCCCCCCCCCCCCCCCCCACCCAATACATCCTAATGGCTTGTTTTTGAGTTTTTTCCCTTAAGCCATTTTTTTTTTCCGAAAATGGTCCTAAAGGATAGACGCACTGAGCACAAAACATCTAGCAAATGGCCATTTTTGAAACAAAGAGTTGGACATTTTTCTGGTTTGAAAATGGCCGTGTTCAGTACTAGATTTTTAGATGTTTTTCCCAAAACATCCAAAATCAGATTTAAGTGTCATATTGAAAATGCCCCTCCACACCTTTAAATATAAGAGCTAAAAACAATTACAAGTTATTTTGTAGGCTGTTTCTTATTTAGAAAATTCTATAATGTATCTTTGCTGGTGGGGGTCCCCAACCCCCGCCAGCCGAAGTCCTCTTCTCCGGTACGGCCGCGTTGCTGATCTGCAAGGACAGGCTTCTGTTTCTGTGAGTCTGACATCCTGCACGGTACCCGGCGGCGGAGGGGGAGGGTTGATGGTGGGAGGAAGGGTCGAAGTGGTTGGCGGCGGGGAGGGCCAGGTGCCAAATCTACAGGGGCCCATGCCCCCATGGCCCCACATAGCTACGCCCCTGCTATGGATGTCGCAGAGGACAAACTGTTCTTAAACACATGCCCCAAGATTGAGGGCATGCACACACAACAGGAATAAAAAAATGAATTGTGTGTGAATTAAACTAAAGTTCTTACAAGAGGAACAGACTGGAGTCATTTTTCGTTTTCAGTAATTTGTAGCTATAACTAGTTTAACAAAAGATGTTATAACAATTAGTAAGTTAACTCATTAGATGTGCAAGCCAGCAACAAGACCCATTAATTGTTAGTTTTATAAATAGCTTTTTAAACAATACAAAGCAGGGAGTCTGTTCTTCCCTTGCTTTAACACCTACGCTCACAGAACACTGATCTAAAATGGCTTATAAAGTGTTATTTATTGTTAAGCACAGCCCAGAAATGTCGCTACCAGCTGACCTTCTCTCCACCACCACACTCAACTCCCCCACCCCACAGCAGCTGTAAAAGACAAAGCCTAGTCACCCCATGACAGTAACCAGTCTGTGCTGTTTTAAATCTTAGGAAGAAGGAGCAAGGCAGGGAGTGGAACCACCAAGGAAAGAGAAAAGGCCACGCCTACATACTCCTCCCACTTCCAACATCCAGGAACAATGTTTTTTCAGGGACCATCCGTGTCCCTTTTGGGTTTACATGCTTATAGACTCACTCAGAAGGGTAATCTGGAACCCACTCTGGCTTGGCACCCAGGGCAGTCACTCTTCTTGCCTACCCCTCTGTCTTGTCAACGGCTCTCTCCCTTCCCCACCCACACACACACCACTTCTAGCTGTACTGCCAATTCAACTAGGGGGCACTTTGGTCTTTGCCTGATTAAAGGTTTCAGGTTTCACATACCAAGTTATATAGAATGAGGGTCTCAAGCTGGGAACAGAAAATAACAAGAGAAAAAGGGTTTGGAAGAGGCACAAGGAAAAGAATACCAAGCTGTGCTTGTGATCTATTCAACACTCAACAGCTAAATCCAGCAATACACAATGTACTTTCTCTGCTTGTCCAGATCCCCATATCACACCGTCTCCATTCTGATCTGAAACTTTCCTTGGCTCTTCTTCCTATTTTCCTAGATTTCTTATTATTAACAATCAAAGTGAACACTTTTTTTCATTTTAGCCATTTTGTTTTAAGATCTCCTTCCCAGAAGTCATTGTACAGTGATTTATCCTGTAGTCTTGGTTTTTCGGGTGAAGCTGCTAAGCAGCAGCTCTACACCTTTATTCACGGCTGATACAAGGGAGAGAGAGCCCTGTGATCATCTCTGGGGGTGGAGTAGGATGAGGCAAAGAAGAAAGTTAATGTGCAATTTCTCCCCTTCATCCCCTCTCTAATGAGCAGCAATTTCAGGGTGACCATTACTCAAAATTCCCACATAAAAGAAAGCGTATTGTTGTGTAGATTCATAGTGACACTGTCTGGGGCACTGGCAGGCAGATAGAAGACCAGTGTGGATAATATGAGAAAGGTGTTTCAGTTGAAAGCAGATTATGGGAATGTGTTATCGACAGGTCTGCCCAAGAAGTCCTTGAGAAGCATCCAACACTTGAAGAGACAGGGGGCCTGGAAGTTAAGGATCAAGCTCAACCGAGGTTACAGACTCTTCATCAACTCCCAGTTGAACTTCGTAGGATGTTTAAAAATGTTGTCCTGAGCCTTTAAGATCATGCATGGATTGGGCCCGGGATACCTTGCTGGGTTGTTGATGTCTTATAAACCAGGTAGTAGGTTGATGTCCGCCCAAAGGAATTGGATCTGTAACCCACCAAGAACGATGGTGGGACTGGGTTTTTTTTTTTCATTTGTGTCACC
The DNA here is from genome assembly GCF_901765095.1 of Microcaecilia unicolor. NCBI lineage: Eukaryota > Metazoa > Chordata > Amphibia > Gymnophiona > Siphonopidae > Microcaecilia > Microcaecilia unicolor. The sequence continues at coordinate 23,843,018 of NC_044042.1, forward strand.
CTATCTATAGAATCAGTTACTTGATGTTCTTCAGAGATGAGTTTTCCTAAGGTTCTGGAAAGAGGCAAAGGCATGGCTTAAGAGGAGGAGAGCAGATGGGGGCAATCTGGTGCAATTGTTTTCAGAAATGTGTTACATAGAGTTACATTGTGTTTGCTCTTACTTCATATATATTTTAGTTTTAAGAGAGAATACAATGCGGAAGGACTAAGGTTTGATGCAGCAGTCTTGCGAGACTGTAGAGACCCGTGAGACTACAGCGGGAAGGCTCAGCTGCCATTTTGAAAACACGGCGGTGCTGGGCAGAACAGCAGTGGTGGACAGGAAAGAGTGGGGTTCTTTCTTGCCCCTGAAGAAGCCATTAGACCAGGGGTAGGCAACTCCGGTCCTCGAGAGCCGCAGGCAGGTCAGGTTTTCAGGATATCCACAATGAATATGCATGAGATAGATTTGCATACCATGGAGGCAGTGCTTGCAAATCTATCTCCTGCATATTCATTGTGGAGAACCTGACCTGCCTGCGGCTCTCGAAGACCGGAGTTGCCTACCCCTGCATTAGACCACCAGGGCCCTTCAAAGTAGGACTGGAAAGGGCCCACTGAGGCTCGGGGGACTGTGGTGTGTGGGAAAAGGAGGCAGCTGTGGTGGGGGTGGGAAGGGAGGCAGTGCGGCGGCTCAGATCACCTGCACTGCCCAGAGACCCAGATCACTATCAGTCCACCTCTGATCTCTTGCTCATTCACTATGGCTATTCCAAACACCTGACTGCCTTTGAGATACTTACCCCTTGGAAAGCTTAAAGAATCAGAGGATCCCCTTCCGAAAATGAAAATCAGAAATCTCCCTACAAAGTTCTAAAGAATGGGGAGGACGTAAACTCAACCTCCAATACCACACTTTGAGAAAAATGCAACTATCTTAACTGAGCATGAAATAGGCAATCACAGCACGCATACACACAGACAGCTGGATACACTTACTAAAAGCAATTAGATGTATTTTTTTTTTTTACATTTTAGAACAACAGGAATAAAATGAGGGTGATCACATTCAATCATGCATGAAGCAGCAGCTTCAGGGTAAGGTAATCCTTCTGGTTCTATTATTTTGGCATCCACAAGGTGGTGCTCTCACACTTTGCCATGCTGAAGGTCTGCAATGTTAATCTCGGCTATGTACTTACAAATGTTGTTATATGTATATGTAGCTGCCAGTAAACCTGCTAGAAAGCAGTGACCAGGGTGCAAACCATTAGACCAAAGCTTCCCAAAATTGTCTTGGGAGAACCTCAGAGCCAGTTGAATTTTTGGATATCCACAACGAATATGCATGAGATCAATTTACATAAAGGAAATCTGTAATGCATGCAAATAGCTCACATGCATATAAATTATAGATATCCTGAAAACTTGATTGCTTGCAGGTCCCCATGACAGCTTTGGAAAGCCTTGTCCCATCCCCCCCACTCCTCATCCTCAGCAAAATTTCAAATGAGTTTTGGTGTTAGGCAGCTCACATCTAATAGTTTTTGTGGCTGTATAGATCTAATTTTTTGTGGACTTATGGACACCAAGCTGCAGATGAATGAGAACATATACATACAGTAAAGCAGCCATCATAGGAGACTCTAATATGCTGTAAACATGTAGTACCAGGGTCTACACACGTGAATGGCATATTTGCTGCAATGCAAATCAAGGCATTAGGGTGTAATCTGGGGTGTTTATGTTAGTGGGTTTGTTCGTATTGTATTGGGATGAGAGGATAAGACAATGTGTTTTTTTCTGTGTTTAGTTTTAGTTGAAATGCATTCACCCATGAGTTCGTGATGTTTAAGCTGAGTGTGATTTCATTGGTGATTTCTGTTAGATCATCTTTGTAAGGGATGTATATTGTGACATCGTCTGCGTAGATGAAAGGGTTGAGGCCTTGGTTGGATAAGGACTTGGCTAGTGGGGTCATCATTAGGTTGAAAAGGATCGGTGATAGTGGTGATCCTTGAGGTCCTCCGCAGTCTGATTTCCATGGTAAAGATATGTTCGAGTTTGATTTCACTTGATACGTTCTAGTGGTTAGGAAACCCTTGATCCAACTAAGTACATTTCCACCAATTCCGAAGTGGTCTAGGAGTAGTATTTTGTGGTTTATCATGTTGAATGCACTAGACATGTCGAATTGGAGAGGTATGCTTTTACCTGTTGCCATTTTCTGTTTGAATTTGGCTAGGAGAATAATTAGTACTGTTTCAGTGCTATGGACGGGGTGAAATCCTGATTGTAATTCATGTAGTATTGAGAATTTGTTTATGTAATCCGTAAGTTGTTTGGTTACCATGTTTTCCATCAGTTTGGCTCCTCTCCCCTGTTCTCCTCAGTGTGCGCACAATGTGCAACCAATGTCTTTGACTTCTTCCATTAAAGGCCTGGAATATAGTCTTCTGTTAAGCGTATCCTTTCAGGGAGTGCATTCCAGAGTGTGGGTGATACTCCGGAGAAGGCTCGCTTGTGGGTATCACATCATGTGATGTCCTTTGGAGAAGGTGTGGTTAGAGATATTTATTGGGAGGACCTTAGTAACCTTGGAGGTGTGTAGGGGGAGATCCTGTTCTTCACGTACTCTGGGCTATTTCCTTTAAGGGAAAAGGAAATGGGACTTGATATACTGCCTTTAAGGGCCTTGAAGGTTAAACAGAGTGTTTTAAATTTGGTCCTGTATTGTACTTGTAGCCAGTGAAGTTTTTGCAATATGGTGTGATGTGGTCATTTCACTTACAGTCTTCTACTAGTCTAGCTGCAGCATTCTGACTCAATTGGAGCTGGAGCAGACCCTTTGTAGTCAGACCAGGGTACAGTGTATTACAGTAATCCAATCTTGATGTTATCATGGCATGCACAACTGAGAAAGGGCTTGCCTTCTGAATGTATGGAGATAGGTAGCGTAGTTGTCACAAGTGATAGAAGTAGCTTTTGAAGATTGCTTGGATTTGGGGGATCAGAGAAAGTGTTGAATCAAGGTTCCTGGCTTGTGATTTGAGGGGAAGTTCACATTTTCCAAAAGATATTTTTATGTCAGGTATGTGCCCCACTTGCGTTAGGGACCCAGAGAAGCAGGGCCACCGAGAGGGGGGGCAGGGGGGACAAAATTCCCCGGGTCCGGGCCTCCAAGGGGGCCCTGGCACCAGGGTCAGGCTGCCGGCGCTGCAGTCTGTAACCTCGGTTGAGCTTGATCCTTAACTTTCAGGCCCCCTGTCTCTTCAAGTGTTGGATGCGGCTCAAGGACTTCTTGGGCAGACCTGTCAATAACACATTCCCATAATCTGCCTTCAACTGGAACATCTATCTCATATTATCCACACTTGTCATTTATCTGCCTCCCTGTGTCCCGCCCTCGCGGAAATAGGAAGTTCCATCAGACGAGGGCGGGACACAGTGCGGGAAGGCTCGAAGGGAGGCGATCTGCCTTTCCAAATGGAGCTGAGGCGCTACCGATTTTAATGCAGGGGGCCCGGTGGCGGACTGAGCCGAGGGCAGGCAGGTGAGACCGGGGACTGCAGCGGCGGCCGGGGGGGGGGGGGCGGCCTTTGCCCGGGCCCAGCTTAGTCTCTCTGCGGCCCTGCAGAGAAGATCAGTTTTACTTGGGTTCAGGCAAAGTTTGTTGTTTTTAGCCCATTCTTGAATTGATGTTAGACAGTTACCCAAACAAATGAGCTTTCATGAGTGCCTGGAATTGAAGGTAGGAGGTCTCAGAGCAGACTTCCAAAAAGAGGGAGTTCCAAAGGGTGGTGGGCCAAAGAAGGCCGAATGACGTGTGGCTTCAAGTATAGTCATGTGTAGAGTACAGTGGCTAGATGGTGCCCCAGAGAAGACTTACTTTAAGAAATACTTTAGGTGACCGGTCCAGAATTAACCCCATAGTGTGTGCCATTCAACCACATCAGCTCAGCTAGTGACTTGAGGTGGACACTAAATAAAACAGGCAAGAGTATGGATCCTTGTGGTACCCCAAAGATCCGTGTCCGAGGTGGCGATGAAGTGCTGTCATGCAGTATGAACTACTACTACTACTATTTAGCATTTCTATAGCGCTACAAAGCATACACAGCGCTGCACAAACATAGAAGACAGTCCCTGCTCAAAGAGCTTACAATCTAATAGACAAAAAAATAAATAAAGTAAGCAAATCAAATCAATTAATGTGAACGGGAAGGAAGAGAGGAGGGTAGGTGGAGGCGAGTGGTTACAAGTGGTTACGAGTCAAAAGCAATGTTAAAGAGGTGGGCTTTCAGTCTAGATTTAAAGGTGGCCAAGGATGGGGCAAGACGTAGGGGCTCAGGAAGTTTATTCCAGGCGTAGGGTGCAACTCTTGTCTGTCTGACAAATAGGATCCATACAAGGCAAGCACTGGGCCACTGATACCTGTTTTGTGCCAGCATGATACTGTGGTCCACACAGAGTCAAAAGCTACTGAGAAAAGAAGCAGACAAATTTTGTGTCAAGGTTTTTATGAAGATCATCTAACAGGGATACAAGGGCCATTTCTGTTCCATAACCAGGTCTGCTCTAGCCAGTTTGTCTCTTCTAGCCAATCACTGAGCTCAATGCAGAGTGTTTGTTCTGTAAGTTTTAGATATTGGCTGGTAACTTTCGAACTTGTTCTGGTCAAGGTTGTTCTTGTTTAGCAGACGATGTACCAATATCTCTTTTTTTTTTTTTTTTTTTATAAAGCTGTTGGTAGTTGTCCATTAGAAATAGAAGGTTTCACTACTTTTGTGGACCTTTCAATGAAGTCCCTGCTTGCCCGCTGTACTATCTTTGATGGGCAGGGGTGGAGAGAGCAGGCGGTTGGCTGACAGCCTGTTATGGTTTTTGTGTCAAGGCTTTTTTTTTTTTGTTTTGTTACATTTGTACCCTGCGCTTTCCCACTCATGGCAGGCTCAATGCGGCTTACATGGGGCAATGGAGGGTTAAGTGACTTGCCCAGAGTCACAAGGAGCTGCCTGTGCCTGAAGTGGGAATGGAACTCAGTTGCTCAGGACCAAAGTCCACCACCCTAACCACTAGGCCACTCCTCCACTGTTGCTACTATTTGAGATTCTACATGGAATGTTGCTATTCCACTAGCAACATTCCATGTAGAAGTCGGCCCTTGCAGATCACCAATGTGGCCGCGCAGGCTTCTGCTTCTGTGAGTCTGACTCACAGAAACAGAAGCCTGCGCTGCCTTCTACATGGAATGGTGCTAGTGGAATAGCAACATTCCATGTAGAATCTCCAATAGTAGCAACATTCCATGGAGAATCTCCAATAGTATCTATTTTATTATTGTTACATTTGTACCCCGCGCTTTCCCACTCATGGCAGGCTCAATGCGGCTTACATGGGGCAATGGAGGGTTAAGTGACTTGCCCAGAGTCACAAGGAGCTGCCTGTGCCTGAAGTGGGAATCGAACTCAGCTCTTCAGTTCCCCAGGACCAAAGTCCACCACCCTAACCACTAGGCCACTCCTCCACTGTTGCTACTATTTGAGATTCTACATGGAATGTTGCTATTCCACTAGCAACATTCCATGTAGAAGTCGGCCCTTGCAGATCACCAATGTGGCCGCGCAGGCTTCTGCTTCTGTGAGTCTGACGTCCTGCACGTACGTGCAGGACGTCAGACTCACAGAAACAGAAGCCTGCGCTGCCTTCTACATGGAATGGTGCTAGTGGAATAGCAACATTCCATGTAGAATCTCCAATAGTAGCAACATTCCATGGAGAATCTCCAATAGTATCTATTTTATTTTTGTTACATTTGTACCCTGCGCTTTCCCACTCATGGCAGGCTCAATGCGGCTTACATGGGGCAATGGAGGGTTAAGTGACTTGCCCAGAGTCAGAAGGAGCTGCCTGTGCCTGAAGTGGGAATCAAACTCAGTTCCTCAGTTCCCCAGGACCAAAGTCCACCACCCTAACCACTAGGCCACTCCTCCACTCTTCTGTTATTGGGGTCAAAGTTCTATATGTCTGTACAAGGAGAGGGCAAGACTGTGCGCCCCTACTTACCTGATAGGAGACTGAGTGGGACTGCCTGTAAATCCTGGTGAAGACTTTTAATGTTGTTGGCTAAGTCCTTGCCGTTCATTTTCAACTGGGCAGGCTGATTCTGTTGTGGGCTTGAAGTAGGCCATTTATTCTGCTGAATAGGTGCTTAGTTGAATTGGCAGCCTGTTCAGTAGACCGAGAGAAATGTCTTTTTGGCTGTTGTTAATGCTTGGCGGTATTTTGTCATGTTTCTTATGGTTTAGCCTGTCCTCGTTCAGGCAAGATTTGCACCATCTCCTTTCCAGTTTCCATCTTTGGTGCATAAGGATCTGAAGGTGAGTATTTCTGAGTGAGGCATAAGACGTTTTTTACTGGTACAGTTTTGTCTAGGGCTGTAGCTAAGAGTGTATTCCAAATATTAATCTGCTCCGACACTGTAGGTGTCTTTTCATCCACATGGGGGTAGTCTGGGGATCCCTGCCTCTGAATCCATTCCGTTACAACCTTCTTCTGATCCAGACATGTAACTCCATAATTAGTCATGTCTGCTATACATTACAGTTATACAAAGGGCTTTAGGCTTTGAAAGTCAAGAAGCCCAGCGTCCTCCTTATCTCATTAGTGGGTGGTACTGTAGCTCCTTAAATGGGATTAAGGGCAAAAAAATGTGAAAGAGAATGGACTGGAAAAATCTTCCCTAGGATGCAGCAGATTCTGCTCCATCTGCAGCTGATTTTCTGAGGGAAAAAGGACCATCAAATTCTGAAAAAAAGCTGCAGCCGAAACATCCATGCCAGCCCAGCTGCAGTCTAGGCACTGCCAGTACTTAGCTTCAGAGAGAGAAAGGCACTCCTTCCCTTCCCCTCCCCCCCACCTTACTGCCATCTCATAAAGAAGCTGAGTTAGTCAATGAGATGCCACCAACCTCTTTCATTTTTGTGAGACAGACTAACACAGAACATCCTTCCCCCCCTCCTCCCCTGCCAAAATTATAAACTCAAGGACAGAAGAAACATGAGCCCCTCCTGAGCCATATTTCCTGAAAATGCGGAAATTCATTGCTAATGAATCTCATTGGGCAGTGCCTCAAAGGGTTCTTTGTATGGGATGCAATTGATGTGTGGACTAAGATGGCATGTGAGAGTCTGAAGAGTCACACTTTAATGCAAGCCTTAAGACTTGGCATGCATGCCCATCCTCAGCTGAAGATCTTAAGATGAGATGCTGGAAGGGGAAATGGGGGGTGCACAGTGGAAGAAGGGAGCTAGTGAAAGTGTACAGAAGCAATTAGACACAAGCTTAGGCCACTTATTATTACTAATTAGCCCAGTATGGACTTGTTGCCGAACCCAGGATCAGCCACACAGAGCACTTGGGCAGCCAGCCTGTGCTCATGTTGACCCGGACAAAAATCCAGAGAGGTGATATGGGGGTGGGGGACAGCGCTTGTTAGATAACACAAAACAGATCTGATCTGACACTGGCCAAATTCTGAGCTTTAACAAGTCCCGAGAAATGCAATACAATGGGAAAAGCAGGGGTGTGCGAACCAGCCGCTAATCCTCCCCATGTGCTGCCGTCCTTGGAACTCTGCCTGGCTCCATCGATCACCAGGAAGCCTCCAAGGCCACTAATGCACCCCAGCTGCGATTTCTCATATCTTGTCCACATCTGTTGCTCACATAGGGGACAGAAGCCTTTGAGGGCTTGGCCAAGGCAGCCCCTCCTCCCCACCCCCTGCAAGGATCTTTTGCCTGTATCACAAGGAATCTTCTCCTTGCATTAGGATATTTCAGCTCTTGAGAAATGCGTTGCTCCCACCTACTGCCTCATCCTCTCTAGTACAACCGGACAGGGGAGACAGGCTGGGGGAAGGGGGCGGGGCCTAGTTCAAGCATGCAAACAATGCTCAAAACTTTCATTTCATTACTACACCTAAATGCCACATATTATACAATTTCTAGGCAATTTTACAAATATACAAATCATAGTACCATCGATTACATTCACAGACATACAAATTAAATACACCCATACAGACTCAAACTATATATTTATTCAGTAATATCTTATTTAATAAAATTTAGAGCACGGAAGACAGGACTGCTGGACAAAGGGAAGGGGCTCCCTTTTTGGTGATGCAATCAGTTTAGGGGCTCAGGCACACTCAGAGAGAGATACAGCAAGCCTCACAGTAGAGCCACAGCTATACCACAAAAAAACGTTACAAACAACATGCAATAACCAATGAACATGGCTGTTACTGCCACGTTAAAATTGCGGCATTAATGGGCAGCTCATTGGTGAATGTCACCTTTTCTGTCAGTGCTTGAACAGTGACAGGCTCAGGCACTGGCAGGAAGGGTGACACAAAAAAAAAGGCAAGCATGTCATGTTTTGTCTGTCCCATCCTGACCCTAAAGTCACTTGACCCCGTTACCTCCCCCCCTGCCCAAATCTAAAACAAAATCCCATGGTACCCCCCCCCCCCCAACATGACCAGCCCCTTCCCTCCTACCCACCTAAACTGTGTTTCCCTGATGTCTAGTGGCACCCCCTACCAGGAATTTTAAAACAAGAAGCCCCTGAGTGTCTAGTGGCACCTCCACCTGGGCTCCCACCCACCTCAACCAGGTACCTCTTGATGGGGCATGAGTAGGGTTACCATTCGTCCGGATTTCCCCAGACATGTCCTCTTTTTGAGGGCATGTCCGGGGCATCCGGTGGGTTTTGCCCGCACGCACGTTTGTCCGGATTTCTGGACAAACGTGCGTGTGGGAGGGCGTCTGTGCGGTTGCGCGATCCATCGGCGCCATGGGTCTCCCCTCCCCTTCCTTACCATCTTCCCTGGTGGTCTAGTGACGTCTTCGGGGCAGGAAAGAGCCCCCTCTTTCCTGCCTGGAGCGCTGCCTTACCCATCCTCCTTCCCGGTCTCGGCTGGGGATTCAAAATGGCCGCCGAGAGTTGAAGTCTCGCGAGGCCGCTTCAACTCTCGGCAGCCATTTTGAATCCCCAGCCGATACCGAGAAGGATGTAGGCAAGGGCAGGCAGCACTCCGGGCAGGAAAGAGAGGGCTCTTTCCTGCCCCGAAGACGTCACTAGACCACCAGGGAAGATGGTAAGGAAGGGGAGGGGAGCATGTGATGGGGGGGTGCGGGGGAGGGGACTATGTGATGGGGAGGGGAAAGGGGCGGGATGAGGATCAGAAAGGGGTGTGATGGGGGCGGGGCGGGCAGGGGCGTGACATGTGTCCTCTTTTTCAGAGGACACAAAATGGTAACCCTAGGCAAGAGCGATGTCCACTCGCTCTTGCCTCAGGCATCATTTCCAAAATGGTGGAGCCCAGTCCTGCCCAGTGCATTCTGGGATGCACTGGGTGGGGCCAGGTCATCCATATAAAGGAGAATTCGAAAACTTATGCCCATCTACATAAAATGAGAGAGGGTGAATACTGGGAGACAAACCCCACTTGCCCAGAGCACATGTACAACTGAGAGAGGTCACAGGGCTTGGATGTACTGTAACATATAACAGAGGTGATGGAGAGGAGGTGACAGGTCCATTCTGTATTGGGTGGGGGGGGACTTGTATAGCTGACCTGGGAGTGACAAGGAAAGGTTATGTTCAAAGCTACAACAGGGGCAAGCAAGCAGATTGAGTGTTAACTGTCTATTTATTTAAGATTTAGCCTTTTTCACAGTAAAGTGTAATAGAACATTCACAACAGCTGTTGACAAAGACACAGAGACCAAATGGAGCTTATTTCCTGACATCTTCTATACTGCAATGCATTTTTTTGGCATTATTAGGAAAAGAATGGAAAACAAAATGTTATAATGCCTTTGTATCGCCCCATGATGCGATCACACTTCAAATACTGTGTGCAATTCTGGTCACCACATCTCAAAAAAGATATAGCGAAATTAGAAAAGGTACAGAGAAGTGTGACGAAAATGATAAAGGGGATGGGACAACTTCCCTATGAGGAAAGGCTAAAGCAGCTAGGGCTCTTCAGCTTAGAGAAAAGATGGCTGACGGGAGATATGATAGAGGTCTATATAATCCTGAGTGGAACGGAACAGGTGGACATGAATCATTTGTTTACTCTTTCCAAAAATACTAGGACTAAGGAGCACGCAATGAAGCTACTAAGTAGCAAATTTAAAACAAACCAGAGACAATATTTCTTCACTCATCCTGTAATTAAACACTGGAATTTGTTGCCAGAGAATGAAGTAAAAAAAAGCAGTTAGCTTAGCAGGGTTTTAAAAAAGGTTTGGATAACTTCCTACAAGAAAAGCCCATAAGCCATTATTAGGATGGACTTGGAAAAAATCCTCTGCTTATTTCAAGGATAGGCAGCATCAAATCCGTTTTACTGTTCTGAGATCTTGCCAGGTACTTCTGACCTGGATTGGCCACTGTTGGAAACAGGATACTGGGCTTGATGGACCTTCAGCCTGTCCCAGAATGACAACGCTTATGTTCTTATGTACTTACCCCCTAATTCTAGAAATTTGCGACTAGCGTACAAATTTACACATGCAAATTATACAAAAGGTCTGTTGCTCATGTAGCTTAATGAGCCAATTGGTGTTAATGAGCGATTATAGGTTATAATTGACCTTAACTGGTGCTAACTGGGATTAATAAGCAGGTAGACATGTAACTCTTTGTCACTATTCTTTAAGTTGCACACTCAAAATCCAGAATACACAACTTCAAGGGGGTTTGGACTGGGGTGGGGGGAGGTGCATGGGTGGGTCAGGGTGGGTCATTCAGTTACTCACAAGGGGTATAAAATATTAACATTCATACACCTGCCTGGAGTTAAGCACAAGTATTGACTCGACAAATCATTTCTTTTTCAGGGGGCTGCCAACGGAACATGCTCCCCCCTATGTCCCTGAAAACACAAGCCCTCTTTAGGAAGCTGCTTAAAACTCACTTATTTGATGCTTAATTCCCTGATGACACTATACCATCTAACCCCACCCCTCAAACTCCCCCCAACAACACTGCCTCCCCCAATCATCCAAAGAACCCCCTAAACTAATTAGTCCCCATTCAGTAAATCGCTGTGAATCCAACCTTGGAACAACAGTCAGTATAAAAGAACCTGATAGAATAGAACAGCCATTGAGCTAGCAAACATGCTTGCACTAAAGCACATACATGTGGACTTACACTAGTATTCTATAATGGTAGCTGCACTCACAACTGCAGTTATAGTATTCACACTTAGTGCACATCATCCCAGCTCCCAACTTTAAGTAGAAACTCCTAAGTAGAGACCTGCACGAGAACGGAGTCCTTGCCAATCCCCTCTGGGGCTGCGGGACTACTGCGGGAATGGAAACAGTTCCTGCAGGGTTCCCATGGGGATTGAAGCAATTCCTGCAGGGTTCCCATGGGGATGGAAGCAATTCCTGCAGGGTTCCCATGGGGATGGACGAAGTTCCTGCAGGATTCCCATGGGGACTGAAGCAATTCCTGCAGGGTTCCCATGGGGATGGACGAAGTTCCTGCAGGATTCCCATGGGGATTGAAGCAATTCCTGCAGGTTTCCCATGGGGATTGAAGTGATTCCTGCAGGGTTCCCATAGGGATGGAAACAGTTCCTGCGGGGTTCCCATGGGGATGGAAACAGTTGCTGCAGAGTTCCCATGGGGATGGAAGCAGTTCCTGCGGGGTTCCCATGGAAGTGCAAGCTGCATCTGTGCCAGCCTCTCACCTACCAATACCAAGTTTTTTGAATGCCGCCTCTTCCTCCTTGCTTTAACAGTGCAGACGGGGAAAGTCTTCCATTAAACCTCTCTGCTCCCAGGCTGAAGAGCAGGCCTCAGCTCTGACATAGGTACATTAGAGGTCACCTGACCTACTGGAGTGTACATGTGGTGACCTCAGCACACTGTGCTAGCAAATCAGAGACAAGTCTTATATTTGCGCACCAGAGTGTTCCAAGTTCCAACTTCCATTCCCTCCTTGTCTGCAGTGCTGCAGCTCAAACCCAGAGACAGACTGAAAGCGCCAACCAGAATTTTCTTTTAGGTACCATTAATTTCTGGTGGGGATGGGTTAGATTCCAGCAGGGACGGGTGGGCATGGGTTAGATTTCTGTCCCTGTGCAACTCTCTACTACTAAGTCCCAGAAGAGTGGAACAGGCCTGCTCTCCTTGTGTGCTGGCCCTTCCCTTTCCATTCCAGTCTCTGCTTTTGCTCCCGCCCTCTGAGAGGCTGAAGTAATAGGCTGCACTATCCTTTAGCACGGTGATTTACTTCTGATTTTCCCACACTAATCTTATGCCCAATGTAGTATGGAAAAGTCAGCAGTAAAACCACTGCATTAAAGAATAGTGTGAAATTACTCCAAACGCAAAAAATTGACTAAATGGTATGGTTTACTTTTCTTGCAGCACTGAACTTTTACTCACGGCTGAGAGTAAAGATTCTAGCATGGGAGCAAAAGGTCAACTGAGGTGACGTGCAGCACTCCACCTCAAATGACCCTGCTCGGCATAGATCCCTGGTGACCCAAGAGGGCTCCAAACACTCCCTATCTCTCTACCAAGGACAATAATGCTTGGTCCAGTTGGGCCCCAGATACCCCACAACCCCTGTACAAAGACCAAACCTTAGCGACCCGAAAGGGCCAACACCCCTCCCCTATATTTCCCATTCCCCTTCCCTTGGGTTAGGAGGCAGGAGCAATGGGATGCACCACTAGAAAAAAAAGCTCTCCCATCTTTGGCAGCCTGACCCCTAGAGGTGTATCTCAATGCACAACTAGAGATCAGGCACTGCCATATTACAAGATGGTCCTAAATGCCTCCCCAGATCCACTTATGCACGGGGCAGAAGGAATTTTCACAGCACCAGGGGCCCACTAAGCAGAGAGCCCCAGAGGTGGAGAGTCTTTTCCTCCCACTTGGACCACTGGGGGAGGACGGGCCAGGGTAGGGAGAGGGGTGAGAGGTCTGGGCCAAACTGGGTCAGCTCCCGCACTGCATCTTTACTCTATTCCTCAGCTGCAGTAAAGATTCAGTTCTACAAAAAAATATAAATCACCAAAATTTTGTATGGATTTAAACTAAACATCAGGACAGATTCCCTTTTGATTGCCTTCTGTGTTATCCATTAATATAGTGATTTTCCTCACATTTTCCTGCACTGTAAAGTCTTAGAACACAAAGAAAAGGGGGTCCAAAACTTCCACAAACAAGCCAAAAGAAGCAAAGTACACAAGAGTGGAAGAAAACCAAGTCCAAAAGGCCAGTCCTGAAACCACAGTGGTAAGAGCACCAAAAATGTAGTTTATTTTAACCCTACATGGTCCGTGTTTCTGCTGTAAAGCCTTCCTCAGGGATCAACAAATTGAAGTGTATAGATTAAAGCATCTGAGCCTCTCAAAAATGCTTACTGCACCTCATTTTTGAGAGGCTCAGATGCTTTAATCTATATATGTCAATTTGTTGACCCCTGAGGAAGGCTTTACAGCCGAAACACAGACCGTGTAGGGTCAAAATAAACTACATTTTTGGTGCTCTTACCACTGTGGTTTCAGGACTGGTCTTTTGGACTTGGTTTTCTTCCACTCTTGTGTACTTTGCTATAAAGTGAACGATTACAGGAGGACCTTGCGAGACTGGGAGAATGGGCGTGCAAGTGGCAGATGAAGTTCAATGTTGACAAGTGCAAAGTGATGCATGTGGGTAAGAGGAACCCGAATTATAGCTACGTCTTGCAAGGTTCCGCGTTAGGAGTTACGGATCAAGAAAGGGATCTGGGTGTCGTCGTCGATGATACGCTGAAACCTTCTGCTCAGTGTGCTGCTGCGGCTAGGAAAGCGAATAGAATGTTGGGTGTTATTAGGAAGGGTATGGAGTCCAGGTGTGCGGATGTTATAATGCCGTTGTATCGCTCCATGGTGCGACCGCACCTGGAGTATTGTGTTCAGTACTGGTCTCCGTATCTCAAAAAAGATATAGTAGAATTGGAAAAGGTACAGCGAAGGGCGACGAAAATGATAGTGGGGATGGGACGACTTTCCTATGAAGAGAGGCTGAGAAGGCTAGGGCTTTTCAGCTTGGAGAAGAGACGGCTGAGGGGAGATATGATAGAAGTGTATAAAATAATGAGTGGAATGGATCGGGTGGATGTGAAGCGACTGTTCACGCTATCCAAAAATACTAGGACTAGAGGGCATGAGTTGAAGCTACAGTGTGGTAAATTTAAAACGAATCGGAGAAAATATTTCTTCACCCAACGTGTAATTAGACTCTGGAATTCGTTGCCGGAGAACGTGGTACGGGCGGTTAGCTTGACGGAGTTTAAAAAGGGGTTAGATAGATTCCTAAAGGACAAGTCCATAGACCGCTATTAAATGGACTTGGAAAAATTCCGCATTTTTAGGTATAACTTGTCTGGAATGTTTTTACGTTTGGGGAGCGTGCCAGGTGCCCTTGACCTGGATTGGCCACTGTCGGTGACAGGATGCTGGGCTAGATGGACCTTTGGTCTTTCCCAGTATGGCACTACTTATGTACTTATGTACTTATGTACTTATCGGTATTAAGATTAACACAGGAAAACCTGAAGAAACTGCTGCAGTAAAGGATCGTGCAGCTCATTACACTGCCCCCATGATGTGTCCACCAGTGATAATGGCTGAAAGGAGACCTGCCAGTTGCATGTGGGCATCTGCTTCATGATTTCTGGTTCTCATTTGCCACCCTTTGCTCATTATAACTTGTGACCAGGGCTTTTTTTGAGGGGGTACTGAGTACCGGCACCTCTTCCATTGTCTGCTAAAATTGACCCATGGTCCCCAAGTTTTAATGAAAGAGTTCAGGCTCTACACACCAATTCTGCCTGGTCATAGATTCTGTGACTGGTTGCAGGGGGCCTGGCTATTGTGGGATGGATCCCTCACTGATCACCCCACTCCTGAAGGGTGGTCTGGCATTTGAGTACTGGCACCTTTTTTGCTAGAAAAAATGCACTGCCTGTGACCTGGGAGTCACAAGCAGCAGCACACTGAAAATCTTATTGTTGAGACAGAACATCAAATTTCATTGTTCATTTATACCTGGAAAGCCTGAACATAGCATATATTTTTATTAGAGAAAAAAAGAAAGAAAGAAATTGAAGACATCTTCCAAAGTCAATTTTGTAACCTTTTCAAGCGTCATCAAACTACATCCTCACATGACTGTCATAACTGAACAGCTAGACACAGTAAATCCCTCAGTACAGGCAGCATTACCAAGCAGGCCTGGGCCACCGTTTGAAACCCAACATCGTGAACTAAGTTTGCATGGGGGGACACAAAATGGAAGAAACAGCAAGTTTACAACACAGCATGCAGTTCCAAGGTCAGTCACTTGTCCATCTCTCGCAAGACCATGAGGTTAGGGGACACAGCACCAGTGGTGTACCAAGGGGGGGGGAGTGGGGGCGGTCCGCCCCGGGTGCACGCCGCTGGGGGGGTGCCGCAGCGCGCGCCTGTCTGCTCCCAGTTTGCTACGCTCGGTCGCTCGCTAAATTCTCTCATTCCCTGCAGCTCCCTCCTTCTGCCCCGGAACAGGTTCCTGTTCCGGGGCAGAGGGAGGGAGCTGCAGCGAACGAGATAATTTAGCGAGCGACCGAGCGTAGCGAACTGGGAGCAGACAGGCGCACGCTGCGGCACCCCCCCCCCCCAGCGGCGTGCACCCGGGGGGGGGGGGGTGCATTGGCGATCTGCCCCGGGTGCCGTCGAGGGTAGGAACGCCACTGCACAGCGCTGCTTTTCCATTTAAGGTTTAGGCAGCGAGGCCTGCAGGGGTGGAAGCTTGTGCCCTGTAAAGGAGAGTGATGAGTCTGGAAGGAGACATAGAGAGGGAATGAGAGAAGAGTCGGAAGGGCAAGCAGAATCAAATCCTGCATCTCCAGGGTATTTCCAAGCCTTCATTGAGATGCACTGCAATGCAGCAGTTGGTCAGCCCAAGCCCTCCCCCTCACACCCCATCCCAGAAGACCTGACATTCTGATGCACACTGGTGATGTGATGAGTTTAAGAGGTTTTTGCCATTTCAAAAGAAATATTCTGTACTGAAAGAGCATAAAGAACGTCGACAAAACAAAACAAAAACAAAAACCAGGGAGGAACCGAGACCAAACTGTTTCTTATGAATTTTGCTTGAGGAAAACTGTAAAAGATATCCAGGGCCACAGTAAAGCAACGAGCAGGATTTCTGCTTGCATAACGTACTTTTGGGCATTCCAGATGCGGGTTCAGCATAGTTTTCACAGTAACTGCCCACCTTGTCCATGGAAGCAGCAGAAACGTGTTTATTTTGAATGAGAGGTTATTATCCAAAGCAGATTATCAAGATTACTCATAAACCGTGTCCAGCGCAATCCCCCATCACTCAGGAAATAAACCTCAGATATTCTGCACACTTAAGCCATGATTCTTCTCTTGCATTCACGGAATGGGGCTTTTTTCCTGGCCACCAGTCTCTGCAGCCAGCACCCAAGGAATTTTAGAGGTAATAAAGCAGCCTCATCTGTTATCCATCAGCTTTGAAGTCTGACCAGTGTTCATCCTACATCTATATATATATAAAACTCACCCTCAACGTTCTATTGGCTGCTGACGTCACTGAAGCCAAGGTTCGTATGTTCGAAGCTCTGAAGCCTCGAAAATCACAGTCTCTGGGCCCCGCCCTCGCGTCAAACGTTATGACGTTGAGGGCGGAGGCGGAGCAATTCACCCACATCGACGACGGGTGGGGGGGGGGGCACAGGAAAGCCTTGCTAGCGCCCGTTTCATTGGCTCCAGAAACGGGCCTTTTTTTTACTAGTATTTAAATATAAAGACATTTCTCAAGGAACAGAACAAAACTAAAATCAGGTTTACATATATCTGCTTAAGAGGTAAGGAAAGTTTGCGGTGCTTATCCTACTGTGCCTCTTTTGTGGTCAAGGGGGGGGGGGGGTCAATATCACTGTTGCTTCTGTTAGTACATGTGAGTCTGTTTTGTGCTAGGTCAGAAAAGATGCTGCTGCATGTATGTGTGTTTGTTTTGTTACATTTGTACCCCGCGCTTTCCCACTCATGGCAGGCTCAATGAATGCGGCTTACATGGGCAATGGAGGGTTAAATGACTTGCCCAGAGTCACAAGGAGCTGCCTGTACCTGAAGTGGGAATCGAACTCAGTTCCTCAGTTCCCCAGGAACTGAGTCCGCCACCCTAACCACTAGGCCACTCCTCCACTGTTGCTACTATTTGAGATTCTAGTATTCCACTAGCAACATTCCATGTAGAAGTCGGCCCTTGCAGATCACCAATGTGGCCGTGCAGGCTTCTACATGGAATGTTGGTAGTGGAATAGCAACATTCCATGTAGAATCTCCAATAGTAGCAACATTCCATGTAGAATCTCCAATAGTATCTATTTTGTTTTTGTTACATTTGTACCCTGCGCTTTCCCACTCATGGCAGGCTCAATGCGGCTTACATGGGGCAATGGAAGGTTAAGTGACTTGCCCAGAGTCACAAGGAGCTGCCTGTGCCAGGAATCAAACTCAGTTTCTCAGTTCCCCAGGACCAAAGTCCACCACCCTAACCACTGGGCCACTCCTCCACTCTGGTTATGGTTTTCAGGTTATGGGTCTATAAGCAGTCTGCAAAAGTGATATATTTGAATTTCTGTAACTTTATTTTTTTTCACAGAAAAGGATGGGGTTTGAACTGTTGTAGCAGAATTCATTATAAGTACACAAGTATTACCAAACTGGGACAGACCAAAAGTCAATCAAGCCCAGCATCCTGTCTCTAACAGTGGCCAATCCAGGTCACAAATACCTGGCAAGATCCCCAAAAAGCACAAAACGTTTTTTTTTTGTTTTGTTTTGTTTCTGGAGACTGCAGTCACATTTCCCCAGAGATGGTCACATATAAGAAATTAAATGACGTAAGTATTGTTTTTTTTTCCGCCTTGGTTCAAGAGGATTATAAATTCATACATCATAAACCATAAATAAATAAATGAAATAAGATTCTGTTCGGTGATGTGGCTGTAATGAAGCTTAAAGCAAGTAATGCCACTGTGGCATGGTACACCGCCCCCTCTCTAGCCAGCTACCTTTTTTGTCCATCCCTTCTGACAGTCCTGGCAGTCATAGGATCTAGCTGTGTGGGCGCTTCAGCACCCCCAATATTGAACACACTCCTTGAATGCCTCTAGGGAGGGATAATTTCTGTTGGGTTTAGCACCCCCCCAATCATTTTGAAAAATTGGCTCCTATGCTGTATCTTGTCTTTGGTGGAAGGGTGAGGGTGGTGCTTGTAGCCTACAATACTGCTTTTGCGACACTATTATGTGGTGCTGTACCATTTGAAGAGTCCTGATAACTTGTATCATTTACATGGCTCCATAGAAATTCTGAGATGTACGTTTCCTGAAGGTCAATGAGAACCTGCTTCTCCAGATGGGAATATTACAAGGTGATAATTCCTGGAGGCCATCAGTGTGAGAGACCAAAACCCGAGCTGAACAATCCGTTTCCACCATTTTCCGGAGGTGCGAAGGCGGTAGAACGAGAGGACATGAAATGAGATTGAAGGGGGGCAGACTCAAGAAAAATGTCAGGAAGTATTTTTTCACGGAGGGAGTAGTGGATGCTTGGAATGCCCTCCTGCGGGAGGTGGTGGAAATGAAAACTGTAACAGAATTCAAACATGCGTGGGACAAACATAAAGGAATCCTGTTCAGAAGGAATGGATCCTAAGGAGCTTAGCCGAGATTGGGTGGCAGAGCCGTTGGCGGGAGGTGGGGATAGTGCTGGGCAGACTTATACGGTCTGTGCCAGAGCCGGTGGTGGGAGGCGGGGCTGGTGGTTGGGAGGCAGGGATAGTGCTGGGCAGACTTACACGGTCTGTGCCTTGAAAAGGACAGGTACAAATCAAGGTAAGGTATACACAAAAAGTAGCACATATGAGCTTATCTTGTTGGGCAGACTGGATGGACCATACAGGTCTTTTTCTGCCGTCATTTACTATGTTACTATGTAACCCGTTCTCAAGGAATGCAAAGCACAGTGCTACTTCAACAGAGACAGCACCAGCCTGCAGCTCCCCAGGAGCCCACAGATCTCATGCAAACAATTCACAGTTAAGGTCATCAAGCCAGCTAGGGTTCATGAGGGAGACTGGAGTCTGTCCTTGAGAGCTTATGTGCTTTAAAAGGGAAGTGGCTCAGGCCTTTGACTTGTGCAATCAGCTTCTGTCAAAGTCTGTTGAACATTGAGCAGACCAATTAGAGTGCAAGGAGAAGGATGAGAAGACGGCCATTGTTGAGACAGTGGTCCTGCTAACCGGAGACCAGTGCTGAAGGACAGAGCCAAAGGAAACTTGAAAGGCCCTGCCGGGGTACCTCTGCTTCCTTGTCATAGCTGAATACAGCCTTCTTCATGCAAGTTACCTTTAGATCAATTGTGTATGTGTGTCAATTGAAAGGAACCTTTGGAATAAGGGCACGAAGGATGAAGGTGAAAGGGGCAGACTCAGAAGTAATCTGAGGAAATACTTGTTCAAGGAAAGGGTGGTGAATTTGTGGAACGGCTTCCTGGTGGAGGTGGTGACGACAAAAACTGTATCTGAATTCAAGAAAGCTTGGGGCAACTATGTAGGATCTCTAAGGGAGTGATAGGGAGAGTAGATGGCATGGGTGGGCAGACGGAATCAACCATACGGTCTTTATCTGCCTATGTTTCTATGTGTCTGCATGTGTGTGGGGTGTGAGGTGATCCAGAGCAGTGGTTCTTAACCCAGTCTTTGGGCGTCAGGTTTTCAGAATCCCACAATGAATATGCATGATATAGATTTACACACAATGGAAGTACGGCATGCAAATTTATCTCATACATATTCATTGTGGATATCTCAAAAACCTGCCTGGCTGGGTGTGTCCCAAGAATTGGGTTGAAAACTCCTATCTAGAGAAAGGCAAAAAAAAAAAAAAACTTTATAGACCACTAGATAATCATAGAATGGGGAAAACATTTCTTCCTGATCCCAAGAATGAAAACAATTGGAGAAAACCCCTGGCTCAGCCATTACCAGCTAGAATCTGAGAAGATCGGAACACTCAGATACCATTAACAACAGGAACTCATCCAATTTCAAAAGCACTTAGTTTACTCTCTGGTAGGATTTTAAGTCTGCATCCTAGGGTGTGGCTTAACCATGTGCCTCATCAGAAATTCTGCCAATATTGAGCAATCTCCTTTACTGTGTTCAAGGAGGGGTAATTTGTATTGTATTTGGCACCTCCAATCATCCTATATAATAATTCTCACCTCCAACGTTCTATGCGTCTTGCTGCCTGTGTTCGTGACTTCTTTGCTGTTGGTCTGCTAGGCTCCGTAGCACAGGCTGACGTCACCATAGCCATTGTGGCCGGGCTGTCCTGGGAGTGGGCGGGGCGCCACCACTGCACACCGAGGGCGGATCAGGCCGCTTCGGCGCACCCATCTTCCCGCACTTTGGCTCAGGGTCCAAGTTGGAGGCTGAACTCTCACTGAGCCGGGCCCGCACCAAAACGCGCACATACGGAAGCATGGCCAGCGAGACGGCGCCTCTAACCGAGCACTATGTGGAGCACCGGGTGGGCGAAAGTGACAAGCTGCAGGGCATCGCGCTCAAGTACGGAGTAACGATAAGGAGGGAGGGGACACTCGCTAGGTTAAATGCCTGTTCCCTGTCTTTCCCCAGCTTCCTTCACCCACCCCCGAGGCACTGCCCGCCCCTGTGGTCCTGCAGAGGGCCTGGACTGCGGATGTTACTGCAAGAAAAGAGGGATGGAGAGTGGGAGGGAGACCCTGAAACTCCGAGGGAGGAGGAGACTCTGAAACTCGGAGGGAGGGAGGGACCCTGAAACTCAGAGGGAGGGAGGGACCCTGAAACTCGGAAGGAAGGCCGACCCTGAAAGTCAGAGGGAGGGAGGGAGGAAGGGGGGACCCTGAAACTCAGAGGGAGGGAGGGAGGGAGGGAGGGGGGACCCTGAAACTCAGAGGGAGGGAGGGAGGGAGGGGGGAACCCTGAAACTGGGAGGGAGGGGACAACCCTGAAACATGGAGGGAGGGAGGGAGGGGACGACCCTGGCACTTGAAGAGAGGGAGGGAGGGGGGACCCGACCCTGGAACTGGGAGGGAGGGAGGGAGGGGGGCCCCTGGCATACACTCTCTCTCTCACAGACACACTCGCACCCAGTCTCACTCTCTCTGTCACACACACACACACTCGCACATTCACTCTCTCTCTCTCACACAGTCACTCTCACATACACTCTCTCAAACATACACACTCCGAGGAAAACCTTGCTAGCGCCCGTTTCATTTATGTCAGAAACGGGCCTTTTTTACTAGTGTTTAAATATTGGTGACTATGCCTTCCATTACACATAATGCGTGATCTCCTTATTTTTGCTTCAGTTTTGAATGCTGCTTCTCTTTTTTTTTTTGGGGGGGGGGGGGGGGGGGAGGGGAAGGAACAACAAATCCCAGAATGCACTGTAGGAGGCAGTGAAAAGCCAAGTAGTAGTTCAAGCACTATCAATAACCTGTCAACCCAACACAAAACTCAGGTGAAGTCTGCCCAATGACTGTCTTGGAACGTTTAAGTTTAAATATAGAAACCACAAAAATGGTGGCAGATAAAGACCATCTGGCCTATCCAAACTGACAACTAAGCTGTACAATCCCTTCCTCTCTCTCAGAGATCCTCCGAGCTTGCCCCATGCTTTCTTGAATTCAGATGCAGCCCTTGTGTGGAAAAGCCTCTCAGTGAACCCGGTGGAGACATCTATACCATACTTTCCGTATTTCCTTAGATTACCCCTGAGTCTATCCTCTTTCATTTTCATTGGGTGTCCCCTTGTTCCAGAGCTTTCTTTCAAGCGAAAGAGGTGGACCTCCTGTGAATTTGTACCATGGAGGTATTTCAATGTCTATCTCATCTCTCCACTCCCACCTTTCTTCGAAAATATACATATTGAAATCTTCAAGTCTATCCCAATACGGTGTCTACAAGGATGACCAACCATTTTTGTAGCCAAAGGAAAAGAAAAGCAGTTTACAGCCATGTGGGATATTACTGGCTGAGGTAAAGAGTTACTGCCAGTTTGTACAAGTGAAATCACAAGTGGACCATTCTGGCAGCCAGTAAGAGAAATGTCCAACCATACAACACCCAATATAGAACATGCTGGGAGACAGAATGACAACCCAGGACTACTCAGCTTAGAAAGGAGAAGACTGAGAGGTGATACAATATAGAAAACTAGTAAAAAAAGGCCCGTTTCGTTATGAAATGAAACGGGCGCTAGCAAGGCAATCCCCCACCCTCCCTCGCTGTCTCACTCTGTCCCCTCCGAGTTCCAGACCCCCCTCCCACCCTCCCTCCCAGTTCAAAGCCACCCTCCCTCCCAGTTCAAGGCCACCCTCCCTCCCTGCCTTCCTTCCCCCCTCCCTCCCAGTTCAAGGCCTCCCTCCCTCCCAGTTCAAGGCTGGCCTGCCTTCCTCCCTCCCACCCACCCACACACACACAGGCCTCCCAGCCTCCCATTTCAAGGCCACCTCACGCCCCTCCCACTGAGTTCCAGACTCCCCCTCCCTCCGATTTCAACACCCCCCCTCCGCGTACCTGTGCTGACGGGGACCCCAACCCCCGACAGCCGAAATTCTGTTTTCATCTGTGCCGGCGTGTTGCTTGCTGAATGATCATCTGTTGAAGTTTCTGTGCATGTGTCTGATGTCAGACGCATGCACAGAAACTTGAACAGCTGATCATTCATGAAGCAACGCCCCGGTGCAGCCGAGAAGAGAACTTCGGCTGTCGGGGGTTGGGGTCCCCCGTCAGCACAGTTACGCGGCGACGGCGGCGGGGGAGTGTGTTCATCTGGAAGGGGGATCGAGGGGGTCGCGGCAGGGGAGTCCAGGGGTCCGTAACGCGGAGGTGGGGTGTTGAAATCGGAAGGAGGTGGGAGTCTGGAACTCAGTGGGAGGGGCGTGAGTGACACATGTCATGATGGTGCCTAGCAGACCACAGGAGCCATGGTCCCAGGCAGGACAGAACGTTGGAGGTGAGAATTATATATATAGAAGGGTGAGTATTCGTAACAACTGAGAAGGAATCCTATGATCCTATCAGACTAGCAAATTTAAAAACATATGAACAAACTTCCTCACTGAAAGTAGTCTTAACCTATGGAACTCACTGGTACAAGGAAAACATTATGGAACCAAAAGTGTATAATGGGTTCAAAATGGGACCAGACATAGTTGTGGATGACAAATCAACAGCAGAGCTCAGGGTTCTAAACCAATGCTGCTGGGATCTGAGAGAGACTGATGGGAGGGTTACATCATGGCAAACTCAATTAATTATACTCTCCCTGGAAAAGAGAGAGAGAGAGAGAGAAAGAAAGGGGACCAAGGCCCCGATGCTCAGAAGCAAATATGGGTGCAAGAGGCCATTAGTGCCAAACTAGACCTCATAATTTCTAGTGCCGAATGCTCACAGCCGATGAGCACGTGAACCAATGAGCAGGCAAATGCATGCTGATGAGGTGATTCCCTCTTCCTCCCCAATGCTCAGAGGGCAGCACACCAAACAAGGGCTCTCTTTCCACCGTTAATCGTACGCCAGCTCAGAGCTGGCATTAGGGTTTGCGAAGCAGCCCAACTCCCCTCCCCAGCTTGGGTAGTTCATGCATCACAGTGCTCAATGATTCTTGCCCTTCCACCAGCATCACTTTAAAGAAATCTTACACTGTGCTTTTTCTTAAAAGAGATGACTCTGTCCCTCCTCCTCTAGAAAGGAGTAAAGGATGAGAAGTCAGGATCCGGGAAACCCCCATGCAGGAATTCTGCAAAATATACAGCACTAGGTCATGCAAGGGTGAGAAGAGTCTCTAAAGAAAATGGGCCGACTGTTTATTTTCTTCCCTTTCATCAGTTCTTGGCTGTCCCAGTTTGCTCTGAATTTGCCCGTAACTCTCTGTGTGATTTTGCATTGTTACTTCTCAAGTTCTGCTTCATTAAAAGGCAAAAGTCCGGAGCTGGGCAACTTGCACCTTTTCCTCCTCCTTCCTTCCTCCCCCCTCTGGCGAACTGGGTATGCACTCAAGAGCTGTGCTAAACGCATAACTCTTGAGTGTATGCGCCGGGCACTATCCTCCTGCCGAACTCCCTAATGCTCAACGCTATGAGCACGCCTATATTTGCATCTCATTAGCGCTGAGAATTAGGGGGTTGTGCTGAAGAGCAGCTCAGTACAGTGCCAGAGATTTGAGCATCTGCCCCTGTGCTAGAAGCAATCTTCTCACCTAGCCTGTATGTCCTTAGGGAAATATAAACAGATACATTTCACAATATGGTTTACACACTTTTTCCCCTGAAACATGTAGGATTAATGATGTCAATGGGACCTGTGGGAGCGGGGAAGTAATCAGGCGCTACAATATACTACAGTTTGCAATGGCCTTTGGTGCCCTCCAAAGGTCGGCGTCCCCCTGCCCCTGGCCAATATTTTCTGTTAGTCACATAGTATATGATGGCAGATAAAGAACATGACACAGAAGAGAGTGGGAAATAGACCAAGCAAACGAGGAGACTTCAAATAATAATAAACAGTTTAATGATGAAGACTCGACACAGTACTGTGTTTCAGCTGTTAGTCTGCTTCAGGAGTCTTTTTATAAAAAAATGCAAAAATATAAGTTAGTCAATGAACACTGGTACATTGAGATGAAGGAATATGGTCTTTAAAAAGACCTTTTTGTAAAAAAAAAAAATTACGTGGATCCTGAGTGTAGTGAGCTGTCGGGGCTCCAAATATTTAGTATACACATAAGGTGGTCAGAGCCACACCTATACATAAGTATTGCCATACTGGGAAAGACCAAAGGTCCATCGAGCCCAGCATCCTGTTTCCAACAGTGGCCAATCCAGGTCACAAGTACCTGGCAGAAACCCAAACAATAGCAACATTCCATGTAGAATCCCAAAGAGTAGCAAGATTCTAGAATTCTAAAGAATAACAAGATTCCATGCAGAATTTCAAAGTGTATAGCAACATTCCATTTAGAACCCTAAAGAGTAGCAAGATTCCATTCAGAATCCTAAGTACATAAGTGTTGCCATACTGGGACAGACCAAAGGTCCATCGAGCCCAGCATCCTGTTTCCAACAGTGGCCAATCCAGGTCACAAATAACTGGCACGATCCCAACAATGTACAAAACATTTTATACTGCTTATCCCAGAAATAGTGGATTTTCCCCAAGTCCATTTAATAACGGTCTATGGACTTTTCCTTTAAGAAGCCGTCCAAACCTTTTTTTAAACTCCGCTAAGCTAACCGCCTTTACCACATTCTCTGGCAACGAATTCCAGAGTTTAATTACACGTTGAGTGAAGAAACATTTTCTCCGATTCATTTTAAATTTACTACATTGTAGCTTCATCGCATGCCCCCTAGTCCTAGCATTTTTGGAAAGCGTGAACAGACGCTTCACATCTACCCGTTCAACTCCACTCGTTAATTTATAGACCTCTATCACTTCTCCCCTCAGCCGCCTTTTCTCCAAGCTGAAGAGCCCTAGCCGCTTTAGCCTTGCCACTATACTCTGTCATGATCAAACACGGGCACCACAACTAGGGCAGTCACACAATCATGGAAGACCTGGTTCTATAAATCTGGATGCAGCACAATCAAATTCATTTGTCAATTCTCGATTAAACCAGAGATCCTACAATGATACAAACTGACAACATTTTACTCACTATCAACCTTAAGGTGTCTCCCCCCACCTCTGAGATACACTCATAGGATGTGATATGAATGTGAGACCAAAAAAACAAACAAACCAGTTCTTGTTCTTGATCTGTCGTTGCTACTCATAAACCTTTTCTTTTTGCGTTAATGCTGTTAGGAAAATTAAGCCCTGGGATAGTCAGGAAAAAGTTACAGAATTATATGAAACACCCGGGAATATATTTTAAAAACAAAACTAATAAAATGAAGTGCAGCAACCACTGAAATGGAAAGAAGGTAAAGGCAAAGAGTAGAAGCTGATGAGGGCTGGAAGTTTTCATTTTGTTTAGTTTTCTGTGTAATGTATGAGATTTTTCACCTTATTCTGGTTTTGTTTTGGTTATTTTTGTTTGTTTTTGTAGAAAAAGATGAGAGACCACACAGCAGACAGCCGTTAAGTAACATTAGAAACTTGGAGCATGCGGGACAGAAGTTTTCATTTTGTTTAGTTTCCTGTGTAATGTATGAGATTTTTCACATTATTCTGGTTTTGTTTTGGTTATTTTTGTTTGCTTTTGTAGAAGAAGATGAGAGACCACACAGCAGACAGCCGTTAAGTAACATTAGAAACTTGGAGCATGCGGGACAGAAGTTTTCATTTTGTTTAGTTTCCTGTGTAATGTATGAGATTTTTCATATTATTCTGGTTTTGGTTTGGTTATTGTTTTGCTTTTGTCTTTTTTTTTCTGGTTTGGGAGCAATGTTATCACTAGTGTACTCTATTGAGACAGGAAAAAAACACCCTGAAATTTCAGCCGGGGGGGAACGGGACGTGGAATGACATGGGAAATGTCGTTTCAAATGAAAGCACATCCCTATTTACTACCTTAATAGTTTATCTAGAAGTTAATATATCAAATGAAACTTATGTCTTTACACCACCAGCTGTTACTGATGCGCATTTAGTTCATTGAAATGACTTTAACATTTTTTTAATGCATGCAAAATGGATTTAACCTAGGAAATTAACATGTGCAGAACTTTTAACACATGCAAATCAGTTGCAACATGTTCAAAAAATTTGAACTGATCTGAAAAATGCTGAAAATCAGGTAAGAGCCAACACTGAACCGACCATTTCTGGCCCGTGCACATCCCTTTAGAGCTGCTTATCCTGTTACTGGCGATGAACCCAAAGACCCTCTGAGGCTCCTCTCTACAGAGCTGCAGAACTGCCTAAGTGATGTCTTATCTGGAGATACTCTATCAAAGGCTGCAAATGGCGGGGGTATTTGTGACGGTCTCTGGTAAAACATGACTAAAATCTCTTGATTTTGGTCATGTTTTATTACGTTTGTTTGTACCCCGCGCTTTCCCACTCATGGCAGGCTCAATGCGGCTTACATGGGGCAATGGAGGGCGCTTTCCCACTCATGGCAGGCTCAATGCGGCTTACATGGGGCAATGGAGGGTTAAGTGACTTGCCCAGAGTCACAAGGAGCTACCTGTGCCTGAAGTGGGAATCGAACTCAGTTCCCCAGGACCAAAGTCCACCACCCTAACCACTAGGCCACTCCTCTACTCCCAGTGATGATCACATTTATTCATGCCCTAGAGTTTCACTCTGGCAAATTAAGCCCAACCCAAATTTCCACAGCGTAAAACGGCCAAAATGACTGTATTTCCCATTATCAGTAGAACCGGCTACTTGTATAGACACCTTTAAGAGACAGTCCCCTCTCACTGGACCTTACTGTATAGTTCAAAAAACAAGCAAGGTGCAGGCCGTGGGTGGGTCGGGGGTGGGGGGAATAAATTGGGTAATTTACAAGTGAGATAACTAAGGAAGGGGCAACTGTAAATCTGTGAAGCTGCAGCAATGAGGGCTGTTAACAGCACATCCAGCTAACCCCCGCTCCCCCCATTACTGAATGTAAGAGGCCCTAACTGAAAGGCAGAACAGTGGAAGGGAAACCTTTAAACCTTGGGCATTACGCTTCCCCTTTAAGAGCACTTGGTAACATCACAGTGGGCATTTGGTAACATCACATTGAGGGCTTGAGAGTGAAGGACTTATGAATGTGCGGTAGCAGCAGGCACAAAACTCCAGCATGTTTAACTACAAAAGGCAAAATCTGGGTTTCCTTTCTAATGCCTCTGTTTGCATTCCAGTCATGTTTCCAGGTTCATTTTATAAGCACCTTAGCAAATAATAATTAGAAACAACAAAGGATTTATCAAGCAGTCACCTAATTCTACCAGAAAGTGCTGAACCTCCAGCGGGTTTCACTACTTAGAAAGTAAAAGATTAAAGGAAGTTATTAGTGGGGGTGGGGGGGGGGGGGGGGGAATGCTCTAAAACGCATTTAAGAGGGTGCCACACAGATGTATGCCAGAGATCAGATAAGAGAGAAGGAGCTGCTTAAGAAGGGCACAGATCCAACAGAGATGGTGCTGGGCTTGGCCTGGTCCTCACGGGCTGGCAGTGGGCACATCGTGGCCTGATATGAGCTTTGAATCCCAGAACTGCCACCTCATCTACTGGAGATGTGCATTCATTTGCAAACATTCAGTTCCTTACCATGCATTAAAAAATGTTGTATATGCTAAATTGAATTAATGGGCATTAAGTAAATTAGTGCATGTTAAAAATGTTTACCCCCCACATGAGGTGTCTGGTTTGTAGGACACTTGCAGCAGATATTCTCCAAATATACCCATATGCATTTGAGTCTAAGACCCGAGCTTAACCGATGTTATATAGTAACAGTGAATTTGAAAGAATGCAAAGGTTTTCCAAGCCTATTTAACCTAACAGCCAGCTTCATCATCCCACAATGTAATTTGGCCTTGTTTCTGAGTTTCCTGGGGAGGGGAGGGGCAAGAGGGTGATCACATCAATGCTTCTTTCCTCAAGTGGAGGCACCGAGTGCCAAGAGCAAAGGGTCCGACGGAGACTGCCTTCAGGAGGCTCCCAAACCCAGAAGCATCCAGGTAAAGGGGCGTTACACTACCATGTTTAAAAAGTCAACCTTCTGCCTCAATACCTCCATGGCACACAGTAATCATGTGCTCCCAGTGTCTTTGCCTGCTCCTTCTCCCGCATCTCGAGTACAAAGGAACCATGCATCATGAGGGAAGAGGAACTCCATGCTCATTGTGTTCCTATCCTGCTGGCCTTCCACCAATCTGCCCACATTATATTTCCCCATGAAACTGAGGGGAACACAAAGGAGAGGTACGCAGGGTCTGTGCAAGTGTATTGGTTGCCCTAGCTGAACCTTCAGCCTTACGCCAACCTCAAGCAACTTTCAATCCCCTACCTCCCCCCCCCCCCACCCAAGATTTTAATATCAGACCATCAATTATTTAAGAAGTTCTTAAAGACATTCCAATTTACGAAAAGCCTACTCCATACCGAACTCCTCCATTTGACCCTCCCGTTGTCGTTTGAAATGGGACTCTAACCCTATTGTACTTGTTGGACAGTTTTTCCTTCCCTTGTCTTTTCTGTGAATTCGGCCCAGCTCTGTCATCCTATGTTTATACCTTTCTTTTATTGTACTTTTTCTTGAACTACTGTACGCCACATTGTGCCTGCGCTTGTGGGAAAATGTGTGATAGAAATGAACTAAAATAAATAAATAAATAAACGGTCATGATCATCCCACAAAAACACATCCCTGGACATCACACCTCCTGGTTCACTGACTTTGTGTGGTTATGTTGCTGTCACTGCAGCTGCTCTTTGCTGCTACTGCCCTAGATAATCACCTAGTCTTGCCTGATGGTTAAGTTAGCCCTGAGGTGAGAACAGGGAAGAAGAGAGAAAAGATGACAAAAACCTTGGGAGAGAGAGTGGAGGAGTGGCCTAGTGGTTAGGGTGGTGGACTTTGGTCCTGGGGAACCGAGGAACTGAGTTTGATTCCCACTTCAGGCACAGGCAGCTCCTTGTGACTCTGGGCAAGTCACTTAACCTCCATTGCCCCATGTAAGCCGCATTGAGCCTGCCATGAGTGGGAAAGCGCAGGGTACAAATGTAACAAAAATAAAATAGATACTATTGGAGATTCTACATGGAATGTTGCTACTATTGAGATTCTGCTGCTACTATTGGAGATTCTACATGGAATGTTGCTATTCTATTAGCAACATTCCATGTAGAAGGCTGCACAGGCTTCTGTTTCTGTGAGTCTGACGTCCTGCACGTATGTGCAGGACGTCAGACTCGCAGAAGCCTGTGCGGCCACATTGGTGATCTGCAAGGGCAGACTTCTACATGGAATGTTGCTAGTGGAATAGCAACATTCCATGTAGAATCTCAAATAGTAGCAACAGTGGAGGAGTGGCCTAGTGGTTAGGGTGGTGGACTTTGGTCCTGAGGAACTGAGTTCGATTCCCACTTCAGGCACAGGCAGCTCCTTGTGACTCTGGACAAGTCACTTAACCCTCCATTGCCCCATGTAAGCCGCATTGAGCCTGCCATGAGTGGGAAAGCGCAGGGTACAAATGTAACAAAAATAAAATAGATACTATTGGAGATTCTACATGGAATGTTGCTATTCCACTAGCAACATTCCATGTAGAAGCCTGCGCGGCCACATTGGTGATCTGCAAGGGCCGACCTCTACATGGAATGTTGCTAGTGGAATAGCAACATTCCATGTAGAATCTCAAATAGTGGAGGAGTGGCCTAGTGGTTAGGGTGGTGGACTTTGGTCCTGAGGAACTGAGTTCAATTCCCACTCCTTGTGACTCTGGGCAAGTCACTTAACCCTCTATTGCCCCATGTAAGCCGCATTGAGCCTGCCATGAGTGGGAAAGCATGGGGTACAAATGTAACAAAAATAATAATAATAATAATAAAGGAATCTAAGTGTGAAGGTATATGAGGACTTTGGTGAGGGATGAGAACAATGGCACAGAGACCAAAAACAGAACATGTGAGGAAAGATGAGAATTAATGGGATGTAACGGGGATGGGGAAGAGAAAGAGAAGAACCTGAATGCGAGTAAAGAAACAAGGAGTTTAGTAACAAAACAAAAAAAAAACCTGGGGAGGGTGGTGATTGAGACGAAGTGAAATGCTCAAAATCAACATCTGGGACCTCCATTGCACCAGTAAATGAGCATCTAGACATAATGAATTTAACGTAATGTCATATTGTTGGTGTACAAGAGCAAGTTTCAGAAAACTCCTATCTCCCCATAGTAGTGCTCGAGGGACAGGAAAATGGTCCAATAAAAGCCCTGTGATTTGTATGCTAAAGCCCTACATTGATGAAAGATGCCAAAACAATATTTGCCAGAACTGACATACCAGCAGGCAAGACCAAGGCATACGACCCAGTATTACCCCAGTCTGAAATTTCAGCAATCAGACAACCTCACGGTGGCTTTGTAAGCCTGAAGGTGAAATAGTTTTATCAGAAACTTATACTGAATTTCCCAATATTAAGTGTATTTGCCTTGGATAGGCATGATTTAATGTAGGCTGACCTGCACTTCCCATTGTAAATCTTCACTCCATAACCACATCAGTCTATCATAATCAAAAGGTGGAATCAGATTTCGTAAATATTTATGATGGGAAAATACGGGTACTTTTTTTCTTTGAGCTCTTAAACAAAATGTTTATTTTCTGTAAGTCCTCATTCATTATGATCATGTATGTTTCCATTTTTACTGTTATTAGCCATTTTTAATATTTACATATTGATTGTATTAAAGTTTTATGATTATATATTTATTCACGTGTTTACCCTGAGCAGGGCTTGGGTGTGATCGTATGTGATGATCTTAAGGTGGCCAAACTGGTAGAAAAGGAGACAGTGAAAGCTAGAAGGATGTTTGGATGAGTCGGGAGAGGAATGTCTAGTAGGAAAAAGAAGACGATGTATAAGACTCTGGTAAAACCTCATTTATAATAGTGTACAGTTCTGGAGATTACACCTTCAAAAAGATAAAATCTCAGTCATCTAGACTACTGCAACTCTCTCTACGCTGGCTGCAAGGAGCAAAAACTAAAAAAACTCCAAACAGCCCAGAACACGGCAGCTAGACTCATATTTGGAAAATCAAAATATGAAAGTGCAAAACCCCTACGAGAGAAGCTACACTGGCTCCCACTCAAAGAATGTATCACGTTCAAAATATGTACCCTAGTACATAAAATTATCCATGGCGATGCCCCAGCCTACATGTCAGACTTGATAGACCTATCACCCAGGAATGCTAAAAAAAATCATCTCGTACATTCCTTAATCTTCATTTCCCTAACTGTAAAGGTCTAAAATACAAATTAATGCACGTATCAACCTTTTCCTAAATGAGCACGCAATTCTGGAACGCATTGCCACACAACCTAAAAGCGACCTATGAACTGACCAACTTCCGTAAACTACTAAAGACCCATCTCTTTGACAAGATATACCACAAAGATCAAATCATGTGAAACTCTTACATATTTCCAGAAACGCTAATAATGCCTTCTATTATATTACTATCATGCATTCCATTACCATACAATCCAACATCCTCTGTAACAACAAATGCCTATTCTCTTTTCATTTCCATTATCCATGATATTTTGTAAGCCTCATTACGCCTGCAAAGAGGTGGGAAAATGTGGGATACAAGTACAATAAATAAAATAAATAAACAGGATGGAGCCAGTCCAGAGGGCTTCTACTGAAATGTTCAGTGGTCTTCATCATAAAACATATGGGGACAGACTTATGGGCTCATTTTTGAAAGAGAAGGGCACCAATCTTTCAACACAATCGAAGATGGGCGTCCTTCTCATAGGGTCGTCCAAATCGGTATAATCGAAAGCCGATTTTGGACATCCCCAACTGCTTTCTGTCGCAGGGACGGCAAAAGTTCAAGGGGGGCGTGTCGGAGGCATAGCGAAGGCGGGATTTGGGCATGCCTAACACATGGGCGTCCTCGACCCATAATGGAAAAAAAAGGGCGTCCCTGACGAGCACTTGGCCGACTTTACCTGGTCCTGTTTTTCTTACGACCAAGGCACAAAAAAGTGCCCGAAATGACCAGATGACCACCAGAGAAAATCGGGTATCACCGCCCCTTACTCCCCCAGTGGTCACTAACTCCCCTCCCACCCTCCAAAAATATCTTTAAAAATATTTTTTGCCAGTCTCTATGCTAGCCTCAGATGTCATACTCAGCTCCATCACTGCAGTATGCAGGTAACTGGAGCAGTTTTAATGGGTGCAGTGCACTTCAGGCAGGCAGACCCAAGCCCATCCCCCTCCATAACTGTTACGTTTGTGGAGGAAACAGCAAGCCCTCCAAAACCCACCACAAACCCACTGTACCCACATCTAGGTGCCTCCCTTCACCCTTAAGGACTATGGTAGTGGTGTACAGTTGTGGGTAGTGGGTTTTAGGGGGGGGTTGGGGGGGCTCAGCACACAAAGTAAGGGAGCTCTGTTCCTGAGAGCATTTTATGAAGTCCACTGCAGTGCCCCCTAGGGTGCCCGGTTGGTATCCTGGCATGTCAGAGGGACCGGTGCACTAGAAATGCTGGCTCCTTTCACGACCAAAGGGCTTGCATTTGGTCATTTCTGAGATGGGCATCCTTATCACCGAAAATCAGAAAAAACCAAGTCTAGGGATGACCATCTCCAAGGATGACCAAAATTTCAAGATTTGGGCGTCCCCAACCTTATTATCGAAACAAATGATGGACGCCCATCTTGTTTCGATAATATGGGTTTCCCCGCCCCTTCCCGAGGATATCCTGCGAGGACATTTTGCAAGGACATCCTCAACAAAACTCGGGCGTCCCTTTCAATTATGCCGCTCCACATGATCTCAATATGTATACTCTGGAAGAAAGGCGGGAAAGGGACGATGTGTACCATGGAGGTACTTAAGAGGTGAGTCTTTCAGTTGAAAGGAAGCTCTGGAATGAGGGCGCATAGGATGAAGGTGAAAAGGGACAGACAGAAATAATCTGAGAAAATGGTGGAAATGAAAACAGTATCTGAATTCAAGAAAGCC
This sequence comes from Microcaecilia unicolor, assembly GCF_901765095.1. Classification (NCBI taxonomy): domain Eukaryota; kingdom Metazoa; phylum Chordata; class Amphibia; order Gymnophiona; family Siphonopidae; genus Microcaecilia; species Microcaecilia unicolor. Next base: position 23,876,873 of record NC_044042.1, read on the forward strand.
TGGGACAGGTACATAAGATCCCTAGGGGAGAGAAAGGGATAGATGACATGGCCGGGCAGACTGGATATGCCATATGGTCTTTATCTGCCTTCATTTTTCTATGTTTCTACGTTAAACCTGGAAGGATTAGAGGAGCAGGTATAAAAAAAAAGGAAGGCGGATGGGGGAAGGGAAGGAGCAAGTGGATGGTGATGCACCACACCATCTGCTCCCCTTTGCAAAATCTTACATCTGCTCATGTGTCATTATATGGATTTCTTTTTCCTGTGTAGGGTCAGATTGAAAACCAAGTCAACTGGACATCATAGTCTAACTTTCAGCAGGACCCAAGAGAAAATTATTTGAAAGCTGAACCCCTGCCCATCAAAACACGGTCTTCCCTTCTTTTAAACCTTCCCTTTCAGAGTGCAAATTAAACAGGTGCTGTACGAAATCTGTGTGGTGTTTTATTCATACGGTATCCGTCTCTGCTCCTGCAGTTCCTCACTGACCTCTCAGCACCTGCCTTCGCTCCCTCTGTTGCTTTGGAAACAGAAGCACCGACATCTTCCATCGAGACCTGACACAGCATTAGATAAATCATATCTCAACAAATACAGTTAGGTGGGGGAGGGGCTTCTCAGTCTTGCTTCACACTCAAATTATCAAGCGATAGTCTCATTTAGAACAAGGGCCTTCTGTTAAAAAGACACCCACCATTTTCTTTAGCTGCAATCTGCAAAGTTTAAGACGGCACATAAGATGAAGCTGATTTCTTATTAATGTTAATAAACAGAAAAAAAAATCAAAACAGAGAAAAGAAAATAAGATGATTTTTTAAAAATTGGACTAAGTTAAAACATCTTTTGATTAGCTTTCGAAGGTAACCCTTCTTCTTCAGATCGGAATTTTACTATCGGAATGTTCAGGTCGGAATGTTACTATCCAACCCAGTTAACACTGAGACATTGTGTAGACCAGTCATCCTACCGAAATGAGAATCTCTAGACTTCACCATATCATGGATAAAAAAAACACTGGCCCCATCAGTAAAACTACATTGCAATGTTCTTCAACATTTGTATTTACAGGCCAGGATTTACTTTTGCTACATTTGTACCCCACGCCCCGCTTTCCCAATCATGGCAGGCTCAATGCGGCTTACATATTATATACAGGTACTTATTTGTACCTGGGGCAATGGAGGGTTAAGTGACTTGCCCAGAGTCACAAGGAGCTGCCTGTGCCTGAAGTGGGAATCGAACTCAGTTCCTCAGGACCAAAGTCCATCACCCCAACCACTAGGCCACTCCTCCACTGTTGCTACTACTTGAGATTCTACATGGAATGTTGCTATTCCACTAGCAACATTCCATGTAGAAGTCGGCCCTTGCAGATCACCAATGTGGCCGCGCAGGCTTCTGCTTCTGTGAGTCTGACATCCTGCACGTACGTGCAGGACGTCAGACTCACAGAAACAGAAGCCTGCGCGGCCACATTGGTGATCTGCAAGGGCCGACTTCTACATGGAATGTTGCTAGTGGAATAGCAACATTCCATGTAGAATGTCCAATAGTAGCAACATTCCATGTAGAATCTGCAATAGTATCTATTTTATTTTTGTTACATTTGTACCCTGCACTTTCCCACTCATGGCAGGCTCAATGTGGCTTACATATTATATACAGGTACTTATTTGTACCTGGGGCAATGGAGGGTTAAGTGACTTGCCCAGAGTCACAAGGAGCTGCCTGTGCCTGAAGTGGGAATTGAACTCAGTTCCTCAGGACAAGAGTCCACCACCCTAACCACTAGGCCACTCCTCCACTGTTGCTACTATTGGAGATTCCACTAGGAACATTCTATGTAGAAGTCGGCCCTTGCAGATCACCAATGTGGCCGCGCAGGCTTCTGCTTCTGTGAGTCTGACGTCCTGCACGTATGTGCAGGACGTCAGACTCACAGAAACAGAAGCTTGCGCAGCCTTCTACATGGAATGTTGCTAGTGGAATAGCAACATTCCATGTAGAATCTCCAATAGTATCTATTTTATTTTTGTTACATTTGTACCCTGCGCTTTCCCACTCATGGCAGGCTCAATGCGGCTTACATGGGGCAATGGAGGGTTAAGTGACTTGCCCAGAGTCACAAGGAGCTGCCTGTGCCTGAAGTGGGAATCGAACTCAGTTCCTCAGGACCAGAGTCCACCACCCTAACCACTAGGCCACTCCTTCCATTTGGAGTACCAGTATCTCGCAATAAATTTTCATTCTTAAAGCTCTTTTTTGAAGGATATAGATATAGATATATAGACAGATATAGATATAAACGTATCTGTTGTGTAATTACATTAACAACAAAACAACCCAAGGTTATCCTGTCCCATATTACAAATAAACTGAAATTTCATTCAAAATCATATCTCTGCACTTTGACAATACAAATCTAAAGGAGCCCAAACTTTTTTTAAACATAGAGAAGACCCACTTTTAAAAAATCTTTATTTTGTATTAGTTTTTATAAACTTCGGCTTATTACAGCATCAACTAGCAACCTCCTCATCCTTTCTAGTGAGACGTACAACATTCCACCAAGCATCCACGGAGAAAGGAGAATTATCCTTCCGCTCAGATATTATGGTCCATGTTCCTATAGCCATAAGCACATCAAACAATCTGGCCCTCTCTATACTTATTAGATGAGATAAAGCAACTGACCTCCAAATAATTATTATATAACTCAAAATCAGTTTGAACTTCTAACACACTAGTAATTTGCTCCCACACTGGAACCCAAAACTGCTTCAAATTCACACAAGCATTCGACAAATGAGACAAAGTAGCCACAAGATAAACGTCTATTAGAGCCACTAACGGTCAAATTTTTATGACATATGTTCTCCCTCTATAATTATGGATCTAGAGTGCTCTTGAAGGCTAAGCGCTACCTAAAAATAATACAGCGATTTCATCAGCACCAGTAATAGGAAAATAGGTGCATTCCTGCATCATCAGCAGAAATTATTCTACTCTGTGAGAATATTTCCTTCTCCCCATCTACCGGGGGCCTTTGCAGACCCCGACCACTCACTTTGCTCTGTTTTAAAGTCTCGGGAGCCCCAATACTGTAACCCTCTGCTCTAATGTCACACGCACCTGCCTAGCACGTTTCTACCACTATGGCAGGGGAAATAAAACAGCAAAGATTATTGTGTCAATATTCAGCCTGGGCTGGTGAGCGGTTTATAAAGCACTGACTTCTATGAGCTGATTTGGTCCCCCTGATAGTCAGTGACGAGCCTAAATCCAGGTGGCCATTCAGGTCTGGATGATATTCAGTGCCAGTCTACTACTACTTAACATTTCTAGAGCGCTACTAGGGTTACGCAGCGCTGTACAAATTAACAAAGAAGGACGGTCCCTGCTCAAAGGAGCTTACAATCTAAAGGACGAAATGTCAAGTTGGGGCAGTCAAATTTCCTGAGTAGAGATTTAGTGGTTAGGTGCCGAAAGCGACATTGAAGAGGTGGGCTTTGAGCAAGGACTTGAAGATGGGCAGGGAGGGGGCCAGTCTCTGTATAACTGGGCAAGTTAGAAGGAGAAAGGAGAAAAACAAAACATAGAGTCATAAAAATCCATCAAGGTCAAACATGTTAGGTCAAGTGTAATTTCAGATGCCAGTAACGATACGATAATATTCAAGAAAATTACCCTAATGAATATTATGCAGATTCTGAAGCCTCTGCTAAAAAAAAAGACAAGAAGGGAAATGAGGTAGAGAAACATCTAGTCCAGACTGTAATGTACAAGAAAATCACAACCCTGGCCCCAGTGTCAAGAACTTCTCTCTATAAATACCTCAGAACAGTATAGGCGTGACAGAGAAGCAAATACACAGAATGCGCATGAGACCGATTATTGCCGATAGCGGAGAAAGAAAGATTAAACAGAGCTCTAGCATGTCAACGAGATAACACCACGTGCAGGCCCTGGGACTGGGGACATGCTGATCACAGGTAGCCATGACAACCCAAGATTCAGTCCCATAGAAAGACTCCCTCCCTCCCAGCTTTGGGTCAGTGGGAGATGTCCATTTGCTGGCAAAGCTAATAGAAGAGTGAAAAAAAAAAATCACATTTTTAAAAAGAAACTTATGTGAGAGGAGAGAAAGAGATTAAGGCCACGAAGATGAAGTGACTGTCAAAGGTCATCATAAATAAACTACAGTAATTGGATTCAAATGTGAAACTGTGCACTAGACCAATAGAAAAAAATAATATATATATATATATATAAAGACACAAAGAACATGTTCCAGGCTACCATAAGTAATCTGGCATTTCCTCGCTCTATCCCACTGATTTAACCCTTTTTCTTGAATGGAAACTACATGGGAACCAGATGTGCCTTCATTAAGTGGCTTGCGGTCTCTGCCTGCTGTCCTCTGTACACAAATAAATGCATACAACACACACGCTGCAGGCTTTAAACCACGCGTGTGCTGTGCCCACTCTAGGGTTTACAGAAACCTGTGTGGACTCCTACAAGGGAAACCCTGCCCGAAGACTGCTACTTGTAGAAACCAGCCAGTAGAGGGAGCCTTTCTTTACTTGACCACTAATATAAGGCAGCCATCTTAACTCTACAGATTTACACAGCCCTATTTCTCTTTCCCCCCCCCCCCCCCCCATCAAGTCACTTACAGCTGAGATTTGAAAAAACACTCTAGATGTAATAAAACATGGAAGAGTCCTTTGCATTTAGCAGCTACAGTCAGCACTTTCTGCTTAGCTACTAAAACCCATAGTGTGTTAATACTGGGAAAAGCGCTAACATAAGAGCTTTGGAAATTGAACCAGCTAATGCTTGAGTGGTTCATGCTATTAGATTCTGTTACAGATCATGCTGAGGGCATTGGCCAATCATATGCTTTGACTGCAAAATTCATTCGTCCAAAAGTTTTACATGCAGGGAGTCACAGAAGGCTGAAACTGACTTATGAGGGTACGACTGGTCTCACCTTCCTCCCTTTAAGGTCAGAAATACTTACTGAACACATAACCACTCATCAACCTATGATAGTCTTTCAGTCATGCCAGTGAATCCAGAGGTTCTTAAATCATGTGATCCGGGCAATTGTTTTTTTTTTTTTTTAACAACTCAGCATTCATTTTAGTAAAAGAGTCTTAGCGTCACGTACAGTTATTATACATTAAAAAAGAAATCGAATTACTTGTCACAGGCTTCAGTTTGTGTATGAAATGTGTTTCTCTTCTGCCCGAGGACAGTGACCCAGGAAAAGTGGAGGACATAACATGGAAAGCCCTAAATCGCCTCTATACCCAAGTCAGCAAGTTAAGGTCTGACATGGAAGCATGAAGAGACTCTACCAGACCTGAGACTACGTTAAGAGACAGAACATGCAAAACCTTTGGTCTGTCGAGGACGACTCTCGCAGCATGCAGGACCTTAGTGAAACCAACTCAGGTGTGCTGAAATGTGCTCAACAATGAAAAGAAATATGATTTTGGTGGACACAACAGCAGCCAAGCACAGATACACAACACTCAACTCTCTCTTTTTGTGAGATTGTTAATGCTGTACCCACTGAATGGGTAAAAAAACTATTATCTGGACCATGCACGGACACATTCCACATCAGAAGGCTACATCTCTCTCTTTGGACGAACACATTTCAGGTGAAAGAGGTCTGGGAAATGCCAACAGGAAGCACATTAGAAGGAGCTACCATATATACCCGTGTATAAGTCAAGATATTTTGACTCCAAAATGCCTTTAAAAAAAAAAGCAGGATCATCTTATCTATGGGTTATTCCCCCTAACAGCAAATAAAATTAATAGACCCCCCCCCACCAGCGGCATGATCCAGCATCTCTCCCTCCAGTTCCTTCCCTCTTGCCAGCCTGCAGTTGGCTTGGCATCTCAATCCCTCCCTACCCCTCCCCTGCCACCATGTACCTTCAACCTTGGCTTCTATTGAGCAGTGGCAGTGCAGCGATACACCTAGACTAGCTGCGGCCTGCTCCACAGCTCTTCCTCTGACTTGTCTCACCAATGTGGAAACAGGAAGTTGAGCTGGAGGGGGTGGGATGGGTCAGAAGGACTGATCCGGAGAAGGCTGCAGATGGCCTAGGTGTATTGCTACACCACCGCTGCCCTATAGAAGCCAAGACTGAAGTTACATGGTAGGGAGCTGGGGGGGGGGAAGGGGAGGCTTCAGATCCAAACTGTGGGCTGGCAGAGGGAAGGAGATGTTGGCTCATGCACTGGAGTTGAGTGAAGGGAAGGGGTAGAGAGAGAGAGAGAGATCAATGCTGGATAATAGGAAAAGAAGGATGGAGGGGAGGGAGAGAGGCGTGCTGGACCAGATGAGTGAAGGAGGGCTAAAGGGGAGCTTCAACTTATACATGGGTCAGAGCATTTTTCAGCATTTTTAGTCCCCAAACTGCCCTCCACTTATATGAATATATACTGTATGTCTATGATCAGGATAATTAATATTCTCCTGCCTATCTCCTCAGCTTCCCTGTCTCTCCATTGAGATTATTTATATATGGTACTGAATGATCTTATAGTACCATGGGTCTTGGTCACCCTGTACACGATTCATTCTTACACCTTTATATTCAACTCTTTGGAGGGGGTTAGGGCTGATATTTCAGAACATTGTTACATGTGCATTTATTCTTTTATAAAAATCCTTCCATGGGCTCCTCATTAAAAACTCAGGCAAAGCCCATTTAGTCTGCCACATCCATTTCCGAATCCTGATGCGATCTCGGGTTATATTCACCTTTCTTGACTTTTATTACTTCTTATGGTTCCCATACCTCCCTGGAGAGGATCTTCCATATGCCCACCACCCTCTCCAAAAACAAATATTTTAAAGGGTCATGGATTTGATATACTGCCTTTTTGTGGTACAATCAAAGTGATTTACATTGATTATATACAGGTACTTTGTCTATTCCTAGTGGGCTTACAGTCTAAGTTTTGAACCTGTGGCAATGGAGGGTTAAGTGACTTGCCCAGGATCACAAAGAGTTGCAGTGGGAATTGAACCCTGTTCCCCAGGTTCTCAAACCACTGTATTAACTATCAGGCTACTCCTCCAATCCATGAGTCCTTTAGTCTCTTCTCATAGGGCTTTTGGAGCAGACCCAACATCATTTTGATCATCTTTTTCCAAACTGCTACTACTCTGCCTATATCTTTTCAAAGGTAACGCTTCCAAAACTGGATGAAGTGTCACCAGCAACATGTATTTATTTATTGCACTTGTATCCCACATTTTCCCACCTATTTGCAGACTCAATGTGGCTTATAAAGACCTGTTATGGCATCGCCATTCCAGGGTAAAAAATACAATTGGTATTACAAGATATCAAGGAAGACAAGACGATCTAATCAAGCAGTTATAGGAAGAAGACATTCGGGATAAGGGTGAGGTGGTGTTGTGTTATAGTTGTTTATGGATTCTCGTGGTAGGCTTTGTTAAAGAGGTAGGTTTTCAGAGATTTGCGAAAGTTAGTTATTTCGTTAATTGTTTTCAAATGAACCAATGGAGTGACCCCAATACATTGCTCAGAATGGAAGAGGCAATGAAACCTACAACTCAGAGACTGTCTCCCAATGTATACACCCAGCTCCAAAGCTCATGGACCCCTCAAAACAGGTCTAGATTCCCAGATGACCCTTCATATGCAAATGAAGCCAGTTCTTATATGAAATGCATACATATATCTCTCTGGAGTATTCATGGAAGATAGACTGAAAATCATATCATTATCTGGGTGTATGCTAAGGAGGAGGGGAGGGGAGAAAGAAGAATCATTAATGGTGGATTCTACTTGTGTTTTCTACTTGTGTTTCTCTCACATAGAATTGTCTCACTAGCCCTGTGTGTCTCACCATTATGGTATGTGGGCACACCTGTGTTTTGAAGAACTATAATCAAGGCTGTGAGGGCTATGTGTTAGACTTGTGAGTTCTTATACCAAGTAGAGCGCTGCTGAGCCCTGTACTCGGACCAGGATCTGCCTGGCAGCCAGACAACCCCGGGTTTCACCTGCGCTGACCGCCGTTCCCCAGAGGTTGAGCCCCTAGGTACGGGCGGCCTGCAGGACTTATGAGACGAAGCTGGAAGCGGGGTGGTGAACGTATCACCCAGGCAGGCAGCAGGTCAAGAGAGTAATCCAGGTACAGGCAAAGTCAGTAGGCAGGCAGCAGGCAAGAGAGTAATCCAGGCACAGGTAAAGTCAGTAGGCAGGCAGCAGGCAAGAGGGTAATCCAGGCACAGGTAAAGTCAATAGGCAGGCAGCAGGTCAAGAGAGTAATCCAGGTACAGGCAAAGTCAGTAGGCAGGCAGCAGGCAAGAGAGTAATCCAGGTACAGGTAAAGTCAATAGGCAGGCAGCAGGCAAAAGAGAGTAATCCAGGTACAGGTAAAGTCAATAGGCAGGCAGCAGGCAAAAGAGAGTAATCCAGGTACAGGCAAAGTCAGCAACAAGGGACAAAGTAGAGAAGACACAAACTACTGAGCAAGTAACACCTACCAAAGTAGAAGCCGAAGCATGGAGTCTAGGAAGAGCTCAGCTGATAAAGTGCTGGTGTCTGACATCAGCAGGGACCGGCAGGGAGAAGGAGCACAGCCATAGGACAAGAGCAGGGGGAGGAGGAACCAGAAGACCAATAGGAGAGAAGCAAGGGAAGCCAGGCAGAGAGAGAGAGCAGACCCAGGTGCATGGAAGCAAAGCAATCGAGGAGCCTGCAGCCTGAGAAGAACTGCACACACATGGCTCAGGGCTGTGCCAGTCACGTGTGCATGTCGACGGAACTCCGCACAGCCCGAGGATACTGCTTGCGTTGAGGTAGAGGACATGACACTATGATAGCAGCTCCTAGCCTGGGAGCCTGACCTGTGCTGAAAGAATATTTCTAGCCTAGCCATGAAACATAAGTATTCGCCACAATACTGTTCTATACAGCAAAATGCCAACTGAAATCATTTCACTGGGCAAAAGAAAACAGTACAATGGACACATGGATTCTCCCTGCTATTAAACTGCATGACTGGGGATGGTCTAGTAGCCCAGTGGCAAGCACTGCTGTGCAGAAATCTTAGATTCAATTCCTGGTCCTTGGGCAGGTAGATGCCAGACTCAGTATGCATGCATACCAGGCCTAGGAAGGGGTTGTGGTTCAGAGCCCCTGGCCAAGGACAATCATTGCAATAGCAGGTCTAGATGGTGGGAAGGGGCAGACGGCTTAGCTAAAGGGGGAATAAAATCCCAGGCAGCTGTTGCACTGTTGCAGACAACAGCTGAAGGTACCGTAATCCAAGAGAGTCCATTTCTGATTGAACTAGAAGCTTGAAGGAGCAAGAGAAAACTGCATCCCCCCCCCCCCCCCCAATAAAACAAGGTTGCATAGTTGGATATGGTTAATGTATCTCCAGTAACCACATAGGTCCTGCAAAATTTATAAAGGCTATGCACACATAGCTAGTATGAACTTCATAATGAACAGAATTAAAATCATCTTTTCCCTAATGATGCATCAAAATGATTCTTTAACATAGTTCTACTTAAATTTTAAACAGACGAGTTAATGCAAAACACACTGAACACAATTCTAAATTTAGAAAAAGTCAAATAAGGCTGTAATTCCATAGACAATAGTAGCTCTTGGTGAATGACTCATTGCCATGGATATTTTGTGGGGGCCTGGGCCATCCAAACCTAGAAACATGACAGCAGATATGAGCCAAATGGCCCATCCAGTCTGCCCATCCTCAGCAACTACCATCTCCTCCTTTCCTTTCACCATGCTTTCTTAAATTCAGACACAGTCCCCGTCTCCACCACATCCATCCACGTGTCCTACTAGAGAGAGGCAGATACTCGCACACATTACCATCCTATTCCATAGACCAGTCAATCTAGAGTCACTATGATTGCCTTCTCCCCACCCTCATCAGAATCAGGGAGGTTGGAGGAGGACACTGGCCCTTTCTTTGGAGGCAAAGGCCATCACTTCAGTTCCCCCTTAACATTCTGCAAGAGCCTTTGACCCCATCCACTGCTTTTCTGGAGTCTGCATGACATACACCCCACACTTGTAAAGGGTTCAACTAGTGATCAGCAGATTTACTCAGATCCATCATGATAGAAAGAGCTCACAAATGTTTAAATACCGGTATGTTCTCAAGTGTGAAACAGCAAGATGAATTTTGGGTGACAGTACTAGGAGGCAGGCATCAGAGCTTCAGATGACCTAATTTGGATTTTCCATTCAAAAGGGCCAGCTGGCAGACAATGATTCAGACTTGGCAAGTGATCGTCCACAGCCCTTCTCTCATCAACTTTTTTATACTCCCTCTTTCTACAGGGGATAGAGGGCAAGGAAGGGTAGTGAATAACCCCAGAATCCATGTGTCATCAGAACCAAATGTGTAAAGACAGCTTTCCCTCAAACCACACACATAAGTTTATTTTAACCGTTAGATGTAAATTGCTTTCTGGTATTCTTGGGGGGGGGGGGGGGGTAGGGGAGGGAGAAGCACACAAAACCTTGACTCAGAGTCGGATGCTTTCTGCCTCTCCATCTCTGCCTGATGGTTATGGTAGGTCCAGTGTGTTTACAGAGAGAATATTCTCAGCATTGTGTCAGATTTCATTGCTGCTAAACAGTTGTATCTAGCCAGTAGCGTAACTAGCTTGCTTGCCACCCAGGGCAGGTCACTGCTGCACCCCACCCCCCTGAGGTGCGTCGCCCCCACTACCTTCTAGTAAGAGGGTGTATGGAGCAGTTGCATGGCTGTCAGCTCTGTTGGTCCCTGCCCCGGAACAGGAAGTAACATCAGAGGGGGCAAGGGACCAGCAGAGCCGACAGCAGCACGATTGCTCCATACACCCCTTTGCTGTCTGTACTTGGGGTGAACCACCCCGCCCTTGGTACAGGGAAGGCTTTACACAATGCAGTCCTATAAAGCCATTTTATCACAAGCCTATTCTGGTGGTAGCAGAAAGCAAATGTTTCACCCAGCAGTTTTCTCTTGCTTCTTATCTTTGGGCTCCAGATCAATCATGGTTCCTAAAGCCAGCTACTAGCTGTCACAATGGCACAATGACCCAGGGGCGTAGCCACGGGCGTGCCTGGACGGGCCCAGGCCCAGCCACTTTTGCTCCAGGCCCGCCCACCCTAACTAGCCCCAACCCAATCAGTGGCGTAGCTCTCCCAAGCGAGGCTCCAATCTTTTCCTGCCTCTTCTGCCCGCTCTCCCCGTCCGCATGGTCTGCTCACTTTTACTGCCCTGAAGCACCGTTCTCCCTCCAGCACCGGCGATTCCCATAGCTAGCCTTTGTGAGAAGGGAGAGGCTGTCCTACCCTGGTTAGGCCCCTAGAGGGCGCTGTTCCCTTAAAATGTCCAGGGAGAAGGGCTGGGTGAGTCGCTGAAGGGAGCCAGTAAGGGGAGGTATAGCTGGAGGTCGCTAGGACCGGGGAGAGTCCTGGAGGTGGAAACAGGTGCAGCCGGTTATGGGCTGGGTCCTGTTTGGCCATTAAACACTTAATACCCTACCTGAGTGGTGAGGGGGAGAGGAGAGCTAGCAGCGGAAGAAGAGAGCTGGTAGCTGAAGCAGGAGGTCCCCATGTGAGGTACTGGCTGAGCCTTTGGACTGGTGGTGAACTGTGTGCAAAGCAAGGAAGCTGGCTGGGGTAAGAAGGCCCTAGAGTGCCAGGTATAAGAACTGTGTGTTACAAGGACGGACTGGGTGTCCGGGTTACAAGGAAGGACTGGGGTGTTCATGTTACAAGGAAGGACTGTGTGTCCAGGTGTTTAAGCTGGAAGATTGAACTGAGTAGGAAGACATGTTTAAGCTGGAAGAACTGTTTAAGCTGGTAAAAGTGTGCCCCAGGAAGTGGGAATAAAAGATTTGTATGAGAAATATCCTGTGGTGAGACCTGACTATGTTTGCCTTTCGAGAAGCAGGTCACCCTGAGCAGAAAGGGGTAGTAGACTAATTTGCATAAAATCTGCATACTGGGAAGGAGAGCAGCGGGTGGAGAAGAAATGCTAGGCCCGTGCCCACCCAGTCCACCTCCAGGCCCATCTAAAAATTGAACTCTGGCTACACTACTGCAATGACCATGCTTCCTCTCTACCTTGTGTTGTAAATGCAACTTCCATACTTTCCTTCTGCCCAGGCCTTGTTCACATCTAACGCTGGTTTGCAATTGTCTCCATGGAGAACTCGTATTTTACATGTCTCTGGCATTCTGAATTCTCAAGTCTCCAGTAAACATATCAGAGTCTCCAGCAAAGATGAATGCACAGAATTCAGGGTTGGCTGTTAATCTGTAAGCAGGAGCTGGAATTAATCTCCATAGGCAAAATCAAACATCACTGGGTCAAGTTCAACTTTTATATGGTGCAAAAAAAAAAAAAGAATATTTTGAAAAAATACTTTGTAATTTGGGTGTTTTATGAAATTTGCAGCATGGACCTCAACTCCATATCACCATAAATCTAGCAGAGTTCTAAAAAGCCCCTGGGGCTTTCATGGGCTTAGCTTTTCTGGTTCTAGAGGAAGGGGGGAAACGGGGTTCTCCTATCTGTCACAAAACAAAAAATGACTATGGTCCAAACCAGGGGCGTAGCCAGACTTCAACAGTAAGGGGGTCCAGAGCCGAGGTAAGGGGGCACATTTTAGCCCCCCCCCCCCCCCCCCGCCCGGCGCCGCCGACCCTCCACCATTGCCGACACCGACCCCCCCCTCCTGCCCGCCCGCCATTGCCGACACCTCCAACAAGTTTGACCCCCCCCCCTACCGATGACCCTCTCAACCCCCCACCCGCCGTTGCTTACCACCTTTGCTGGCGGGGGACCCCAACCCCCGCCAGCCGAAGTCTTCTTCCTTCGTTTGGTTTCTGACTGAGTCTGACGTCCTGCACGACGTCAGACTCGGTCAGAAACCAAATGAAGGAAGAAGACTTCGGCTGGCGGGGGTTGGGGTCCCCGCCAGCAAAGGTAGCAGGCGGCGGGTTGGCAGCGGGAGGGGCGGAGGTCGAGAGGGTCACCAGCAGGGGGGTCCAGGGCCAAATTTACAGGGGCCCAGGCCCCCGTGGCCCCCTAGCAGCTACGCCCCTGGTCCAAACTGGAAATGTGATGCCTCCCAGAGCATTAATACTGTATCTGTTATGCTAGAAGTAGTTTTACAAGAAAGTTTTACTCCTCTCCTGCCCGGTGGTATAAAATCTTCCCAAGCCGTTTCTGCTGTTCAGGAGGACCCGAGAAAGAAAGAAGACCACCTGTACATCTTTCAAGGTGGATCTCCTGACCAAAACTGTTACTTAGGAGACCATAAGTTCAACATTTAACCTACCATTAGGTTGGAAAATGTGGAGTACAAATGCAGAAATAAATACATATATAAACATAAGCCATTGGCATGTTCTCCTGCAGCAAAACACAGCTGACCACCTCTTGGAGATTCAGTCTGCAGAGGGTTTGCATTGCTATTTAAAACTATACATAGACATTTCATTCCAGAAAATCACAGCCCTGCTAGTTCAGTTTAACAAGCAATCATCTTCCTTTGTCTCACCATGGGAGCGGAGCGGGAGGGGTGAGGGAATAAATGGACAAGACACTGTTTTGTGCTGTTTTCCTACTGACAGAAATCTTTGTATCAGAAAATGCTTTAAGGACCAACTTGTACATATCCCAGCTGGAGTGCAGCTGCAGGGATACAGGGCTGTGTTTCTAACACTCAGGCTAGTCTTGCCTGTCTTTCCTCTGGAGGGGTGCCCTGACCAGCACATGGAGACAGGCTCTGTTGTTTTACAGCCTCTCTCTCTCCCTGTTATATTTCCACTCTCCCTCACCTGCTCAGTTCCTTCTTTTCACCCACAATTCATACCCATTTCTGCACTCTCCCTCCTCCCCTTTCATTTCTCAGTCTCCTTTCCAAAGAGCAGCAGCTTATGAGGTCATGATGTCCGTATGCATGCGATGAAACTACAGTGTAGTAAATTTAAAACAAATCGGAAAAAAGTTTTCTTCACCCAACGCATAATTAAACTCTGGAATTCGTTGCCGGAGAACGTGGTGAAGGCGGTTAGCTTGGCAGAGTTTAAAAAGGGAAAAATCCACAATTCCAGGAATAACATTTATAGAATGTTTGTACGTTTGGGAAGCTTACCAGGTGCCCTTGGCCTGGATTGGCCGCTGTCGTGGACAGGATGCTGGGCTCGATGGACCCTTGGTCTTTTCCCAGTGTGGCATTACTTATGTACTTATCTGTTTGTCCCTTCCTAATAAATTTGGGCTCAATATTCAGCTTGCGGCTGTAAGAAACTGATAAGCTGCTTCCAACCGCAGGTGAACTAATGTCAGAGATTCTATGCCAGGGCATGTGTGGCTTCCGGCACTGGATATCTAGATATGTCCGCCAACCCAGAAGTTAACTGGGCACCAGGCAATATCCACACTGGTTAACTCTTAGTCCAAGGCTCAGAAGCAAATGCGGGCGCTGGAGGCCATTAGCACCAGACTAGAGTCCGCCTTTGCAACTGCAAAATGCACAAAGGGCTGTAGCACCATGAATGAGCACACTCAAGGATACCGCACGTTGCATGCTAATGCAATTTAAATTAGCTGATTAACTATTCCCTTCGATGCTCAATGAAGAGAAGGGCGTCCTTTCTGCAGGGAACCTAACGCCAGCTCCGAGCTGGAGTTAAGTGTTTGAAGAGGCTGTAAGCGATAGAATTTGCAGCCCCAGAGCCGTCTTCAGGACTTCCAAAAGACACCATCTGGATGGAAGCCATTACTGCTGCATTGTGTCTCCCTCATCTACTCCTAAAATGGGCCCGAGCCCCACAACCAGGGCTGCTACTGCCTTCATTGTTACTGGGACAGCACGCAGCAGTCTCGTATCTTCGTCCTTTGCCAGGGTCAACAACACTGCCGCGTATAATCCATTCTCTCCATTAGTGCTCTGGAGGAGCTTATAGAATATGAAGGACCAGTTGACCTTCTACTCTCCTCTACTCAGGAATCTCAGTGCCATCGCACAGGTTGTATGCACATATGCTGGGCACATTCCCCCCCCCCCCCCCTTTACTTCACAATGCTTAGCGCTAACAGCACGCATAAAATTTGCATGCTATTAGTGCTGAGCATTGGGAAGTTCTTCTGCCACGCTGTAACGGCAGTATTTTCTGGTGCTGTTTTGTACAGTGCCAGAGTTGTGAACATCTGGCCCTATGTGCGTAAAGTTAGGACAGCTGTTTTCCTGTCCTAACTTTGTGTAGTTACTCAGCTCATGAGCGGACTAAAAAGCACTGCTAACCAGCTAAGCTGATGCTCCGCCCTAACTCTGCCCCCCCGGCCCACCCAAGGAGGTTTTATGACAGGAGGCGGATTCAGCCAATCTGGCCCATTATCTGGGCTGAAGGCAGTGGGTGGAGCTCGCCGCCATATTGAATGACCCCAAACATTCGCAGACACTACTGAAAACAATAGCAAACCTGTTTCCTGATGGGTTCCCACAACTCAGGCTCAGCTGGAGCCTTTCTTAAAGCTGCCCTCTACAAAAAAAGAGCCTCCCACATTTCCAAAAACAAATCTGCCGCTCCAGAGTGCCTGCACCCGTGGCAGGGCCGTGGCTCTCCCCAGGAGTCTCCTCACTTCCCAGGACCCCCTCTCAAGAGGTAATAAAACCCATAATTTCCGGTTACAGTTTTGACAGTTCCTCTGCGTACATCCGTATGCTGATAATTTGTTTGTTTAGGGTACACCAATATGGCGACTGCGAGGGGGAGACGGCTTCAACTTTTTGACATCATGCCATCTCCTGTGTTGAAAGATGCTTTATAAATATGCTTTATTAACAGGCTGTGGCTCACAAACACAGAGGCTCATGGCCAACCCATAACCCATCTGGTTAGGAGATGGCTGGTTAGCAGACATATTAAGGAACACTAACAGATTAAATGCCACTGAATACTGGCTGCCAGCTCACAGCCAGGGTTTAACCAGGTGGGGGGAGTAAGGGGGACTAAAGTAGTGAGCAAACCTGCTTTAACTTATGCGGGTCCCGGCCGATATTCAGCCAGGGCCCATGCAAGTGTCTTATGCAGGTCCCACATTATCTCCAGCAGCTTCCACATAGCCCCCAGTATCCAATGCCAGCCCCAGACATAACCCGGCATTGAATACCCAGAGCTAATTCTGTCCATGGTGGTCAATATTTTAAAAAACACAGACTGCTGCAGGCTGAATATTGACCGGTATATTTTTAATCAATGCTTCTTCTTGAAATGAGCACTATTGCCGCGAGTCATCCAAAAATCAGGGCATTAAATATAATTCTTCCCCCACCCTGAAGGGCATAAAAAAACTGCTTCATTTAAAACAAAGTAACAGGTTCTGATAATGACCCAAATGCAAAGAAACAACGGAGGTACTTCTACCACTAGGGAGGGTAGGCAGTTTCAAATAGCCCATTTACCCAGATCATTTGGGGAGGGATGGAGCAAGGATAATCATGACTGTTGTGTGTGTGTGTGGGGGGGGGGGGAGGCAAGGGGCCTAAATGTTAATTTTGTATGTGTATGTGGGAGAATAAAAGGCTGAAGGTTTGCCTAGGGGCATCTAATATCCTTGCACAAGCCCTGGTCCTTACTGGTTCTCTAATCCATGCTCAGTTTTAGTCCCCATTATCACCACCCAAATCCTGAGTCCCCACTTATACTCCCAATACTCAGCCAATCTTTTAGAGTCTTCCACCCAATCCTAGGGTCTCTGCTAAGTCTGAATCCCTGCTCTCCTGCCTCTTCCCCCCCCCCTTTTTCCTAAGTATGCATTGCCCTTGATTCTCCCCTACACAGAACTTGCTCTCTTCTCACATCATCAGCCTCCAACCTCCTTCTCTTTCTCTAAAGGACCAGCCCCAGCATTGGCCTCCACCCTACAGTCCCATGCTCTAGCTCCAGTATCAGCCCCCAACTCCACCTCCTACCTGTCCCAGCAGTCTCCAGTTCTCAGCTCCAGCTGTTACCTGTCCTAGCAGTGCTATCTTGGACACAGCAGTGGAAGAATGTTCATTCCCTTCCACCCGTTGTGCTGCTTCACTTCCTCAGGCTGCCTAGCAGGTTTGAAACACAAAACAAGATACTTCCTGTTTCTCACAAGAAACAAGAAGTGCCTTATCTCGCGTTTTATACCTGATGCTCAACCTGCAACAAAGTAGAAATTGAGGAAGCACAGCAATGGGAGGAAAGGTACATGTTCCCATCACTATGACGAGCAATCCAGTGAGGCAGGCTTGCGACCCCACTTACGCTTGGTCACCCTAAGATGGTGTCTCACTTGCTTGCCCCTTAAGCTGGTCCTGCAACCTAACCTTCAAAAATGTCTCTGGTGTCCCCAGACCCTCCCACCTACAAAACTTGGAAAGCAGGAGCAATGCCCACTTGCACCTGCATCTGGCTCTTCCACCTTCCAAAATGGTGGTGCTAGAGGCAGAATTGTCGTTGCCCCTGCCTCCCAACTTGAGAGCTGGTGAGAGGGATCTAGTCCAGACTGGATGTTCTCTGGTTGAAGAGGCAGTATAGAGAAGCCCTGTGAGATAAGTCTTAAATATCTAAATATATATACCCTACACGAGGCAAGGGCAATACGACAGACAGTGAAATACCTGAGAGGTATTACTGATGCATTGAAGATAAGGCTTCTTCAGTGGAAGGAAAGCTCGCCTCATTTCAGTTTACTTTCTTAGTACATCACCTTTCAAGTCAGAGAACAAAAAGTCATGAGAATGTGGAGCTTTTGTGGCAAGTTCAGCAAATGTTTGACAGAAGAGGGGGGGAGTGGATACATGGAACCTCCTCCTAGAGAAAGTGGTAGAGGTTAAAATAGCGGGTTTTAAGAGGGCATGGGATAAGCACAGAGAACGGTTAACTACATAAAACAAAGAGATAGCAAAAGTACCACTTACACAGTAACATAATAGATGACAGCAGAAAAAGACCTGCACGGTCCATCCAGTCTGCCCAACAAGACAAACTCATATGTGCTACTCTTTGTGTATACCTTACCTTGATTTGTATCTGTCTCTTTCAGGGCACAGACCGTAGAAGTCTGCCCAGCACTAGCCCCGCCTCCCAACCACCAGCCCCGCCTCCCCCCACCGGCTCTGCCACCCAATCTCGGCTACTTACCGGTATGCATTTTAAGTGTAATACTGGGATAATCCAACGAAAGTCGAGGTTGCCATAATGAATGGCAAAGTGAATAATACGAATCATTAGGCAACCTAGCAGAAACTCAAGTGCTCACATAGCCTGAATGAGACTGGAAGGCTATACAGAGAACTAGGAGGCTGGATGTTCTGGCAAAAGACAGGCTAGTATTGGTGATATTCATATTATTGGAAAGCTTTGTTGTAAGAAGGTACGAGGAGATATTGCATGATATCTGCCCAAGATATCTGCCCTAACAGAAGTATATTACATGTCACCACGCACTATGGCTGGCAGCAGGAACTGACAAGGCATAGAGAAGGGTATTCCATACAGAGTGGCAGGTACAACTCTACCCACCTTATTGGGTAGACTAGATGGACCATACAGGTCTTTATCTGCTGTCATTGACTATGTCACTGTGGCACCCTCAGTGTGGGCACGAATAACGGGGCAGACTGAACGGTCCAGTTAGCTTTCTCTATTTTCTTATTTGATATACTGCCCTTAAAGCCTGTGGTGTAACATAGCGGTTTTCAACAAAATTAAAGTTGAGAAGAGGGAGAAGGTTCAATGGAAAGGAGACATAGGAAAAAAGAAAACGGAAGGGGGGAGGAGATCATAGGACGGTGACAGGAGTGAGATAGGAATAGTATGGCAGGTCCCAGGTGCACTGATCACTGCATTGGAGTTCAGTCTTTGGCACCCATCCTGGAAAGGGATCTCCAAATGACAGAAAAAGGTATAGACGACTACAGAAAAGAGCAACCAAGCTAAGGAAGGGTTCTCTTGTGCTGAAAGATCTTCCAAACAGGGTCTATTTACAACATTAAAAAAAAAGGAAACAAAAAACACTATTTAAGAGGAGATCTAATTTCACTGTACAAGGGCACTTCTTATACTGAAACACCTGCAATTCCTGAAGAACCAGTAATGGCTAAAACATTAAAACTGAAAAATTAAACAGGGAAAGATTTTAGAGGGGCATAAAAGCTGTTGGGGGATGATGATCTGTTTCAATGCGGGGGAGGGGTGTTAGTCTAAAGATTCTGAGCCAATCCCTAGACTTGGGAGTTGGGAAGAACTTCTTTTCACAGAAGCAGACTGATTATGGAGACATAACGGGGTTTTTTTCCCCCCTGCTCGTCACACAGAGAGGTATTGAACAATCAGAAGCTATCTAGATTCAACGGACCTCTAGATTTTCAACCAAATCCTTCAAATGATTTTTAAACTATAAAATACTTTGCGTGCCAAAGTTGGCCAAAGTTCCCCCTAAAACCAGGATATTATATAATCACAAAACATTACACGCTATGATTCAATAAACAACACTCTTTAATTATAGCAGGAGCTATTTGGGGATTTAATCTATGTAGGCAGGAATAGGGATGGACTGTCCTTTAGAATGACATGGGAAAATGTCAGTTACGTATCCCGTGCGGTTGCATGTCATTAAATGAAAATGAGCAGAAAAACATACGACATTTTGTGTTTTTTCATCTGCCAATAATTGTGTCCTGTTTGCAAAGGGGAACACACTCTCATTCAGAAAATGTGCATTGTTTCTGAAAGAGGAAACGCTATTTCAAAAGAGTACTCATTCTTAACGACATTGTTCCCGGAATGCAAATGAAGACCAACCAAGATACAACACACAATGCTGCAAACAACACAGGAAACTAAATGAAACAAAAATTGGGGGGGCTCCCATCCCTAATCTGGATACGTGCTTGAGATGCTGCTTGCCATGTTCAGTCAAATGAGACACCTGGGGCCTTCGACATGGTCCATCACTGCTAACTGCTGTTTTGACATTTTTTTTGACTACTCTGAATCACCTTTAGCTGTTGCATTTCCTTTTCCAAATGGCCTGCTCTCATATTTTGCCAGTAGGAACGCATCACCTTGACTTCATAGAAATCAAGGTGTATGTGCAGTCGGGAGGGGGGGGGGGGGGGGGGGAGGGAAGTTAGGAAGAGAGGTACGCATTGCAGTTGTCTGCCTTGCTTCGCCTTCTCCAAGTCTTACTCTGAACGCCTTGGGTGTTGACTGTGGTGTCACGGCAACCAGAGATTTAAGTTAGAAGACTGGGCATACAGAGGTATAAAGCACATGCACCAGGTCCTTCCTTGAAAAAGCCTACGAGGTGAAACGGATGGTGAAATTTATGTATTTATTTGTTACATTTGTACCCCACATTTTCCCACCTATTTGCAGTGTTATATGCTATAAGGCAAATATATGAAAGAAAGACAAAGTTAAAATAAAAAAATGGAAGTTTTTAGGCTGTGACGAGCTAACATCCAGCGAGTCATAAAAAAACATATTAATGACCGAGGACACACAGAGGGTTTTTTCCTCCAAAAAAAATTAGAACTGAAAAAACTGCAAAGTCAAACAATTTGTAAATTGAATTTGGGAAAGCAGACGTTACCATAATTTAGTCACCACGTACATGTTTATGAACTAGAGTTTGTAGACAAGGTCTGGATTAGCTACCCATACCAGGAAGGAGGGAGAGGGGGAGGAAGTTATAGTATTCAGAGGCAAGGATAGTTATCTATTGGTACATCGGTCTCATTTCAGTTCTATCTGTGCACAGGACCAGTTTTGAAGGGTCAGGAAAGCAGCAGGCCTGCCAACTTACCCAGTTCCAGTAGGGCCATTTTAGGCTAATTCTGGATTTCCGATAACTCTATCCCGATTCATTACGGGCCTGGCGGCAATGGTTCAATGGGCACAACCAGGAACCACAGATATCACAATGTTCAAATTTAGGACCGGCCTCATATGCCCATCCTATAACTAGGTGCAGGGCTTTTTTTGAGGGGGTACTTGGGGGTACTGAGTACCGGCACCTTTTCCATTGTCTGCTAAAATTGACCCATGGACCTCAAGTTTTAATGAAAGAGCTCAGGCTCTACACACCAATTCTGCATTGTCATAGATTCTGTAACTGGTTGCAGGGGGGCCTGGCTCGTGGGGAGGGTCCCTCAGTGATTACCCCCACCCCTGAAGGGTGGCCTAGCATTTGAGTACCGGCACCTTTTTCACTAGAAAAAGTGCACTGACTAGGTGAGTTGACAGGCCTGGAGTATGGAAAATGTCCCGGACTAGAGTGCCACCACAGGACCCCTGTCACTTAAAGCCCTGTTTGGGCCTTGTCAGTGTTACTGAGCAGTGTGTGCTCCTCTAGATGCAGAGATATTAAAAAGCTAGCTATTTCGCATGGTTATCGATTCAGCATCTTTTTGCATGCTTTATTTGAAACATTAAGGCTCCTTAACGATTTTTAATTGACTGTGCCATTAATTTTATTTTTTGTTCATTAAGAGTATATGTCAGTGCTTGCACCAGGCCCATCTGAGAAGGTTTAAGTGTCTCATATCCACTAACACTGGGGTCTGTTGCTACTGCAAACAGACACATCTAGGCTTCTAGACTATGCTGACCACCACAGACCTCCCTCTGCTTCAGCATCTCTTCCCATCCTATGGCATGATGCAGAACTGTAGAACACCAATATGTGGTTGGCAGAAGAGAAGAGAGATAAGGCTGTGCCAAGACTGACCCCCCTGGTGGACAATTTGTTAGAATGTAAACACAGAGAAAAGTTTTTATTATACAGTTACTGAGTGACATTTCATGTCATGCTCCAAAGGTAAGGAAGTCACTGGCAGGAGGGGATGCCTAGAAGTTGGAATAGCAGATGATGAACATCTAGAAAGCTTTCAGGAGACCTTACATCATATGATGAGCTACTTTAGTGCAGACTTTAAGTGAAAACAGCAGAAGTTGCTGTTCTCATCCAATGTGGATTCTGTCACAGTTGGGGAAGGCGAGCCTGTGATAAGATTGGTTGTACCTGTGCAGCATACGTGGCACGCAGGCCCTCATTGACAGTTGCTGATGGAACCACCTGGCAGAGTCCAGAAGATGGAGATAGCAGGACCTGACTCGGACAGGCATTTGTCTAGAGGCTGGCTCTTAAAAGTGCTCTTGGGGCTGGAAGCAGGAACTGGCCAAGCAACAAATACTGGAGAAGCACAACGCTGGAAGCCAGTTGCCGAAGCACTGGAGGAGTGTAGAGCACTTCCTTATATCCCTAGCCAGGAAGTGAGGTAATTTGTCAGCGCCCCATCTTGGGCTATAAAAGGGAAGTACAGCAACCAGGAAGTAAACACTCACAAGACTCTTAGGCAGGGCCTGTTGCAGCTTCCTGAGCCAGGTGAGGAGCATGATAGATTTATTAGGGCACATTTGGTTCATTAGCATACAAAAAAATTCGGGGTGTCAATATTCAGAGTGTGGTTTCAGTTAACTACACTGAGCAGGCCAGGAGCAAATACTCAGCACTGAATATCTGTTAGCTCCAGTTAGCTCTAGGGCAGCCCAGGGGTGAGCTCCAAGTTATCTGGACACCACTGATAGTCAATGGTGGTACCTAGACAGCTACCTGGTTCCCTTAAAACAGCATAAATGACTTTTTCTTTCTTAAGTTAACCAAGTAGTTATCCGGGTGCTGACAACGAGCATCAGTGGTAACCAGATAACTTCTGGTGGCTGCCCCTGACCCAAATATTAAGAATCAGCACCATGTGTAATTCAGTCAGCAGCATGCTGGGACTGGAACCACACAGAGTTTGGGCAGCGCTCATGTTGCACAGGGTTGGAAGGATAAGGGGCAGAGAAATGATCTTGTGGATTTAAAAAAAAAAAACCCTCTAAATGAGCCATGTAGAGGCTTTTTTTTTTTTAATAATTCCAGAAGAAAATCAATTCTCTACCCCTTATCCCCCCACCCCATGCATGTCTGTAACACGAGCGCAAAGCTCCAAGGACAGCATGTCCAAACTCTGTGTGGTTCCAATCCCAGGCAGTTAGACAAAGCTGTTGGCTATGCATAAGCTCCCAGCTAAAAAGGATCTGTACAATTCAGCTGTTTAAAATAGTCATTTCCCCCCCCCCCCCCCCCCCCCCCAAAAACAAAACATAAGAAAATAAGTGCTTCTTTCAGCTTTTATGACAATAAACTTGCTACAGATATATCCCTGGCTCTGGAACATGTATTTTTCCCCCTGTTATCTTAAACCACATGGCATAATTTGCTAACCATGCTGTGTTGTACTTTTTATATTGCCTTCCTTATTGTGTTCTACAGACAGGACAGTACGAGTCAGAGCAGACACTGTAAAAAGTCTGCAGTATGACCTGGGCCCCATGTCAGAATCCTTTTATGCCCAGCCAAGCCTGTGCATTCTCGCAAAAGGCTCCAAAGGTTTCCACTTGAGGTCCACAACCAAAGCGTCACAAAGTCGTAGGAGCTACCTCAACATCAAATGACCTCTATGCTTACATGTCTGGAGATGCTGCCAGTTTTACTGCTCTAAATACATTTAAATTGCATGATTGCAATAATTTAAGCACTGCGGACTTGCTGTCCCGCAGCACACCGATGGCTTTCATAACTGGGCGATTACCAAGGGGCTTTATCTCATGACCCAAAGCAGAAGTCCATTTACCAGCCAGATACACTTTTATGGTTGAAAAGGCAAAAGGAAAGAAATCTGAAAGGTGATCATCGTATGGTATGGTTCAATATTAAATCAATTCCAGTGACCTCTACTCTACTTATCGTGTGGTGTCTAATTGTGTATTATAGGAGGAAAAACCTCAAACCCAGGCACATACTCCTTTTGTTGACTCCAACCTTAGGGAGCACTGCCTGATCATCACTGGCTAAAAAACATCCTCTATCAATATATCCCTCAATGCCTTTAATAGAATTTTTGTAATGAGTTTTTTTTTTTATGAGGGTTACTTATCTCACTGCCGTTTAACAACTGTGCAGTCATGCAGTCATTCAGTCTTCTTAACCCTGTCCACGGCCCGACTTCGGCCCAAGTTTCGCCTCTTCCATCAGGGTCCGTGGGATTTACGCGACTGATTCTCAACCGTTATGTCTGTAAGAAAATATCAGAATGACACCACCCATTTTACTAAGATACTAAGTTTTGACCACGGGGAAGAGGTATCTTAGTAAAATGGGTGGTGTCACCCTCCTCCACTGAAAGAATTGGTCATTTAACCCTACCCTCTGACTTCTACCCATCAACCAATTCCTAATCCACATCAGAACATTGCTGTCATGGTTGGGGAAGGTGAGCCCTTGGACCATAATGAGGTTGGCTCTATCATAGCCCTCACCTATGGCTGCTATTGGGACCACCTGGCAGAGTCTAGAAGCTGAAGAAGGCAGGACATGACTCAGACAGGCAGAAGCTAGGACTAGGCAGTGCCTTGCAGACTGGCTGGAACACAACTGGGTTTGTCTAGAGATTGGCTGTAAAAAGAGCCCTTGGGGGCTGGCCTGACAGAGTGGAGACCAGGGAGTAGCTGTACCAGGCAGGACTGGAAGACTGGAACAGGTAGGGCTGGAATCAGGAAGTGGCCAGGCAACCAATACTGGAGAGGCACAACTCTGGAAGCCTGCTGCCAAAACACTTAGAGAATTCGAGAGCACTTCCTTATATATCCCTAGTCAGGAAGTGAGATCACCTGTCCATGCCCCATCTAGGGCTATAAAAGGGAAGTGCAGCAAACAGGAAGTAAATACTTACAAGACTCTTAGGCATGGCATGCTGCAGGACTCTAGTGGCTTCCTGAACCAGGTGAGGGGCGTGACAATTGCCTTCTATCCCATTGGTTTTAATTCTCAGGAGACTCTCATGAGGGACTTTGTCAAATGCTTTCTGAAAATCTAGATACACTACATCAACCGGCTCACCTTTCTCCACATATTCATTCATGCATTCAAAGAAATGAAGCAAATTGGTTAGGTAAGACTTCCCTTGGCTGAACCCATGTCCCATTAAGCCATGTTTGTCTATGTGTTCAGTGATTTTATTCTTTATAATATTTTCCACTATTTTGCCCAGGACTGAAGTCAGGCTTGCCAGTCTAATTTCCTGGATCATCCCTAGATTCCTTTTTAAAAATAGGCGTTACATTGGCCACCCTCCAATCTTCAGGTACTGCACATGATTTTAACGACAGCTTTCAGATCACTAACATCATAGTAACGTAGAGGCATATTTTCAAAGCACTTTGGGAGGCTAAGTTCCATAGGTTTCTATGGAACTTTGGGAGGCTAAGTGCTTTGAAAATGAGCCTCATAGTAACATAGTAGATGACGGCAGAAAAAGACCTGCACGGTCCATCCAGTCTGCCCAACAAGATAAACTCATATGTGCTACTTTTTGTGTATACCCTACTTTGATTTGTACCTGTCTCTTCAAGGCACAGACCGTATAAGTCTGCCAAGCACTATCCCCGCCTCCCAACCACCGGCTCTGGCACAGACCGTATAAGTCTGCCCAGCACTATCCCAAACTATATTGTGTGATGATCGCTATTGCCTAAGTGGGCACCCACCCACATTTGTGAACACTAGATCCACCCCTTCCCTTGTGGGTTCCACCACCATTTGTCTGAGCAAAGTACTTTGAAAGGCATCCGCAATCTCTCTGCTTCTTTCTGATTCTGCTGATAGGACGTTCCAATCCACATCAGGCAAGTTGAAATCTCCTGGCAGCATCACCTCCCCTTTCATTCCAAGTAACATCAGATCTGCAATTTCATATTTGAGTTGTTTCAGTACACTGGGGTGTATACCATCCTGTCCAGGTGATTTGCTACTCTTTAATTTGTCGATTTGGCTCAGTACATCTTCCAGGTTCACTGAGAGTACTTTCAGTTCCTCTGCATCGTCACCCTTTAAAATCATCTCTGGTGCAGGTAGATCTCTTGCATCTTCTTCAGTAAAGACCATGGCAAAGAATTCATTCCGTTTCTCTGCTATCACCTTGTCCTCCCTAAGCGCACCTTTTACTCCTTGATGATCTAATGGTCTCACGGATTCCCTCACAGGTTTTCTACTTCTGATGTACCTGAAAAATTCATTACTATGAGTTTCTGCTTCCGAGGCAAGTTTCTCTTTGTATTCACTTTTGGCCTTCTTTATCAATGCTTCGCATCTAACTTGCCACTGCTTATGTTGCTTCTTGTTTTCTTCATTCACATCTTTTTTTCCATATTCTGAAACATATTCTTTTGGCTCTAATAGCCTCTTTCACTTCTCCCTTTAACCATATTGACTGCCGTTTGCTCTTCTTTCCACCTTTATTAATACGTGAAATACATCTAGTCTGGGCTTTCAAAATGGTATTTTTAAACAACATCTATGCCTGATTTAACGTCCTAATCTTTGCAGCTGAGCCTTTCAGCTCTTTTTTTTTTAATTATTTTCCTCATTTTATCATAGTTACTCTTTCAAAAATTAAATGCTGCTAAAGGAGATTTCCTTAGTGACTGCACTCCAGTTGGTAAGTCAAATTCGATCATGTTATGATCAGTGTTTCCCAGCGAACCCAACACCATTATCCCACTGTGGCTCCTTGTGACCCTGGGCAAATCACAAACCTCCAGTGCCCCAGGTACAAAATAAGTACCTGTATATAATATGTAAACCGCTTTCATTGTAACCACAGAAAGGTGGTATTCCAAATCCCATCCCCTAGGAAGTTGTCGGAAGGGGGGGATTGCAGCTGCATTAGAATGCGGGCCTATGAAGGTAGGCCTTAGTCAGCGCTGTGGTGGCAGTGGACCCGGAGAGGGGGAAAGGTGGCAATGGCAGCTTGCTTCCTATATGACCTTAATATGCAGAACTATATTCCAGTCTCCCCCGCCACACCAAAAGAAATATCAAGCTGATTTCACTTATTACCCACTGCACTTCCCACTCACATCCTTCAGTCCAACAGCCAGTCACATCACCTCTCCGTTTACTGCAGCTGTAACACTGCAAACTGGCAGCACCACGTCTGCAGCTTAAAATATCTCAACGGTGGAAAATATGCATTATTTGTGGTAATTAGATGTAACCTTATATTACCTCCGTTTGAAACACAGACCAATGAATAGAATAGATCTGTTTCCTGCATGTAAAGAGTGGGATGAAACACAGAGGTAACAGTCAGTAACCCATAATGCACAGTGAGAACATGATCATAGAAACAATTTCTCCATCTAAGGCTCTGCCATACAGAACCAGGCAGAACAAAGCGATCTCTTGGATGAGAAGGCCGCTGTCCGACTCTCTCCCCCAACAGGACAAGGAAACACCCTGAGCCACTCAAAATACAAAGACAACGACCCTTATTAAATCATGAGCAAGCCACCTCCAGCCTAAAAACCAGTAGAGCTGCCCCACCCCTCCAGACCACATCAGCAGAGAACCAGTCCAGAATATATAGGCAGCAGCAACGATTGAGCAAGTCAACAATCTTTATAATTATTCCATGCAGCTCATGTTTTATGTTAGGTATTGCATCACCGCCCCTGGTTGTCTTTTCCAGTCTCTCAATCATCTCTCCTGTTTAAGATGAATGCTTCCAGCAAGCAAAGGAAATCAGAAGGTCTCTATCTGCCACCTCCCTCCCCAAAGCATAGAACGGAATCCCCTCCCCTCTCTACTTGGGACTGGCGTTTTAAATAAGACACAGATCTACAGGTTTGCTGTGCAAGCTAAACTAGTCCGCTTCGTTTGGGAAATGTTCTTTGGCCAAGTGACACATCACATACTGCAAATTTTTTCAGATATGGAGGCAGGGAAACCCCATCCCCCATCATCAGGGGAAAAAAATCTCACTCTCTCCCCAGAGAAGCCAAAATGTTGCAAGGATTTAAAAGCGTGGGGGGGGGGGGGGGGAGGAGACTGCTATTTTCAAGCTGACTCTAGGCAGGTCCGGTCCTAGGGTCTCTGGCGCCCCCCTGCAGACTATGTTGGCACGCCCCCCCCCATCATCTTTCTCTCTTCTCCCACCCTGCCCCTGTCCAGCGATTCTCCTTCGCCCCCATCCCCCTCCCATTTATGGCCACCTGCCCGCACTCTTCTGCCCCCCCTTTTTCTTCTTGCCACCCTGCGTGGTTTAAGTCTTTTTTAATTTACCTCCGTCCCAGCGGCTGCGTCATTTCAAAGCCCTGCCTGTCTCTAGGCTTCCTTCCCTTGGTGAGTTCATTCCCTCAGAGTCCTGCCCTTGAGGAAATGACATCAGAAGGCGGGACTCTGCGGAACGAACTCTCGAAGGGAGGGAAGGCTAGAGACGGGCAGGGCTTTCAAGTGACGCGACTGCTGGGACGGAGGTAAATTAAAGATTTAAACCCCCAAGAGCGCCGCAGCGGCGCCCTTGAAGGCAAGCGCCCCCCTGCAGTGCTTACCCCGCTTACTAGGTTTGACCGGCCCTGACTCTAGGCACCCTTCCTCCTAGAGGTAGCCTGGGTTCTCACCTGCCATGGATTATAGCCTTCAGTTAACTCTCCCTGTTCATCTGCCATCACTTCCTACCCAAAGACAGGGGCAGGGAGAGGTCCTTTTCCATTTAGCTGAGGTTTAAACAGTGAAATTTCCAGCCACCAAAGTATAGGAAATAAAAGAACGAGGAAAAGTTAAAAAGGAGGACCATCAAGAAAAAAAAATAATAAAGCAGGACAGAAGTCTAGGTACCACAAAGAAGAAATAAGAAAATATGACAGCAGAAATGATATTATATAAAAGTGGCAACATGCTTCAAACTCTATAGGATAAGCCAATGGAACATATACGTCCTCTGAGCAGAGGTTAAGTAACACGGGGGGGGGGGGGGGGGGGACATTTTCAATACGATGTCTAAATCCAACTTTGGACGTTTTGCGGAAAATGTCCAAAAATCCAGTTGCAAACGTGGTCATTTTTGAACCTGAACAATATCTCCCCCCCCCCCCCCCCAAAAAAAAAAATGGCCATTTGCTAGATGTTGTGCTCAGTGCATCTTTCTTTTGTGACTTTTTTTTTTTTTTTTAAATGTCCGAGGGCAAAATGCACAAAAACAAGCCATCGAAATGTATGGCAGAGCACTGGGGGCACTGCACTGGACTTCACATAAAAGGTCCCAGGTACACATCTCACCGTTCCCCCCCGTATACTGTATGGTGATGAGCCCTCCAAAACCCACCAAAAACCTACTGTACCCAACTGTGCACCTTTACAATAACCCTTATGCCTGCAGGGGTAACCTATATCAGCACGCACATTCATAAATCTTCACTTCCCCAGCTGTAAAGGTCTAAAATATAGAGTAATGCATGCGTCCAGCTTTTCATACCTGAGTTCGCAATTGTGGAATTCTCTACCACTTGGCCTGAAAATCATCAACAACCTAATCAACTTTCGTAAAGCACTGAAGACACATCTCCTTAACATGACATACCATAATGACTCGTAATTAGAACCGTTATTCTCCATCATCTACTTAACGATCGGATTATTTTCTCCCTATATCGTATCGTCTAATTTTATTATATAATCCATGTTCAATGTGTGATACCAATTGTTTGTTTTCCCCTTTTTTTACCTGATTACTCATTATATCATCCATGTTCTATATATATTACCAATTGTATCTGTACTCTGAAATGGCATAAGTCATGCCGGCAAATTGTAAGCCACATTGAGCCTGCAAATAGGTGGGAAAATGTGGGATACAAATGCAACAAATAAATAAATACATGTAGTTACAGTAGGTTTTTGCTGAGTTTTGGAAGGTTCACATGTTCCACCACAAGTGTACTAGTTAGAGTGGGATTTGGGCCTGGGTCCCCTTCTCCACAGTGCACCAACCATTACGCCACTCCAGGGGTCTTCTTGATGTTCGAATAGGACTGGCCATAACATCTGAAGCTGGCATAAAAACTGGTATGTACTCTTTCTTTCACATCTTTGGGGGGTGGGTGGGATGGGGTCAGTGACCACTGGGGGGGGGGTAAAGGGGGTCATGCCTTAATCCCTCCAGTGGTCATCTGGTCATTTACAGCACCTTTTTGTGACTTAGTCATGATAAAAACAGATCTAGACCAAAACATCTAAACTGTAGCCCTGGACATTTTTGTTTTGTTCCATAATGGCAAAAAAATGTCCAGGTGTTAGGAACACCCTAATGCCACGCCACATCCGATTTGGACGTACTGCCGACAAACTGCATAGAAAGACGTCTTAAAACTGCCGCTTTTTTGGACGTTTTTCTGTTTTGAAAATGAGCCCTTTCGTCAAGGTCAGAGTGAGTGGTCGATAGACAATTTAGCTAAGATTGCCAAAATTCATTTCTTAGCCTTCATTTAAGATATATGAATCAGCTCCTCTATAAATAACACACTAAACTGTACTGCTCTGAGACCTTAGAGTCGATTTTAATTAATTCATTTGGCAAAGTACGGAGGGTAAGCCCACCACCCACATGCAGAAAATCCTAACCCCCTCCTTCAGATGGAAGTATTTCTTATTTGAAACCCTGAGGGAGAGCGCCTGACAGGATTTTCCTGGCACATCCACTTTGGGCAACAGATTTCCTTCAAAATTTTCTTGACTGTACCCAGCCTTGCAAAACCCCTTCCCCACCTCTTAGGGAGAGCACCACAACATGAAGATCAGGGAAGGGTGGGGATGTACATCTCTCTCTACCTTCTTCATGACAAATACCAGAATAGTGCATTACAGGCCCACCAGAGGATGCCATGTTAGGGAGAGGGACCCCTGCCCCTCTTGGAAGCATAGCTGCAAAATACCTTAATTGCACGGATCGGGTCGCCCTAGCAGGCTTTTTCTGCATTTAGAACAGATCCAGATCTTGCGGGGTCTCGGACAGAAGAGTACATTTTTCTGGCATTTTGTCTTTCCCTCCCCCCAGGGGTGAAAATAAATGCGATGAAAAAGAAATAGCCAGTAACACTCACCCAGCATCTGGCTGAAGAGCAGCTGCTCCAGGTCGCCCAGGACAGTGACCACCAGCTCGGGGTCCACCTTCAGGAAGGCTTTGCCCCCGTCTTGCGCCGGGGTAGCCGCAGTGGGGGCCGGGGGAGCCCCAGCCTTAGCCTTACTAGTGAGCAGCTCATCGTCGGTGCCGGTACTGGGGCCCTTGCTCAGCGGCTTGACCTCGGCATAGGGGCCCCGGGGGATGCGGCTGGGGGCCAGCGAGTGCTCCGAGCGCGAGAGGGAGCGGGAGAGCGGGGCGGGGGCCGCGGGAGTCCGGCGGGGGGTTCCCGGGGGTCCCAGCTGCAGCTTCTTCTCGGCATCGGTGAGGAAGGAAAGGTTGGACAGGGATTTCTGCTTGCGCAGATTCGAGCCCCCGCTGGCCGCCACCCGAAACACCTTCAGCTCGCCGCTTCTGCGCGGGGGTAGCCCACGACCCTCCGCAGGGGCTTTGGGTAGAGTCTTTAGCGGCTCGGAGCTCTCCTCTCGGCAGCCGCCGCCACCGCCGCTCCGCACCGCCTTCATCCCGCCGCCCGGTGCCGGTACATGGGAAGGAGGGAGGGAGGAGTCGCCGGAACCCGCCGCCCGCACCGAGCAGCAGCAGCAGCCGCCGCTCTACTACTGCAGCAGCGGCGGCCCGAGGACCAGCCCCTGCTCTGACACACACACACACACACACACGGGGAGTGGGAGTGGGAGAGACGACTGACACAGATACAGGGAGAGACCTACACACAGGGGAGAGGGAGATGGAGTGGGAGAGACAGACTGGCACAGATACAGGGAGAGACTGGCAGATAGAGGCAGCTACAAAGAGACCTACATACAGGAGAGAGGGAGATGGAATGGGAGAGACAGACTGGCACAGACACAGGGAGAGGCTGACAGAGAGAGAGACTGACACAGATACAGGGAGAGACTGACAGATAGAGGCAGCTACAGAGAGACCTACATACAGGAGAGAGGGAGATGGAATGGGAGAGACAGACTGGCACAGACACAGGGAGAGACTGGCAGATAGGCAGCTACAAAGAGACCTACATACAGGAGAGAGGGAGATGGAATGGGAGAGACAGACTGGCACAGATACAGGGAGAGACTGACAGATAGAGGCAGTTACAAAGAGACCTACATACAGGAGAGAGGGAGATGGAATGGGAGAGACAGACTGGCACAGACACAGGGAGAGACTGGCAGATAGGCAGCTACAAAGAGACCTACATACAGGAGAGAGGGAGATGGAGTGGGAGAGACAGACTGGCACAGATACAGGGAGAGACTGACACAGATACAGGCAGCTACAGAGAGAGACCTACACACAGGGGACAGGGAGATGGAGTGGGAGAGACAGACTGGCACAGATACAGGGAGAGACTGACGGATAGAGGCAGTTACAAAGAGACCTACATACAGGAGAGAGGGAGATGGAATGGGAGAGACAGACTGGCACAGACACAGGGAGAGACTGGCAGATAGGCAGCTACAAAGAGACCTACATACAGGAGAGAGGGAGATGGAATGGGAGAGACAGACTGGCACAGACACAGGGAGAGGCTGACAGAGAGAGAGACTGACACAGATACAGGGAGAGACTGACACAGATACAGGCAGCTACAGAGAGAGACCTACACACAGGGGACAGGGAGATGGAGTGGGAGAGACAGACTGGCACAGATACAGGGAGAGACTGACACAGATACAGGCAGCTACAGAGAGAGACCTACACACAGGGGAGAGGGAGATGGAGTGGGAGAGACAGACTGGCACAGATACAGGCAGAGACTGACAGATAGAGGCAGCTACAGAGAGACCTACACACAGGACTCCGGAGAGATGGAGTGGGAGAGACAGACTGGCACAGATACAGGCAGAGACTGACAGATAGAGGCAGCTACAAAGAGACCTACATACAGGAGAGAGGGAGATGGAATGGGAGAGACAGACTGGCACAGACACAGGGAGAGGCTGACAGAGAGAGAGACTGACACAGATACAGGGAGAGACTGACAGATAGAGGCAGCTACAGAGAGACCTACACACAGGAGAGAGGGAGATGGAGTGGGAGAGACAGACTGGCACAGATACAGGGAGAGACTGACACAGATACAGGCAGCTACAGAGAGAGACCTACACACAGGGGAGAGGGAGATGGAGTGGGAGAGACAGACTGGCACAGACACAGGGAGAGGCTGACAGAGAGAGAGACTGACACAGATACAGGCAGCTACAGAGAGAGAGACCTACACACAGGGGAGAGGGAGATGGAGTGGGAGAGACAGACTGGCAAAGATACAGGGAGAGTCTGACAGAGAGAGAGAGAGAGAGAGAGAGAGAGGTACAGGCAGCTACAGAGAGACCTACACACAGGAGAGAGGGAGATGAAGTGGGAGTGACAGACTGGCACAGATACAGGGAGAGTCTGTCAGAGAGATATATATATAGAGAGAGAGAGAGACTGACTGACACAGATACAGGCAGCTACAGAGAGAGAGACCTACACACAGGGGAGAGGGAGATGGAGTGGGAGAGACAGACTGACACAGATACAGGCAGCTACAGAGAGAGACCTACACACAGGGGAGAGGGAGATGGAGTGGGAGAGACAGACTGGCACAGACACAGGGAGAGGCTGACAGAGAGAGAGACTGACACAGATACAGGCAGCTACAGAGAGAGACCTACACACAGGGGAGAGGGAGATGGAGTGGGAGAGACAGACTGGCAAAGATACAGGGAGAGTCTGACACAGAGAGAGAGAGAGAGAGAGAGAGGTACAGGCAGCTACAGAGAGACCTACACACAGGAGAGAGGGAGATGAAGTGGGAGTGACAGACTGGCACAGATACAGGGAGAGTCTGTCAGAGAGATATATATATATAGAGAGAGAGAGACTGACTGACACAGATACAGGCAGCTACAGAGAGAGAGACCTACACACAGGGGAGAGGGAGATGGAGTGGGAGAGACAGACTGGCACAGGTACAGGGAGAGGTTGACAGAGAAAGAGAGAGAGAGAGACTGACACAGATACAGGCAGCTACAGAGAGAGACCTACACTCAGGGGAGAGGGAGATGGAGTGGGAGAGACAGACTGGCACAGATACAGGGAGAATCTGAGAGAGAGAGAGAATGGGAGAGACAGATACAGAAAGAGACTGGGAGAGAGATATGGAGAGACAGAGACATACAGAGAGAGGGAGAGACAGCTACAGAACGAGAGGCAGACCTACACACACAAGGAGAGGGAGTGGGAGAGACAAACTGACACAGACACAATCAGCTATAGAGACAGACCTACATACAGCGGAAGTGGGAGAGACACCTACAGAGAGAGGGAGAGACTGCTACCCAGAAAGAAAAAGTGACGTACAGAGAAAGGGAGAAACAACTATATAGTGCAAGAGACTGACAAACACAAAGAGATAGGGAGAGACAGCTACAAAGAGACAGGTACACACAGTGGGAAAGGGAAAAACAGTTACAGAAGGAAAGAAAGAAACTGATACCCAGGAAGAAAGGAGACAGAGAGAGAGAAAAGGGAAGGAAGAGACAATTACATAGCAAGAGACTAACACACATGGACACATGGGGAGAGAGACAGTTACAAAGAGATCGACAAACATAGGAAGAGACAGCTACAGAGAGGACTGAAATACATAGGTAAATGGAGAGGGAGAAAACAGAGAGAGAGGATGACACACAGAAAAAGAGACAGCCAAAGAAAGAGGGGCACATGGGAGGGGGGAGGGAGAGACAGCTACAGAGAGAGAGAGAGAGAGGGAAAGCTACAGAGGGAGATGGAGTGAGAGTCAGCTTCATAGAGAGCTACAGGAAGAGAGACTGACACACATGAGAAACAGCTGCAGAGAAAGGGACTGACACACATGTATAAACACACACACACACACACACACACACACACAGGGAGAGGGAGACAGATACAGAATGAGAGACTGATGTGCACATACATATACATAGAGGGAGAGACAGCTATAGAAAGATTCTGATATACAAGTGCACACAAACACACACAGTTACAGAAAGAGGTTAGTGCATGGATGCACATATATAGTAAGGGTCAGTTACAGAAACAGAGACTGACCCATGTGGGAAAGAACTAGAGAGAGAGTGAGACACACAGTGCCAGCTAGAGAGAGAGAAACTGACACATGCATACATAAGGACAGCCAGAGAGAACAACAGAGAGATACATACACAACATGAGAGAGAGAGATGGAGTGACACACACACAGAAAGACCATTAGAGGAGAGAGAGACACTCAGACACACAGACAGCTAGAAAGAAGAACAGACAGATACATAAAGGGAGGGCAAGATAGACAGGCAGACACAAACAAACACTACACAGCTTGAAAGAGACATAAACACAGGAGAGAGACATACAGACAGTTAAGGAAAGAGACAGATATCCACGGGCATAGCCAGACCTCGGCGGGAGGGGAGTCCAGAGCCTGAGGTGGGGGGTACAGTTTAGCCAGCCTCCCCCAGCCACTGACCCCCCCCCCCCTGACCCTCCCCTGTTGCTGCCGCTGCCACCGCCAGGTACCTTTGCTGGCGGGGGTCCCCACCCCCTGCCAGCCGAAGTCTTCTTCAGCTCCGGTCGACTCCGGCGCCTTCGCTGTTGATCTGTTTCTGACTCCTGACGTCCTCCGTGCACATCCTGTATGTAGCCCTGTGCAGGATGTGCACACAGGACGTCAGGAGTCAGAAACAGATCATCAGTGAAGGCACCGGAGTCGACCTGCGCTGAAGAAGACTTCGGCTGGTGGGGGTTGGTGACCTCCACCAGCAAACGTACCTGGCAGCGGCGGCGATGGGGGAGGGTCAGCGGCGGCGGCAGGGGAGGGTCAGCGGCAGGAGGGAGTCCAAAGTAGAGGGGGCCAGGGCTTAATCTGTGGGGGCCCATGGCCCCATCTAGCTATGCCCCTGATATATACACACAGCTAGAGCAAGAAAAAGAAACACAGCTATAGAGAGATAGACAGACACACACATACAGACAGCCAGAGAGGGAGAGACATGCACAGCATGAGACACACTCACACAGAGACAGGGATAGACACGAGACACACTCAGAAACACAGACAGACACAACTGCCATTGAAATGCTCATGACCCACCCATACCCCTCCCTTAGCCCCACCCCCTTTGGAGTTCCATGTGAGATGAATTATAGAATAGGGGAGCAGAGCAGATTCGCGTGTACCCAGTGATTATTGCCAATTATTGACCAATTAAGCCAATTACGTGCATAACTGACCCCTAGTCTGTAACTGCACGCCATTTACAGTATTTGAGGGATAGTGACAGAGATATACAAAGAGAGACATGTACAGTGAGCCCAAAAATGAGACACACAGTTTGAGAGACAATCGGGCATATTTTCAAAGCACTTAGCCTTCCAAAGTTCCATAGAAGCCTATGGAACTTTAGAAGGCTAAGTGCTTTGAAAATATGCCTCATGAGATCTACATATACCCATCCTGAGAGATAAAAAGGAACATAGCTAAAAGGAGAGACACACACTCAAACAGCACAGAAGAGACAGACCAACAGAGGCACACACAGCTGGAGAGAAAGAGAGAGAGAGAGATATACAGAATCAAGCAGCCAGACAGAGACAAGCTCACACAGAGAGACACACTCAACCAGCCAGAGAAAGACACTCAGAAACACACATTCAATGAAACTCACATACAGGCACTTGTGCAGCCTGGGAAAGAGAGCTCCAAACAGAACTCTTATGGTACCTGATTTATCACTCTGTATCTTCAATACTGCAGAATTTACAACATCCTCCCAATGTTATATGGAGCCCAGTTCACCCTACCTTAGAGTTTCGGGCTCTTCCATTCTCCGTCTGGTATTCTTATGACAATGCAGCAGAAGCTGCAAATACTCACACTGCCCTCTTTAATGAATTAGAATTAAAGTTTTATTCTGCTACAAACCATATCCTGGATCAGTATGGATTACAATATATAAAAAGTGACTAGGCAGCAACTTCATTCTGAATAAACATTAAAATGCCTCATACATGAACTCAGCTAACCCTAAAAGTAGCATCTTAAAATACTTCCAATATTAACTCAGATATGAGGGGAAAGGGACTTGATATGCCACCTTTCTGTGGTTTTGGAACTACATTCAAAGCAGTTTACATAGTATATACAGGTACTTATTTGTACCTGGGGCAATGGAGGGTCAAGTGACTTCCCTAGAGTCACAAGCATCTGCAGTGGGAATCAAACCCAGTTCCCCAGAATCAAGGTCTGCTCCAGTAACCAACAAAACTTCAAATACCATGAAGTCAGTCTTAGTTCAAGAGGAAATAAGTTCCAGCATTGGGCTGATCTGTAGGCAAAACCCACTGCATGCATGGATTCTACTTCACTTTTTTAAGGTGGGAAGTTGTAGAAGGTCATGATCTCTTGACCTAAGCGGGCAGTCAGCCATTCTAACCGCTAACAAACTGTCCAGGTATTCTGGGGCATAACCAGAAAGTATCTCATGCACTAAGGTCAGGTTTGGAAAGCCTGCTCTAAGACTCCCAGACTTTAAAAGGGTAAAAGAGCTTTTCAATAATTGGTCTTTTCTTGTCTTTGACTATCAGAACATGATCAGGACTGTTTCCACTTGCCAAAACGAAACTGCATCGTATAATTAATGCAGGATTTAGCACGCACCTTCAGAACTTTTAGTACAAGAACAGTGTTGGGCAGACTTCTATGGTCTGTGCCCTGAGGACAAATCAAACTCGGGTATACAGTGGTGGAAATAAGTATTTGATCCCTTGCTGATTTTGTAAGTTTGCCCACTGACAAAGACATGAGCAGCCCATAATTGAAGGGTAGGTTATTGGTAACAGTGAGAGATAGCACATCACAAATTAAATCCGGAAAATCACATTGTGGAAAGTATATGAATTTATTTGCATTCTGCAGAGGGAAATAAGTATTTAATCCCTCTGGCAAACAAGACCTAATACTTGGTGGCAAAACCCTTGTTGGCAAGCACAGCGGTCAGACGTCTTCTGTAGTTGATGATGAGGTTTGCACACATGTCAGGAGGAATTTTGGTCCACTCCTCTTTGCAGATCATCTCTAAATCATTAAGAGTTCTGGGCTGTCGCTTGGCAACTCGCAGCTTCAGCTCCCTCCATAAGTTTTCAATGGGATTAAGGTCTGGTGACTGGCTAGGCCACTCCATGACCCTAATGTGCTTCTTCCTGAGCCACTCCTTTGTTGCCTTGGCTGTATGTTTTGGGTCGTCGTGCTGGAAGACCCAGCCACGACCCATTTTTAAGGCCCTGGCGGAGGGAAGGAGGTTGTCACTCAGAATTGTACGGTACATGGCCCCATCCATTCTCCCATTGATGCGGTGAAGTAGTCCTGTGCCCTTAGCAGAGAAACACCCCCAAAACATAACATTTCCACCTCCATGCTTGACAGTGGGGACGGTGTTCTTTGGGTCATAGGCAGCATTTCTCTTCCTCCAAACACGGCGAGTTGAGTTCATGCCAAAGAGCTCAATTTTTGTCTCATCTGACCACAGCACCTTCTCCCAATCACTCTCGGCATCATCCAGGTGTTCACTGGCAAACTTCAGACGGGCCGTCACATGTGCCTTCCGGAGCAGGGGACCTTGCGGGCACTGCAGGATTGTAATCCGTTATGTCGTAATGTGTTACCAATGGTTTTCGTGGTGACAGTGGTCCCAGCTGCCTTGAGATCATTGACAAGTTCCCCCTTGTAGTTGTAGGCTGATTTCTAACCTTCCTCATGATCAAGGATACCCCACGAGGTGAGATTTTGCGTGGAGCCCCAGATCTTTGTCGATTGACAGTCATTTTGTACTTCTTCCATTTTCTTACTATGGCACCAACAGTTGTCTCCTTCTCGCCCAGCGTCTTACTGATGGTTTTGTAGCCCATTCCAGCCTTGTGCAGGTGTATGATCTTGTCCCTGACATCCTTAGACAGCTCCTTGCTCTTGGCCATTTTGTAGAGGTTAGAGTCTGACTGATTCACTGAGTCTGTGGACAGGTGTCTTTCATACAGGTGACCATTGCCGACAGCTGTCTGTCATTCAGGTAACGAGTTGATTTGGAGCATCTACCTGGTCTGTAGGGGCCAGATCTCTTACTGGTTGGTGGGGGATCAAATACTTATTTCCCTCTGCAGAATGCAAATAAATTCATATACTTTCCACAATGTGATTTTCCGGATTTAATTTGTGATGTGCTATCTCTCACTGTTACCAATAACCTACCCTTCAATTATGGGCTGCTCATGTCTTTGTCAGTGGGCAAACTTACAAAATCAGCAAGGGATCAAATACTTATTTCCACCACTGTACATATAAAGTATCACATACCATGTAAAATGAGTTTATCTTGTTGAGCAGACTGGGTGGACCATTCAGGTCTTTATCTGTCGTCATTTACTATGGGGTTCTACATGGAATGTTGCTACTAATTGGGATTCCGGAATCTTGTAACTCTTTAGGATTCCAGAATCTTCAGAACTTTTAGTACAAAAAGAGTGCTGGGCAGACTTTTACGGTCTGTGCCCTGAGAAAGGCAGGGACAAATCAGATAAAAGTATCACATACCATGTAAAATGAGTTTATCTCGTTGGGCAGACTGGATGGACCATACAGGTCTTTATCTGTCGTCATTTACTATGGGGTTCTACATGGAATGTTGCTACTAATTGGGATTCCGGAATCTTGTAACTCTTTAGGATTCCAGAATCTTCAGAACTTTTAGTACAAAAAGAGTGCTGGGCAGACTTTTACGGTCTGTGCCCTGAGAAAGGCAGGGACAAATCATATAAAAGTATCACATACCATGTAAAATGAGTTTATCTCGTTGGGCAGACTGGATGGACCGTTCATATCTTTATCTGCCGTCATTTACTGTTAGTCAGCACACACCAATGTTAACAGTTAATGCAGTGGCATGCAGGGCCGCCGAGAGACAGAGCCAGGCCTGTGGCAGGACCGCCACTGCTGCTGCCCCACCCCCCAAATCAGGCCACCACTGTTGCCCCCCTTACCTTCCTATGTCTGCTCCTGGGTCCTCCCTCAGTCTGTCACTCTCCTGCTCCTGTGTGCCAGGACCCAGGTTATTGCGTTAACGCAATCACCCAGATCCTGACACACAGAAGCAGGAAAGAGACAGACCGAGGGAGGGAGCAGAACCTTCTGCCTGCCTCCGGAAGCTTTGCCGGCACCGGGCCCCCCTTGGAGTCGGGCCCGGGGAATCTTGCCCTCTGCTCCCTCTCTCCACGGTCCTAGTGGCATGACATTTAGCGCATGCTAATTTTCATGTTAACTGACAAATGTGGAATGGATAAAGATTGGGTGGAGACAATGCCTTATACTTAACATGTGGTACCATGTGTTAACTGGTTAGGCAGCAAATAATACAAAGCAGTTAATGCCACCTCAATCAACTTTAGGCAGGTTTGGGGCCCTCAGTGACATGGGGACCCATGGCAATTGCCCTGTTTGCCCACCCATAATACCGGCCCTGGGCAAGGGTGTATTCCAGGACTGACTTGGGAAACTTTGTTATAGAACAGTGAGGATCTGCATCCAACTTGTGCGCCGGGATTTACACCTGGTTTCATTTGGTGTAACTCCTCCTGCCTGAAATTGGGCATGAATCCCGGTGTTCTGAGCTATTCTACAAAGGGTGCTGAAACCAGAACACCCATTATAGAATGCAGGTCAGCACCAAATTTTGAGTCCCATGTACTGAATCCAAGTTTAATTGTGGTAATTAATATGTGGGAACTACAAATCTTTATTTGCGGAAACAGTAAATGAGGGCGGGACCAGAGGCAGCACTGAGAGAGAAGGGAAGGCAGGCTGAAGAGCCAAGCCTGCTCACCTTTCACTGCTGCGGCCGGACCCTGAGGTAAGAACTTTTAAATTCTAGGCAACACACAGGAAGGAAGGGAGCATTCAAATGGCTGGGAGAAGAGGGCTGGCAGTGCAGGTCGGGCTGGCTGGGAACTTCCGTTCCGGGACTTTGGACGGGTCAAATATTGGGGGTGCTCGAGCACCCACAGCACCCATGGAGTTGGCGCCTATGCCTCCATGTCCAGCAATTATTCCCTCCCTTCCCCTCGGAGGTAGTGTCTTACTGTGGATTAAAAACTGGTTGAAAGGAAACAGAGAGTAGGATTAAAAGGTCAATATTCGCAATGGAGAATAGTTAGTGCGGTCCCTCAGGGATCGGTGCTGGGACCTCTGCTTTTTAACATATTCATAAATGACCTAGAGATGGGGGGTTACTAGTGAGGTAATCAAATTTGCCGATGACACAAAGTTATTCAAAGTCATCAAATCGCAGGAAGATTGTGAAAAACTACAAGAGGACCTTACAAGACTGGGAGACTGGGCATCTAAATGGCAGATGACGTTTAATGTAAATAAGTGCAAAGTAATGCATGTGGGAAAGAGGAACCCTAACTATAACTATAACCAAGGTTCAGCGTTGGGAGTCACGGACCGAGAAAGGGATCTAGGTGTCGTCGTCAATGATACGTTGAAAACTTCTTCTCAATGTGCTGCTGCAGCTAGGAAAGCAAATAGAATGTTGGGTATCATTAGGAAAGGGATGGAAAACAAAAATAAGGATATTATTCTGCTGTTGTATCGCTCCATGGTGCGACCGCACCTCGAGTATTGTGTTCAATTCTGGTCGCTGCACCTCAAAAA
Source organism: Microcaecilia unicolor (assembly GCF_901765095.1). Classification (NCBI taxonomy): domain Eukaryota; kingdom Metazoa; phylum Chordata; class Amphibia; order Gymnophiona; family Siphonopidae; genus Microcaecilia; species Microcaecilia unicolor. The sequence continues at coordinate 23,918,715 of NC_044042.1, forward strand.
AGATATAGTGGAATTGGAAAAGGTGCAGAGAAGGGCGACAAAGATGATACAGGGGATGGGACGACTTCCCTATGAGGAAAGGCTGAAGAGGTTGGGGCTCTTCAGCTTGGAGAAAAGGCTGCTCAGGGGAGATATGATAGAGGTCTATAAGATAATGAGTGGAATGGAACGGGTCGATGTGGAGCGTCTGTTTACGCTTTCCAAAAACACTAGGACAAGGGGGCATGCGATGAAGCTGCAGTGTGGTAAATTTAAAACAAATCGGAGGAAATACTTCTTCACTCAACGCATAGTTAAACTCTGGAGTTTGCTGCCGGCAAAGGTGGTTAAGGCGGTTAACTTAGCGGACTTCAAAAAAAGGTTGGACGGCGTCCTGGAGGAAAAGGCCAAAAAATGTTACTGAATGGACGAGGGAATAATACACTACTTCTAGGATGGGCGGGACAAATTGCTTGTTCTTTTGGCCACTGTCAGTGACAGGGTGCTGGGCTTGAAGGACCCCTGGTCTGTCCCAGCTTGGCGATAGTTATGTACTTATGTACTCCATGTCCAGCGATTCTCCTCTTCCCTGCCCTGCCATCCCTGTCCCTCAATTCCGTCCTCTACTGTCCTCTCATCCCATCCATTCTCCTCTACCCTACCCTGCCCTGCCCTCCCCTCTCCTTCCCTTCCTCCCCTCGCGATTCTCTCCTCCCCTCGATTTGTACCTGAATGTTCTCTGGCTGGCTGGCTCTGGCTTCCCTTCCTCTCACTGTTCCACTCTCTGACATCATTACGTTTTGACGCAAGGGCGGGGCAATGAGTGGTTATGGATGTTACGAACTCAGGCATCCAGACGTAGAATGTTGGAGGTGCAAATTATTATATAGAATATAGGTTCCATACATGGCATGGCACGCTTAAGCGTGTCCACTTCCACCTGCCATTAAGTGGCTGCGCCTATATTTTGGTGTGCCAATACCGCCTTACGCATGTCTGCATGCTGTTATAGAATTGGCACTAAGCACAGCTTTTTGTGGTGCCTAATTTATACACAGTGTCTGTAAAAATAGGGACCCCCTTACATAATTTCAAAATACTTTACAATTGTTTACATATTTAGAATGACCTTTGAAAATACATTAGTATAATGCGTTTTCTTCTTTGTTAATTCCTAACTTGTGTTCAAAGTGTCATCCTTCAACAAAGACACTCATAAACTTTTCCAACTTGTGAACAAACTACTAGACACCACACCGGTTACCACAACCAACACAGACACCCCATCAGCAGACAACCTTGCTAAATACTTCAATGAGAAAATTATAAAATTACAACTCATGCTACCACCCAACACCACAGACCACGAAAAATTAATTGATGGCCTGGACCCAATCACCGATGAATACCCAGCAGACTGAATCTGGACAAACTTCAATCCACTAACCAACGAAATTGTCACCCTTGCAATCAAAAGATTCGCCAAATCCCACTGCAAACTGGACATATGCCCCAATAACCTAATAAAATCCGCCCCTCAGCACTTCATAACTGACCTAACGTTACATATCAACTACATGTTACAACATGGATTCTTCCCTAAGGACCAAGGAAATATATTACTTACCCCAATACCTAAAGACTCAAAGAAAAAAACAAATGACATAACCAACTACCGCCCGGTAGCATCCATCCCCCTGGCAGTCAAACTAATGGAAAGTATGGTAACCAAGCAACTTACTGATTACTTAAACAAATTCTCATTATTACATGAATCACAATCAGGATTTTGATCCAACCACAGCACCGAAACGGTACTAGTTACACTCCTAACCTAATTCAAACAAACAATTGCAACCGGCAACAGTGTGCTTCTCCTACAATTTGACATGTCCAGCGCGTTCGACATGGTCAGCCAGAAAATACTACTGAACATCCTAGAATATTTCGGGATTGGAGGAAACGTACTTAGAAGGATCAATGGCTTCCTAACCTCAAGAACATACCAAGTGATATCAAACTCGAATACATTATCACCATGGAAACCTGTATGCGGAGTACCACAAGGATCACCGCTCTCGCCAACCCTTTGTAACCTAATGATGACTACTCTGGCCAAATCACTATCCAACCATGGCCTCAATCTTTACATTTACGCAGACGATGTCACAATCTACATCCCATTCAAACATGACCTAAAAGAAATCACAAAAGAAAACAAGCACAGCCTCCAAATAATGAATTCATGGGCGGATGCATTCCAACTAAAGCTCAATGCAGAAAAAACATGTCTCATCCTCTCCTCACAATATAACACGAACAAACCCACAACCATAAACACCCCAGACTTCACCCTTCCGGTCTTGGACAGCCTGAAAATTCTTGGATAGACACTAGAAAATCAAGCAAAAAACACAACAAAGAAAATGTTCCACTCAATGTGGAAACTCAAAAAAGTAAAACCTTTCTTCCCAAGGGAAACATTCCGCAGCCTGGTACAATCAATGGTGCGAAGCCACCTAGATTACTGCAATGCCATCTATGCCGGATGCAAAGAACAAATCATCAAGAAACTCCAAACTGCCCAAAACACAGCAGCCAGACTCATATTTGGAAAAACGAAATACAAAAGCGCCAAACCCCTAAGAGAAAAACTACACTGGCTCCCACTAAAAGAACGAATTGCGTTCAAAATCTGCACCCTGGTCCATAAAATCGTTCATGGTGAAGCCCCGATATATATGTCAGACCTAATTGACCTGCCAACCCGGAACACAAAAAGGTCAGCACGCACATTCTTGAATCTACACTACCAAGCTTAGCTGAAATTGGGTGGCGGAGCAGGTGGGGGGAAGAGGGGTTGGTGGTTGGGAGGCGAGGATAGGGGAGGGCAGACTTATACGGTCTGTACCAGAGCCGGTGATGGGAGGCGGGACTGGTGGTTGGGAGGCGGGAAATACTGCTGGGCAGACTTATATGGTCTGTGCCCTGAAAAGGACAGGTACAAATTCAAGGTAAGGTATACACATATGAGTTTGTCTTGGGCAGACTGGATGGACCATGCAGGTCTTTTTCTGCCGTCATCTACTATGTTACTCCAGTTGCAAAGGACTGAAATACAAATCAACATATGCATCCAGCTTCTCCTACATAAGTACACAACTATGGAACGCACTACCAAACGTAATAAAAACAATGCATGACTTAACTATCTTCCAAAAACTAGTGAAAACCAACCTGTTCAAAAAAGCATATCACAATGACCCTTCCTAAATATTAGAAAACGAAACTTCACCAAAACTAGACAAAATGGAACTCTCTTACACTCGACTGCTTCATTTACGCAGCCACTAATGAACGCTACGCACTACTCACTACCACTCTACTTCTCATGCAGGATATGAACTTCCTATATTTGATCATCTATCTTACCCTATAATCTACTTTATTACTATGATTTTCAAGGCAAAATTACTCTGTAATTTACCTTATCATTTATGAACCATAATGCAATATCACCTTGTATTTCTGAACCCGGAAGAAGCGATCGCCACTCCAGCACAATGTAAGCCACATTGAGCCTGCAAAGAGGTGGGAAAATGTGGGATACAAATGCAACAAACAAATAAATAAATAAATAAATAAACCTTGACACATTCATGAAGTCTTCGACGCCACTGAGCTGTTGGCTCAATGGATTTGGGGGTTTCATTAATTAAGAGCTCAACTGTTCTACAAGCTCGATGCACTGTAACTCCATCCTGTTGAAAAATAAAAGTACTCAGAAATGTCTTGAAATTTTAGGCAGAAGTTTCTGCTGCAGTAGGACATTTTGGGGTTATTTGGAAAAATGTTGGGGTTCCTGTTTTTTTTCTGGACACTGTGTAGAATTGCCACCTGAAGCAATGAAGGGTTGCGTGTCTTGCCTGAGATTACAAGGAGCTGTAGTGGGATTTGAACGGAGCTTTCATGGTTCTCAGCCATTAGGTTACTCCTCCATGCCAGTAATCAGCATTTCAAACTCTAGGCAGAAAAGTATAGCATGAAGGTCATACCTTTCTGCCTAGATTTTGAAATACTGATTACTGGCCTCAGTAACCTGAGAAAGAGATGTTCTATGTGACTGGAAGAAAACTAACTACTGAGAATAGCCCAAACTTTCACCCAGTATCAAGTCCCACCATCTGTCCCACAGTCTGTGCATTCTTCTCTCTTCCCAAGCAGGAGAGAGGAACTAATTATAATTAACATACGGGTTTCAGATGCTGTTGGATGGCAGCCAGA